>NC_069661.1:188320961-188631346 GCF_027244095.1 Hemicordylus capensis | reverse complement strand
TCTATTAAACATAATAATGGATTGTCTCAAAATAATATTCAGAATTCCAAGGTAAAACACTATCAACAATGTCACAATCCTTTTAAAACTGTTAAATTAATGGACATTTATGATGTTTGGGTAATTTCTGTAGCTCATACTGAATGCTGGAAAAGTGCCAAAGTAACTGAAGCCGAGCAATTTGCACAGAGAGAAGTGTCTTCCAATGAAAAATTATGACAAGAACAATGGACAATGACAAGCTGTCCATTCGGCAATAACTGGTTTCATTTGAAGGATCCTCCTTAAGAAAGCAGGAGAAATTCTAAAATGGAGAATTTTCTGGAATTTTTTCCTGTAGTTTTTTCCCCATGGGGAAATTTTCATTTCTAAAATTTTTACACGGCTACTTGAAAACTGACATAAAGTGAGGAGAAATTAATACCGTGGAGGTGGGTTTTTGTTACTGTATAAATAGGTCAAATAACATGCCAAATCAGTCACAATCAGATCACATCAATAGGGCTGTGCACGAAATTCGCTCAAGTTGATTAAAATTTGAAATCATTTAATAGAGTGGAAATTCGACTGAATTTGACTAGACTGTGTGTGAATTTGAACTGATTCGAGTGAATCTGCACTATTCAATGGTTTCAAATTCAAACGGGTTTGAATTTGAATTTATTAGAGTTACCTGTAATTTTGTGCACATCCCTACTATTTAGGGCATCAGAAAACTGTGTGTGTTTGTGTGTGACATTACACACAAATGAAAAGTAATGCAAATTTTATGCAAATGAGGGGAAATTTGCATGAGAATTTTTTCCAATTCCAAATTTCCCAGAAAAGCCAACATTTCTGTTCATCAGTAAAGTTTGTATTACAGTTCTACACTGAACCAATTCAGGAAAAGAGTTCAAACATCTGCCCAAATTGAAGTTACATGCACTCACCTAGATTTGGCCATTAATACTCCTAGCCACTGGTGCAGCATCAGTACTTGTGTCATACTTCAAAACATCATGTTGCCATTCCACACAAATAGCCACTTGACCTAGAAATCCAAGTTTAAAAAAAACTAAACTGTAAGAGGAACTTCAGAAAGCTATTTTAAATAGGAGACTGACCTGAAAAGCAAAACACCTTAAACAAGGGATGCTTGTAGGGCAACAAAAGTGCATGAGTATGTTATCCTCCTACATTATAATTCGAGTTGAGGGAGGGCCCTTTGTCTCCCTCTCTGAAAGCAAGCAAGCAAGCATGGGCAGATCAATAAGAGAATTCTGTATGAGGGACAGAGTGCTGACAGAAAAATGCCTCACCCCAAAAGTCATTCTTTGTTGTATTCATTACAATACTGCAATATATCTGCAACAGATCTCCCCTCCATTTAACTCATACTGCATATTAAAATGCTTACTCCATACAGAAAATATATATTTAGGTGTTCTTGGTTTCTACCTACCATTACACTGCTTAACTGGAGTTTATTGCTATTTAACCCAGGTGAGCATCTAACTACAGAGAAAACAGATGTTACAACGAACATTCCTATTCAGACAAAACACAACATAAGATTTCATGTTTTTGAAGTTTAGAGTTGATTATTATTTTAAATTTTTCCAAAGAGAGTAAAGTTGTAGAAAGCCATGGCTTCAAAATTTCTAACAGCCCAGTAACATCCCAGTTGGATTATTGTAATATGTAGTTATGTGATGTTGTCCTCGAAGACTGCAAACTGCAGTTAGTATCAAATGTAGTAGCTGGGTTACTACCTGGACTGCGCATATGGAAAACTTGTCTCTGGTGTTAACACAACTTTACTGGCTCCCAGTTTGTTTCTGGACCCAATTCAAAGTGCTGGTGGTCTCTTTAAAACATCTTAGAATCAAGATTAAGGAGTTCCTTCTCCCATATCAACTTTCCTGATTGCAAAGACTAGCCATTAGGCACTATCCCATCTGATCCACATTGGGTGGGAATCCCCATGCAGGCTTTTTCTGTAGAGGTGCCTCACTTCTGCCCTTCACTGGGGGGTCAGGGGGGTTGCCTAGTGCCAAGGCTATACTTGTTTTAGTGTCAGGTGAATACCTTTTCATTTGCCAAGGTCTTTTATTGGCTTCCTGTATTTATCTTGCTGCATTTGTTTTTATTGTTCATACTAAATTTCATTACAATTAAAGGGACTTAAGTTAGCCATGACTAATTTGTCTCATTGGTTTCAATGGTACTTAGCTGCAACTGACTAGTCTGGATGCTGCCTATTGCTAAGGGCCTCGATGCAAAAAGTACATTCTACCAGCTTTGGCCAATTCACCTACCACACAATTTCATGGACAAAGATAGTTTGGGCTACAGTTTTATATTTTTAGGTGAAATTTGCACCGAAGTGGTGTCCAACTCCAGTATTAGGTCTCAGAAAGGGGTGTTTAGGGAAAGGATACACAACTAAATAAGGAGGGAACAATGTTAGGAGGATTTCGGGTGTGGGGCGAAGAGAGCTAAGAAAGAAACAAGTTTTATTGAGGCCACCAGGCAACTTCTGTCTTGTCCATCATGCTCCCTTTCATTCAGGGAAACACAAGTTTGTCTGGCCTTGATAATAGACCCAAATTTATTTATTTGTTTGTTTGTTTGTTTGTTTTATATACTGCCCTATATAAAATCTCAGGGCAATTTACCATCTAACCAAACAGCAACTAAAAAAACCGGACTGAATCCAAAAAGACGGAGGTACTTATTGTGTGGGATTGTAAGGCAGGAGTCAATTTTGATCTGCCAGTTCTGGATGGGGTCACATTTCTCCAGAATGAACAGGTACACAGCCTGGGAGTGCTTTTGGACCCAAATGTTTTCCTGGTGTCTCAGGCTGAGGCAGTGGCCAGAGGTTCTTTCTATCAGCTTTGGCTGATATATCAGCTATGTCTGTTTCTTGACATAAACAACCTCAGAACTGTAGTGCATATGCTGGTAATCTCCAGACTTTACTACTGCAATGTGTTCTATGTGAGGCTGCCTTTGTTAGTAGTAAGACATAGTCAGGAAACTGCAATTGGTACAGCATGTGGTAGCTAGGTTGGTCTCCAGTTCATCTCAAAGAGACTATATTACTCCTATATTAAAAGAACTACATTGGCTACCAATAAGTTTTCAGGAATCAATCAATCTATTTCGGTTATAGACCAGTTCAATAAGATAAAAACAGATAAAAAATAAGATTTAAAAAAGCAATAAAAGTTCATTACACCATGTGAGCCCGCATTTGACATATTATATAGCAAAATTTAGCCACCGTATATACAACATCAGAATTTGGATTGGTAAGCAAGTAATTTAAATAAAATTCATCTTGACCAGGGAAATTATTCAAAAGCGGGGCTATTAATTTACATCTTACTTCTCTATAATAGTTGCAATACAACAGGACATGAGTGGTTGTTTCAATATGGCCAGATCCACATGGACACACTCTAGATACACTTGACATGCCTGCAAATCTTCCAGATAGGACCGTTGTAGGTAGAGCATTTAGTCAGGCGACGGTAAGGGCTCGCCTGAACTTTGGTATCAAGTCACTACTTAAGTATGGAGTGTGTATGCGTATATATATATATTTTTCCCCCCTCTAAGGCATAGATAGCCACGGGACGAAAATGGTGGTGGCAGCCAGCCAGTGAGCGGGCCAAAAAAATGGGGGAGAATAGTGCCGGCCAGCCGAAGAAAACGGTGGCAGGCAGCAGCACAGAAGGCTGGCAGGGAAGGAAAAAGAGGGTGGGCAGGGGGTGAGCAGGAAAACAGACTGCCGGTGGGTGGGGAAGGAAGAAAACGGAGGGCAGGAGGTGGGTGGAGAAGAAGATGGGCAGGGGGAGAATGAGGCGGGGGCGGGCAGGCAAGAACGCAGTGGCGGGGGGGGGGCAGAAAGCAGCATCGGGTGAACTAGGGGCACAGATGATCTGCACGAGATCAGTTAGTAACCTAATAAAGCCCTAAACAGCTTAGGCCCAAGGTATTTAAGAGAACATCTTCTTCACTATGAGCCCATCGCCCATTGAGATCATCCGGAGAGGTTCATCTGCAGTTGCCACCAACTTGTCTGGTGGCTACACAGGGGTGGGCCTTTTCTGTTGCGTACCCTGAGACTTCGGAATGCACTCCCTGCTAGTGATGTGCACGGAACTGGTTCGGAGGCCATTTATGGGCCTTCAAACCAGTTTGACAGCAGGGAGTATCTAACTTTAAGAGCGGGTGAGGATGCACTTACCCCTCCTGCTGTCAGCATCCATTTTTTCAAAGCCCATCAAGATGGCAGCATACCACGCTGCCACGCTGTTGCCCCCGTTGTCCGGATATGACCGGAAGTCTCAGACGTGCCTGTGCAGGTACTCCTTTCATAGGTAAGACCAATGTCTCTTTCTCAAATTTTAATCATTTAAATATATGTGTGTTCCTCAGTATGACCTATAAATTTTATTTGTAAATAGAACAAGAAATACAAATTATAAATGGAATTTTTTTAGTTCCCTCACTAGTGAAATTTTTTAGTTCCCTCTGCACTATATAATATTGATGCTAATGCGAATACAAAGGATACAAGATATTCTCCATATTTATCACATATTCATTATTGTTTTGAGTCATTTGTAATATACACAACTGTGCTACTGTAACCCAATTCAAACTGCTAGTGAACACTCCACTCCTAATTGTTCTGCAATTCATTGTGCATCATCAGATACTTCTCTGTCTTACCAGCAAAAAACAGTTAATATGGCAGCAAGATGAGATTTCATAACATTAGGAATTGCCAGATCACCATATGTATTATTTATTATTATTATTACATTTATATCCCGCTCTTCCTCCAAGGAGCCCAGAGCGGTGTACTACATACTTGAGTTTCTCTTTCACAACAACCCTGTGAAATAGGTTAGGCTGAGAGAGAAGTAACTGGCCCAGAATCACCCAGCTAGTTTCATGGCTGAATGGGGATTTGAACTCGGGTCTCCTGGTCCTAGTCCAGTAATGTAACCACTACACCACACTGATCATCCATCCGGCTCATCATCCATCAGGCCAACCAAGGCAGTCTCAACCCCACAGCCCACACAAAAGCCATTTTGAAATGTGTTAGGGTGGTTGCCACGCTGGCTATTTCACTTTTTTGCTAAGAGTTTTATAGTTCAGATTAATAGGGCATTTCTTGCAGAGCCAAATCCATTCCTCTATCTAAAAACTTTAAATGTAACTTACTTTAGAGTGTATTACACTTACAGATATTAGTTCAGTCTCCTTACACTAAAGGTAAAGTGTGCCTACTGAGGGTAAAACAGTATTTCATGTTTTCTGAAATAAAAAACTTCTCAAAAATATCTCAGTGTGAAAATACTAGCTTGTATTCTAAAAGTGGAATAGTACAAGCAGAAAACCAGGGTGGATTTGATTTAAATCAAACTGATTTAAATCACGATTTAAATCACTAGCAGGGTGGATAAAAATCAAAAAAATCCGATTTAAATTTTAAAAAATCCAATTTTTTTGATTTAAATTGGATTTTTTTTATTTAAATCGGATTTTTTTTAATTTTTATCCACCCTGCTAGTGATTTAAATCGTGATTTAAATCAGTTTGATTTAAATCGTGATTTAAATCAGTTTGATTTAAATCAAATCCACCCTGCAGAAAACATTTCTACTCATGTAGAGTGAGGGCCTCTATTTTTGCAGATTACCCTTATCTGCAAGACACTGTGCCTCCTGAAAAGCTGTTCCTGTGGGTGGAATTCATAGTCTGGAAAGTGTGCTGCCACTAGGGATGTGCAAACAGGTTTAACATCGAACCTGTTCGGTTCAACCATTCAGGGTTGAACCGAACCATCCCCTTTTCGTTCTGACCCCGGACCGAACACCCCCTGACTGTTGGGGGGGGGGGTTTCATGGTTTTTTATTTTTTTTATTTTTTACTTACACCCTTTGGGGTTGAGTTGCTGGAGGTTGAGGGGGCCCACAGAGGTGCCCCCTCCCCCCGCCAGCCTGCCTTATTGCCGCCACCAGCCATTTGGCTGGCTGTTCAGCCCATTTGGGCCTCCCCCCCCGCCGCAGCGGAGGGGGACCAAATGGCCAGTGGTGGCAATAAGGGAGGCCAGTGGGGGGAGGGGGAACCTCCACAGACACACACCCCCGTTGCCTCCAACAACTCCCCCAAAGGGGGGGGGGAGTTAACATTTTTATTTTGTTTTATTTTTTAAATTGTTCACTAACCCCCGAGGACCAGATGGTTCGAGGGGGGGCCGGACTGAACTGGCCAGGTCCAGGTTCGGATTCAAACCAAACCACACCAGCTGGTTCCGTGCACATCCCTAACTGCCGCAGATAGGAAACACTGGTCAAAATCTGTGTAGGGCCATCCACCATATGCTGCTAGTCAACGTAGCCTTATTACTCCCTTGTTATTACATTACCCTGGCCAAACTGATGAAATTTATGTCGCATTTCTACTTGCAGACAATAAATCTATCAAACACAAGGCTGCTAAATTTTGTGCAGCCATTGTTAAGATCCGTTCACAATTAATTTCTCCCCTTTAGATCCCAACATAAGATGTTTTCTTTGTTGGTGTACTGTATGATAGATCTCTTATCTGAATGTTGTATAATTGGTTGGGTTTTCAGCTGATCTATGATAATAATAAAGCTACTCATTCGTTCAGTGCAGAGCCATTTTTAGCCCACTTTCCAGTAGGCTTATGAGATCACCCAGCATTCCATCTGTGTATCTGTCTATCTGTGTGTCCCCTGCATCAACTTTGCAATGTCTGGGCCAATATGAACCAAATTGGGTACAGTTTTAGGGACACCTCAACAGCACAGAGTGTGGTTATGTCATCCACCCCCATTCAAAATGGCAGACACATGAACATTTGAGCCGCAAGTGAGCTAACTTGTGAATCACCTAACCGATTTGAACCAAATTTGCTACAGCTGTAAGGACACATAGGAATGCCTCAACAGCAAAGTTTGTGATGATGTCATCCACCCTGATCCAAGATGGCAGATGTGTAAATGATGAGGAACAAGAAGGCTAACTTGTGGGACTGCCTAACTGATTTGAACCAAATTTGTTACAACTGTAGTGAGTGACACACAGGGACACCTCAACAGCATGGTTTGTGATGATGTCATCCACTCCAGTTCAAGATGGTGGACATGTGAACATTTGAGGTGTAATTGGGCTAACCTGTGAACTGCATAACTGATTTGAACCAAATTTGCAACACCTGTAAGGACACACAGGCATGGTTCAAGTGTGTAGTTTGTAATGATGTCATCCACCTGATTCAAGATGGCAGACACATGAACGTTTGAGGTGCAAGTGGGAACCAATCTGGACCAAATTTGGTATAGTTGTAGGGACACATCGAACACATAGTTTGTGATTATGTCATCCACCACAATTCCAGATGGTGGACACATGTGCTTCAGTGTCAGGTACTGAGTTCTACCTTCATTTGTGAAATATAGTTTGTTTCTGTTTAGACAAACACTTGGGACAATTCTTTCAGAGTTACACACATGAAAATCTAGAAGCTCTGAGGTCTGTATTACATACAAATTAAATTCAGAACACATGGACCAAATTACTAAGATTATAACCTGGTTCTTATTATATAGTCACTGTTATGACTAAGAAACATCTTGCTCAAAAGCTGTTTAATTATATGTATTGTATAAAACATTTTTTTCTTACAGTGTGAATAAATTGCCACTAGGCATTCCTTTCATCTTGCATAATTAAATTGCACTGGGAAGGCTAGATTTACATCTCTAAGCTTACATACAACTATGATTTTTACACAGCTCACACATATGATCCCTCAGCTCTAGAGCACAGTCTTTAACACCATATACAACAAAATAATAATATCCAGTTTATTTTTTTGTCCTCTCTATGACCAATGGAAAAATGCATGAAAAGACCTAGTTTTAATTGTCAAAATGATTTTACACTTCAGCTTCATTAGAGTAGAAGGGGGAACAATCTGGGAGATATTGACTGTTTATCATTTCTAACCTGCTTTTCTGTTAAACATACACTCAAAACAGTTTATATTACAAGCTGGGGCCGAGGGTGGGGGTGGGGGGGAGAACAAGCTGGGGCCGAGGGTGGGGGTGAGAGCAAGCTGGGGCCGAGGGTGGGGGTGGGGGTGAGAGCAAGCTGGGGCTGAGGGTGGGGGGGAGAGCAAGCTGGGGCAGTTATGGTGGCCAGGATGAACTGGCAAGGAGCAGGTGGGTGGGCTGCATGGCCACAGATGCCAAGTGAGCAGAAGGGGGGGGAGGATAAAAATGGGCGGGCGGTGACGGGGGGGCGTAAATGAAGTCTCCGGAGGAGAAGCCAAAGGCTGAGTACACTACCGCACAGATGCTCTGTGCTGGGTTAGCTAGTTACAATAAAAACAGCACTAGACATACATAATTATGAAACAAAAGAGTATCTAAAATCAGATCAAACATTAAATTTTTTCAAAATAATGAGAAATGATGAAGCTGTTTGGCAGATTGTCAAAGAGGATATGCTAAGCAAGGCCATTCCATGTTTTTGGTACCACCAATGTGAAGGCCTCGTCAAGAGACAACAGACAACACACACAAATGGTAGCAGAGAAATAATGCATCTTTGCTGCTCTCATCATCATAAAGTGTGCCATCAAGTCGATTTCGACTCCTGGCGCCCACAGACCCCTGTGGTTTTCTTTGGTAGAATACAGGAGGGGTTTACCATTGACTCCTCCCATGCAGTATGAGAAGATGCCTTTCAGCACCTTCCTATATTGCTGCTGCCCGATATAGTACCAGCGGGGATTTTAACCAGCAGCCTTCTGCTTGTTAGTCAAGCATTACCCTGCTGCGCCATTAGGTGGCTCCCATCATCATAAAGCAAGCCCTAAATAATTTGAGGATATTTTTCACCACATGCACTCTGTCGTCCCATTCATTTCATTGTGCCCAGTTCCTCAAAAAACCAGGGAGCCAGCTAAGTTATACAGTTTAGGAGAGAAACTTTAAGAGCTATTATGTATTTGGCCCAAGTCATTTGACCATTCAAGAGGTTGACCATGGCATTGACAGGACTAGACATGTCAGCATCAGTGTTCCCTCTAAGGTGTGCACATTCACAATTTTTTTTTTTTAATGTCTGCTCAGATAATTTTAGATCCTACTCAGGTTGAATCAGGAAGGTGCCACTCTGAATACATGTGTATACACACTGCCTTGATACTGCCGCCCAGAACAAAACTCATTCTGGCCACAGATGAAAAAATTTAGAAAGAACACTGGTCAGCATGAAAATTAAAGACATCAGGAAACTAGACTGTTTGACCACCACCACATCCGTCCACCCACTCCAAATACAGGAGTCAGTAGTAGTGCCAACCCCCTCAGTACCCCCAAGATCCACAGCCCAGCTCCCCAAACACACAACTAAACAAACACTACCAACCAAAGGCCTGCTTTTTATCATGGACTTAAAAAGCAAATTCTATTCAACGTGAAGTAAACATCCAAAGAATCTCAAGCAATACAACCGATTGAGCACAAGTACATGTATGTAGTTTATCCTGTAATAAAGGTGTAAATTTACAGGGCTGACCATCAAATAAATCGGGTTCTTAGTTTTTAGAATTTCTAGATCATATAGATGCACCCTACAAATCACGCCAATCAGGAGAAGCAAGGTGACTTCAACTGGTGAAAACCTTGTGATGGTTTCTTTCAGAGACAGCATAAGGACAGTTAATGGTAGCAAGATTGAAACTGGACAGTTGGTTCCACTAACCTGCCCTGCAGAAAACAGTCTTAGTTTAAAAGTAATATTTAATTTTCATTGTAAAAATTATGTTTCTTATTTTTAAAATATGTATTTAACGAATAAATATTTTATTTAGATAGGGAGGGACATATGATTCAAACAATATAAATAATTTAAAAAACTGATACTATAAGCTGTGCAATTGGAAAAACACGTGCTAAAATGTTGCAACTAGTTGCGCAGGTAGGTTATCAATATGGTTTCTGAACCCCAGCATTGAAAGTTCAGGATTTAAAGATGCAAACCTTGAATCACATGTCACCTTAAGAAGCAGGACTATCTGAAACAAGTTGTTCTAGTAAGAACTAATCAGCCTACTTTCCTTTCACAGTCTCTACAACTGAACTAAATTTGGTTGAAATCGAGGTTCACATCTCTTGCACCTCAAATGTTCATGTATCCACCATCTTGGATCGAGGTGGATGACATTATTACAAACTACACGATTGAGGTGTCCCTGTGTGTTACTCACTACAAGTGTATCAAATTTGGTTCAAATTGGTTAGACAGTCCTCAAGTTAGTGCACTTGTACCTCAAGAGTTTACATGTCCACCATCTTGAACTGGGTTGGATGACATTGTCACAAACTATGCTGTTGCGGTGTCCCTATTTGTTCCTACAGCTGTAGCAAATTTGGTTCAAATCGGTTAAGCAGTTCACAAGTTAGCCCACTTGCGCCTCAAAAGTTTATGTGTCAGCCATCTTGAATCAGTGTGGATGACATCATCACAAACTACACCGTTGAGTTTCCCTGTGTGTCACTCACTGCAATTGTACCTAATTTGGTTTAAATCGGTTAGACAGTCCACAAGTTAGCCTGTTTGTGTCTCAGATGTTCACGAGGCCACCATCTTGAATTGGAGTCGATGACATCATCATGCACGCCATTTGGACATCCCTATGTGTCCCTGCAGCTGTAGCAAAGCAGTTCACAAGTCAGCCCACTTGTGCCTCAAAAGCTTTCGAGTCCACCATCTTGGATGGGAGCGGATGACATTATCACAAATTACGCTGTTGAGGTGTCCATATGTGTCCCTACAACTGTACCTAATTTGGTTCATATTGGTCCAGGTGTTAAGTTGATGGGGGGGATACCACATGGAGAGGCGCGCGCGCGTGCGCGCACACACACACACACACAGGTGATTTAATAAGCCTACTGGAAAGTAGGCTAACAGGCCCTGTCTAACTGGAGCAAGCTGAGGAACACAATCCATAGTTAAGGATGACCTCCTGTGTGAGTAATATAACTTATTTTCACAATTTATGTCCTGTTTTACTAGCATAGCTTTCAGGGAAGCAAAACTGGCTCCTCAGTATACAGAAGATCTACGGGGGCTGAAGCGGCAAGGTAGGCGACTGGAGCGCAAGTGGAGAAAGACTCAACTTGAATCTGACAGATTGCAACATAGAGATTGCAACATTTAAAGATCTATGCTCAGGAAATACGTGCAGCAAAGAGGCAGTTCTTTTCTGCCCGTATTGCATCTGCGGGTTCTCATCCAGCAGAGTTGTTCAGGGTTGTGAGGGGACTAGTATTGCCCCCCTCCCTTGAACCAGAATTTGGAGTTATCAGTCACCCACTGCAATGTGTTTATAAGAGCTTTTCGCAGATAAAATCTCTCGGATTCGGACCAGCCTAGATGGAGACTCCACAATTATTTTGATGTCTGAACTGGAGGTACCCAACAACTCCTCTTATGTGATTCGACTGCATTGGTTTCAGTTTGTGACTCCTGAGGATGTGGACACACTGCTTGGAACAGTGAGGCCTACCACTTGTTCTCTTGACCCTTGTCCAACATGGCTTGTTCTATCCAGCAGGGAGGCTGTTGTTGACAGCCTTGTGGAAATTATAAATGCTTCTCTTGAGAGAGGGCAGGATGCCTCCTTGTCTTAAGGAGGCAATCATTAGACCTCTTCTAAAGAAGCCTGCATTAGATGGTAGGCGGGCTATGGGTGGAGTTGGTCGGCCTGACGGATGATCTCTAATTGGGAATTGACAGAGGAAATGTGACTCTGTTGGTCCTTTTGGATCTCTCAGGGGCTTTCGATACTATCAACCATAGTATCCTTCTGGAATGTCTGAGGGTTCTGGGGGTGGGAGGCACTGTTTTACAGTGGTTCCACTCCTACCTCTCGGATAGATTCCAGATGGTATCCATTGGAGATTGTAGCTCTTCAAAATCTGAGCTTAAGTATGGTATCCCTCAAGGCTCCATACATTATCCAATGCTTTTTAACATCTACATAAAACTGCTGGGAGAGATCATCAGGGGATTTGGAGCTGGGTGTTATCAGCACGCTGATGACAACCAGATCTACTTCTCCATGTCAACTTCTTCAGGAGCTGGCATATCCTCCCTAAATGCCTGCCTGGAAGCAGTAATGGGCTGGACGAGGGAGAATAAACTGAAGCTGAATCCAAATAAGATGGAGGTACTTATTGTGCGGGGTCAGAACCCTAGAGACGATTTTGATCTACCTGTTATAGATGAAGTTACACTTCCCCAAAAGGAACAGGTTTGCAGTCTGGGAGTACTTCTGGATTCACACTTCTCTCTGGTTTCTTAGGTTGAGGAAGTGGCCAGGTTTTCTATCAGCTCCAGCTGATACGCCAGCTGCGCCCATTTCTCAAGATCAATGACCTCAAAACAGTGGTACATCTGTTGGTAACCTCCAGACTGGACTTCTGTAATGTGCTCTATGTGGGGCTGCCTTTGTACGTACCCCAGAAACTTCAGTTGGTTCAGAACACGGCAGCCGGGTTGGTCTCTGGGTCATCTCGGAGAGACCACATTACTCCTTTACTGATAGAGCTACACTAGCTGCCAATTGGTTTCCGAACAGAATACAAAGTGCTAGTTATAACTTATAAAGCCCTAAACGGCTTAGGCCCTGGGTATTTAAGAGAGTGTCTTCTTCACTACGAGCCCCACTGTCCACTGAGGTCATCTGAAGAGGTCCATCTCTAGTTACCGCCAACTCATTTGGTGGCTACACAGAGACCGGCCTTCTCGGTCACTGCCCCGAGATTGTGGAATGCGCTCCCTGTTGAGATACGATCATCCCCATCTCTGGCAATTTTCAAAAAACATCTGAAAACCCATCTTTTCGCCTAAGCTTTCGCAGCTTTTTAATTTTTTTAGGTTTTAATCTCTGGTTTATTTTTAAATTGTTAAATTGTTTTAAGTTTTTATAAATGTTTTTAACTTGTTTTATGCTATTGTTAACCGCCCAGAGACAAAAATTTGGGGCAGTGTACAAATTTGATAAATAAATAAATACATAAATATCAGTAACATAAACAAGGATTCTGATATTCCCAGACTGACTATCACCTCATCTCCAGACAGCCATGCATTATTGCATATCAGTTTGAAGAGCAATTTGAAAACAAGTTGTGGCACAGTGTTGATGAACAAGTATTTGTAGCTAGATAAATGCATAAAGTTGTGCACCATTGGGCTTTTTTGCCTAAGGCCACTAGGTCTTTGACTCGACTAAAACTACAGCTAGATTTGGGTTCTGAATCTAAGAACTAAAATGGCAGATCTCTTTTTAGTTCAGGAAGAAAGTCTCAGCTGTTGGTTTTTAGGCTAAATTGTTTCAAGGTTTCCCTGAAACAAAATTATTATTGCAGAAACATCCATTTGAGCATTAATTTTGCCATCCTTAAATTAGCTACATCTGACTAGTAGTTGGGCCAGATCCAAATTATTCCAAGGGCTGAAAAATTCTAGGCAACAGGCTGCCAGGGCTCTTATAAAGCCTGGAAATATTTTCCCAGGTTTAAGAACATATGAACTACCTTCCTGAATCAAATAAAGATCCAGCTAGTCCAGCATTCTGTTTCAAACAGTAACCAGACAAATGCCTTTTGAAGAAGGATATGAAGGCAAGTAAGATATAACGGTAATGCCAAGGATTGTTCCCAGCACCTTGTAACTTAAGGGTATACTCCATTTAGCTAAACTGAGAAGCTCCATTAAGCTGTCATGTCTAATCTTGGACAGATTGATTCTCCACGAATTTGAAATCCTTTCTCAAACACATCTAAGATAATTGTCTTCACCACATCTTGCAGCAGTTATTTCCATGTAAGCCATCTACGCACTGCATGAAGCAGTACTCTCTCTTATCTTGCAGAGAAGAACTAAACATCTGCTCTATAGGTAAAGATATTATGGGCAGATTCCTACGATCTCCCATAAGTCGGTAAGCCAGTAACAGGTAGGTAAGAGGTTGGGACATGAGAACATGCTCCCAGCAGGCATGGAGTCTGAAGCCACCTAAGTCCAGTTCACACCTTGCTTCTCCTGAGATTCCACTGATTTCTGTCACCAAGATTTGAAACTAACTTGATGAAGTCAGCAGAATCTTGGCAACGCAGTGCGAGCACCAGACTTGGGCGGCTTCAGACGTCATGCCTGCTACGAGTGCGCAATCTCACATCCCAACCTTTTACTTACATGTTACTTACATGGGTTATGGTAGATCATGTGAAACTGCCCTATGTATGCTTCCTAAACATAGAAGACTGTTCTCTATGGCCCGATTTAACATGTTCCCATCAGCACTTCTGGAGGGCACGTTTAATAGTGCCATAAAATGAATGTGTCTGCCCCTGTGGTGCAGCAAGGGTAGAGACAGTAGGACATGTGTTGTTATGCTGCAGTTTTGATAACCAACTTCGCAGTAAGCTAATTAACCCATTTCTCTCACAGTTCTCAGGTTATTCAGAAGAATTTTATGTGTCTTTTTTAAATAATCAGATAAGCAACCAGTGATGACTTACTGAGTGGCCAAATTTTGCACTATGGCTAGTAGAGTGCATCGTGAATTAACAAAAGACTCCTCTAAACTATAACTGAGTGAACTGACTAATGTTACACTACTGAATTTAACTGGTCTCTGTGCACAATTGATTATATTTTATTTTATTTTGAGATGTAGATTCTTTATTGTTATACTGTTATTACATATTATACAGTTATATATATAGTTTATATTTCCTACTGTTACATCACTGGCATTATAGTGTTACTATGTTGTATCACATCTGGTGAAAGACTACAATAAAGGATTTACTTACTTACCTACGTATGCTAGTAAAAAACAAACACTAAGCAGATTATTATATTCAAGTACTAGTTACTAAAGACCAACAACTGCACATTTTAGACATTATGAATCCTGTTCAGATAGTATCGTGATGGGTACTAACCACAAATTCACTTTAAGTAGTAAGATATTTCAAGAGCAGTACTATACTTCAGTAGCCAACAAAGCACTTTTATATGTATACTTCCTTCCCACTCACCTAATTAAGGACATACTTCTGGATTTTAATCACTGCTGATGGTTAGGGATGTGCACAGAACTGGGCGGGGGAGGCTCGAAGGCGTGGGGTGTCGCTTTAAGTACAGGGGAGGGTGAACTTACCCCTCCCATCACTCTTCCCCCGCCAGCACTCCTTTTTCAGTAAGTCCATGGGGCGGCAGCATACCTCCCTGCCACCCCGTTTACCAGATATACCCGGAAGTATCAAGCACGCCTGTGCGGGGACGTGTGCGTTGCGCCTGTCATGCGCCCATGCACATGCCCCCACATGCACAGGTGCACCAGATACTTCCAGGTATATCTGGTAAATGGGGGCAAATGGGGCAGTAGGGAGGTATGCTGCCGCCCCATGGACTTACTGAAAAAGGAGCACCAGCGGAGGAAAAGCAGCGGGAGGGGGAAGTTGACCCTCCCCTGCACTTAAAGCGGGACACACACACACACACACAACCCTTCGAACCTGTTCCGTGCACATGCCTACTGATAGAGAAGAAGAAATCAGAAGAAGGGTTTGACTTAAGGAAGCCAGCTGTCTTAAACCAGCCATCTCTCATTGGACCAAAATCTAACCAACAAATAAGCAGCTAAGCTATACACCGGGATATTAATTTTTAAGACTATTTTGCTTCACAGATACTTTATTACTTAAACCCTAAAAAGTGCAACTGAGTAGAACAAACCTAGTAACCTTAATTTCATTAAGATCTACCAGTTTTTTTTTAAAATACATTTTTGTACTGTGAGTTAGCAAAAATTCGAACACCTTAGCCAGTCTAAACTGTTAATTCTTAACCAGTGTAAGTTATAATTTGCTTGTACTAGCATGCAAAGGAAATGCTTAAATGAGCAATGCAGAAAGTCTTAAGCACTGAGAAAAGTCTACAAAATAAGGTTCTTACTGAGCTTCAGAACTAAGTGCCACAGCTGCATGCTTTCATAAGATGAAAGAGACTACATTCAGTTTGGAACTTTATGAACACATTCTTCAAATACCAGTAATATTAAAGGTCTCAGAAGAGTCAAGACCTTGTTCCCCAACCTTAACATCACAGTTTAATCCTTGGAACAGCTGATAAAAAAAACCTCTGCCGTTTAGCTGAACTTGACAGTTTGAAGGGAAAATCTGACATTCTGAAGGGGGAAAGCTGAATACCTGAAACAATAATCTTACACTGATGATAAAGCCTGAACCTTTAAGGAATCTCACTTTGTGATTAACAATTTGTGATTACTCTGAACATTAACAGCTCTGCTGACTAGTCAACATGCAGCAAGTCTTCAAATGAATATTCAGCTCATTTGCACACAAGTTCCACATCATTCAACCATACAACTCATTTGCACAACTTACCGCAAAACTTCCAATTAAATGGTCCCTGTTACAATTTGTGGTTTTAAAAGTTATATCTTAACATACTTCAGAGTACTAATCCATCCAAGTTGTAAATAAAGGTTAATACAACATAAATTCCAGCAGCTTAGTCTGTAAAAGAGTAGATTAGCATTATTTTGGGACAGTCCCTTTGTAACAGAACTTTACATCCAGTATATGTTTTTGCAAACACACAATGATTTCCCAGACTGATCACAAAATGTATTCAATCTATACATTTTGTAGACGCATCCAATCATATCAAGGCCAAACACTTAATAGCAATTCCCTATTCAAGTGTCTCAATTTTTTAAAAATAAATATACCTACTGAATTCGATGACCTCATTATTCAAAATACATAATTACACACACTACAATTTCTTCAACCTTAATAAAGCATTTCAAGGTATCAACAGATGTTGCCTTTTTGGATTCATCTATTTACCTCCAAAAAGTATTTGCTGCATGGACTAGTTAAGACAACTCCCTTACAGGATAACCTTTGCCACAACATCAGGCATTTTTCAACCATGAAGATAATTTTTCAGATCTTGTAATTTCTGTTTAATTATAGCCTATCCTTTTCGCAATCCTCATGCTCAAGGTTGTACAAGGCACACTGTACTTACACTATATATATCCTAATAGTTTCTCACTTTTCAAGCTTAAACAGAGGATTAAACACAGACATTAGCCTTGATTCTGCATCCCCCCCCAACCCGCAACAGAAAAAAGAAAAAGAAAAAGCTGAATCGAACATCTGTCTTGGGCTTCCTATGTTTTTGCATTAATCTTTTGGAAATCAAAAACTGAGAAACAAGAATAGCCATTCATATAAGATATCCACAGAGCTAAATATGTAGTCTGGAGGGGAGAAGTGTTCTCCAAAGATGATCTGAATGTCCCTTGTCATAATGGCAAGGTAAGCCATTAAAAATCCTGAGATTGAATGTATCCATTATCTCTGCAATTGCAAACAAAATGCAGTATCAAATATATCAATAAGTCTCTCATCACTTTGCCTTAAACCAAAAAATGTGGAGTCTTCGTGGTAAACTCCATGTGTTTTGGCTCCTAGGAAAATGAAGTAATTGGAAGCCCCACACAAGCTTAAACAGAATTTTAAATTGCTACACACCGCCCACATAGCTTTGAGTGCTTGAGTGTGTGTGATTAGGAGGGCCGATGCATGATCACACCAAATTCCTTCCCTCAACTCACAGATCAAAAACTTGCCCTCTCAGCTACATTCTCCTTTAAACAGCCACTGTTACCCTGGCAACCCTATGCTGCTGACACAGACAGCTGGTCCATTTAAAGTCGGCCCTTGAGCTGGCAAGTGAAATGTTTGTTCAATCAGTTGGGAATAGTTCTCTCAATTCCCAAGCTACATACTGGAGCTGCTGCCTTCTACTTTCATACCAGATTATCACTTTTAAAAAATCTATATTTCATTGTGGTTTATAATCTTTCTGACCACATACTTAATTCACATAGTTTATTTACATACACCTTTTTGTTTCTAATGAAACAAACTTAAAATACTTCATCGACTTCAGCTGTACCTTAAGAAAAGGAATAGGGAGAAGAGAAAATATTTTTAAATTGTTATTTAAGTATATGTAGTGGAATCAAAAGTTCTTGTGTTTCCCTTCAAAATCTGTATTACAAGTTGCTGCCACAGCTATAGATCTATATGGATACTAGACATAAATGGAAGCCTTTTACCATGTTCCTTCGAGTCTCACTTAGTGAAATGTTTTTCCTTAAATTAGAAGCATGCTTCATTTGTACAACCAAAAAAGGTTCACAATCGTTAAAGAGTAAAAAAACAACAACCCAATCCTTACAGCAGACACCACCTTATGTTTCTGTATGAGCTGCTGCTTTGGACAAATCATCCTCTGAAGACAGGTAAATCTGTTCCATCTCTTAATGGAAAGTAATTGAATGTTCCACTCACACCCATAGACACATAGCAGAATGACACATCCTTAGCTGAGTGGCAGAAAGCAAGCAAGATTCGAGCAGTGAATCATGCAGAAATACAGTGGAGAATCCTCTTGAAAAGTGGGTATTTGGGCCCACAATCTATCTATCTAATTCTCTAACATGTACCCATGGCCAATCCTGTGTGTGACAGCTCTCGCAAGAGTTCATGAGCAGAAGCACCTGACTGGGAAGTGGGGATTCCATATGCAGATAGGGAGAAGGAGCTTGTGGCACCATGGTGATTGGACAGTGAGGATTCTGTATGCAGATAGGGAGGAGGAGCCTGTGATGGTTAAGGTCAGTTGGAATGCAACTGTTACTAGTCAGAAGATGTTCTTGATTGTAGAGAAGAGGAATAGATAAACAGACGACAGGGGTCTGCGAAGAGAGAGGTTGTGAGGGAGGAAAGAGCCCCTTCAGGAAGAGGCTGTCGTTGTGTGATTTAGATAAGGAAACAAGATGAACAATATCTGTTAACTCAGGAAGGGTGAGAGAGAGAAAGAACGGAGGGGAGGAGAGAAAGGAGGAGGGGTGAGGGACCGGCCCAAGCCTGTCAGCGGCCTGAGGGAGACGAGTGGCCATGGCGGGGCCTATGGGCAGCAAGGAAGGGCTGAGTCAGCCACAGCTGCTGTTTGGGGCTACCGAGGCCATTGACGGAGGGAGGCAAGCAAGGTACAGTCCTGAGCCTGTCAGCGGCCTGAAGGGAACGAGTGGCCGTGGTGGTGGCAGGGAGGAAGGGCCCAGTCAACCGCTGCTGCTGCCGCCCCTGTGGAGAGGAGCAGGAGCGGGGCTTGGGTGAGGAGGTCTCTGGAGATAGGGGGCTGCAGCTTGGCCAACAGGCTCCAGCAATGCTGCAGCTGTGACCAAGAGGGGTGAGGGGGATAGAAGCAATGGGATGGAGGAGGAGGAACAGGAGTGCGGCTCAGGTGAGGGTGGAGAGATCCCTGAGGTGAGGGGGGCAATCAAGTACTAGCGTGCAGATGCTCTGCACGGATTAAGTCAGTAATCTATAATTTTTGCACAAATCAAGTTATTCAACTGTTGCCTGATTTGGTTTAACTTTTCTGTCCTATAACAATACAGAAGAACCAGTGCTTGCCAATGGATGGCCCCAAATTGGAGTTGGAAAGCAAGTTCAAACATACTTTTTCCTGGATAGTGAACAGTACCAATGAAAGTATTCCCAACCTATGTAACTGACATCCCAACTATGGGTGAGATGAGAAGTTTAATATTTGTCATGACAGGAAGCCCAAGTAGTTTTAACACAGCTGTCCAGATGGCTCCTTGTCATGACAGGGCTCCTGGGGAAGCATCTTGAGGACTCATAATGAGTCATGAGAGTGTGTGCTCCCTGGTTCAACCCCAAGGTTTGAAAGTGCACTGTGGATCAATTCCTGCAGTAGGATTGATACAGACAGTCATCTTCCGAACCACAGTCAATGTACTGAATGTCAAGAAAGTGGTTAGCAGGACTGGAAAACTACAGTGCAAAAATAAATTGAAGTTTTGAGGTAAATGGCTGAGCGGAGAATGCTGTACTGACAGAAGGCAAAAGCTCCAATTGAGATAGAGCAGTAGGCTGGGAAGTGGGGTTAGGTATGGAACAATGTTGTTCGGGAAGACACTTAAGACTGTGTTTTCATATCTCTGTGCTTTTTGGGGGGGCGGGGGGGCATTTTCATAGGAACCAAAGGTTCAGGAAGCAACAGCAGTGGAAGCAAGGAAGGAGCCAAGAAGAAGGATAAGGAAGTTACACAAGTGAAGTCTGAGGCTGTGGTGATGGCCACTAGCTTGGGTGGCTTTAAAAGGGGCTTGGACAAATTCATGGAGGAGAGGTCTATCAGTGGCTACTAGACTGGTGGCTATAGGCCACCTCCAGCCTCAGAAGCAAGATGCCTCTAAATACTAGTTGCAGGCGAGCAACAGCAAGAGAGAGGGCATGCCCATGTGAAACAGGATGCTGGACTAGATAGGCCTTGGACCTGATCCAGCAGGGCTCTTCTTAGGTTCCTATGTTGAGGTATTTATTTGTTTTCAGTATTTATACTCCGCCCCTCCAGCACACTACTGCTTGGTGCAGCTCACCATAAGAGGTGCTGCAGATTTGGAGGCCTGAGGCATCTCCATTTCCAGATCTCCCAGTACTGCCATAAGAATAACTGCAATTGGGCCTAAAGCTACAAGCAGAACAGCAGGGAGAGCCAATACCAAACAAAGCAGTTTGGCACACATGCTTGGGCCAGGGAATTGAAAACCTAAAACATTTTTTCCTCACAATGTGGCACAAAGCCTGGTAGATCAAGTGCAGTGTGCCTGATTGGTAAAGTGATGATAGCAGATGCAGGATTCAACCTTGTGCTTTTCACCAGAACACAGAAGGCAGTGATCAAGACCACAGGCTGGTAGAAAGCTTATTCCCACAAATTCTGCACTTTTAAAATGAGCTCCATAGGCACAGCTGCAAATGGGGAAATGACAGTGGGAAGGCAAGGACATGAAAGAAATTAAAAAGCCAAGCAAGAGAAGAAAATATGAGAATAAAAGGAATTGCTAAAACCAAGTGAAAATAGGAGCCAAACTCACTCGTTTTAGCAAAGCCCAAGAAAAAGTTATTTGCAATGCTACTGCTGCAGCAGTAAAAGAACTGAGGGAGGAGATGGAGGCCATGCTCATTTGGGCATGCATTCTCACTCCAGAGCAGTGGGCTCACAGTACAGTTTTTTAGGATGAGCTCTCAAAGTTCTGAATGTGAAGTTCTCTGTGAAGTCATATCAATCTCATAGATATGATTTCAGAGAGACTGCAAAGAAGAAAAATAGTTTATATTGTTAAGATGATCAAGATTGCACAAGGCCTAAAGAAGTATAAAAACAAGGACAGCCAGCGTCTTAAGCCTGAGGGAGCCTGTCCAGCCACAGTGACAGAAGAGTTAAAGAAGATTTCCATCAGGCTAGGATCAACTAAGCACAAGTCTGCCATCTGGAAAACAAACAAAATGCACAGTCTGTTAACACCTTCCAGAGTTGGTACTGCCAACCTTTCACTTATTTACTTGCTTTTCTGACTGTGAGGAGTCTTCAAAATCCATTCGAGGAAAACTTTCCACAATTACTGAAAAATATTCTTCACGCTGAAAGCTAACCATACTAATCATGACTGCCAGTTCAACCAATAAGGAAAGCAAGCAAGCAATAATCTGAACTGGGTGTGACAATCAAGTAAATATTAGTACTGAGTCAAACAGGTATGATTATTTTTGCAGAAATAGCTACCTGAAGCCACACGCAGAAAGAAGAGGTGGCAGATTTCATTTAAGATCATGCAAACTCATTTCTAACCCACTAATTATGCTGCATATGGCGGAGACACTTCTCTTTCCATTCTGCCATTTGTATTGCACCCAATTCAGAAAACTGCCTGCTTTTCTTCCTTATTGGTTGCATTGGCAGTCAAGATTAGTACATTTTTATGCAAGTGGAATGTTATACACATATTGTTCAGAAAAATGAATATTTGCAAGGCAGAGGAAATGCCATTGCATTCCACCATACTTTGGTGACTTTTTTTGCATCTTCTCTTTCAGTTGCATGTGTCTTCAACCCTACATGCAGCCCTGTCTCAGGACTTTTATACTTCAAGAAAAAGAGTTTTCTTCTCTTGCACCTTTTTGGAATGGTAATCACTTATTTGCTTAATCACTGCCAGCTCAGCAATGAGATCAAATGACCATTTTGCTTCAAGGAGATTTTTGTTACCACACGACACTCCAAAAAGCAGCTCCTTTAACCAGCCAACAGGAGGCAGTTTTAAGGCTTGGCACACCCTCATTCCCCATTAAAGTCCAGGCAGATCCCCATAAACAGATGACACCTTGGCATAATTCCAATTCAGCATAGGAATAAATGATTTATCAATGAAAAACTCCTGCTAAGCAAGAGAAAGCATCACCACCTCATTTCCCTCCCAGTACACGGATCCCAGGTAATGAGTAGCTGAACTTGATCTAAACATGCTCAGAACTCAAGCAGCTTAGAATCTGAAGATATTTCTACTTAGCTGGCTCCATTATTCTTGCCAGAAGGACTGAAATGGCATCCAACAACAACTTCAGATGGATAGAATAGGAAGCCATTCTTTATCTGCAGTGCTGGTGCTAGAACCAATCCCTTCTATCACAGAAGTAATAATATGCAAGTCAGGTCCCATGCAGATCTTTTCTTGAAATTCAGAATTACATAAAGAGCATACGCTGCCAAAGGCAACCTCCATGGAAACTATGAGTTAATCTTACCAGACTACAATGACTTAGGATACAAGATTCAAGTTGTTACTGCTCATCTAGTTGTGTATTATATCACCTGTGAGGCAAGGAGCACCCCAGACCTTGTAGTCTCTAAAATGCTTGACTTTGTCCAACTGGCAACAGAGGCTTGAAAGCCATCCCTACCCCTAGTGCCCCAAACATAATTCACAAAGGAAGCAGCATCCATTCCTGTTTGAAACCCCTGGTTCCATGAATAAAGCTCCTAAAGTAGCTTCTGATACCCAAAGTGTGCCAGTTTGCACTTTTTAGCTGAATGATGGCTCATGGACTTCTAAACAGTTGCCTAGTTCCAAGTCCTACCAGTCCCCTCTTGTGTAGATCCCACCTCCCAGATGTCCACAAAATGTGTGCTCACAACCTATGCTGTCACTGAAGGGGGAGGGTCTCATCTCTGATGCCATAGTGACAGACTGTATGAGCAGGCTTCCCGTTTTCCTCCCAGCTTGGAGTTGGGGGCTTGTAATGTCACACTCAGCTTTATACTCATATGGGGGTGGGGGAACAATTCTTCCTACAATAACTAAGACCATGTACATGGTCCACAGCACAGCATCCCTCCAGTGGCTGTTGCTGGTATCTATCTTATGTTTCTTTTTTAGACTGTGAGCCCTCTAGTGACAGGAAGCCATTTTATTCATATCTATGTAAACTGCTTTGGGAACTTTTGTTGAAAAGTGGTATATAAATATTTGTCATATTTGTATGTACATGGACCCACCCAGTGCTGTTCATCAGGAGCTATGCAATCAGCAAGGATCTGCTCTTGCATTAGTAGCCACTGTCAAACTGCTAGTCTCAAGAGGTTATAGTCAGAAAAGCAGAGCAGGTGGGACTAATCTTCATCCTGGCCACAAAACCTGCCACCCCTTTGAGGAAAAGAAACATCTAGACACCATGGAGGATCGAGGGCTCTTGTGCAGGCTATCAAGGAATGAAGTTTACCTATAGGCTGAGAGGATTACTCACCAGGGAGCAGTGACTAGCACCCCAACAGTGAGAATGGAATAAGTTATGAAGAGGCAGAATACTAGCTGGCAGCTCCTTGAAGCAGGTTTTTCTCCTCCGTTCTCTTAATAATGATTCAGCTTGTTAGATATTTTCAAGAGTGCCACCTGATGAAACACTAGGAAACAGATTTACTACTTTTTGTGACAGTGCAACAAAGCAAAGGCTGCCAACAAGTCATCTTAAAGGTAAAGGCACTATTTTTTAAAAATGACTTTTAAATGTATTCTTAGCTCAACAAAAATTAACAATTTAGGCTCCAGTTAATTGTGTAGCAAACAATACCACAAAACAATAGGGGGAAATGATTTCTGCTTATTTAAAATTAAAGACCTTTAGGACTACAATCCTATGATACAAGTAGAATACAACAAACCTCTTAGCTATGGAAATAAATTTTTATAATCCAACCTCTTATTTATACCAACAAAGCTGTGGTTTGTTACAACAACAAAATCTCCAAGCTGTATAAACGGGGGTGGTGGTGCTGGGGGGATGGTTCCCTGTTCTCAAACGGCTCAAAATCTAAAAACAAACAAAAAAAAAGACACACCAGCAACAGTCACTGGAGTAGTTGCTCTCCCTTATAAGAGAATCACCACTTTAAAGGTGCCTCTTTGCACAATTAGCAGGAGTTATTATAATTACAGTCACACAGTTACTGTAGTGGAGCAACAGCAAAAGTGGCAACATCAAAGTTGGGAAGATCAGGCCTCAACACCTGAAAAGCCGGAGTGGAACAAACATGTATTTACACAAGACCCTTTCCATTTACATCCCAATCCTTAACACATGAAATCAACCTGTTGAAACCAGTAGGACAAACTCACATGTGACAGATATAAGATTAAGGTATTGCTATTATGTTTTAGATCAGAGCTAGATTTTTTTTAAAAGGCATAATTAAACAAATCTGAAACTAGCTTAAATTTATTGTGTAGACCTTTACTGAGCATCTTACTAGGCTCTCTGTTCCTTCCTGTCCCCGAGAAAGCAACACTTTCAAAAGGCTTTACCTCTTTTTTTCCTACCAGCCACTAATATTGCTGCACACATGCAATACACTATCATGCAATCTCCTCTCATTCAAGAGAAAGGTAAGCAGTCAGGCAAAGCTGGAAAGAGGTTCTGAAGCTGCTGACCGGGGAGTGTTGCACTCACTCTAGTGTGTACAGCCCACTGAAGAATCAGCACAGTCATGTAGTTATTGTTTTACTTATGAACATAAATAAGGAAGGGGAGAGGGTTATCTGTCCTCCACTAACTAGTTGTAGGAAATAGCTTGGTTCAAAACTATGGCTTTGAGTATAGCAGCATCTAAATGTCCCAACAGAGTAGTTCATCCTCTCAGTGGCAGTTCACAAGCCTACTAAATCAGTGATCCTCTACAAATGGTGGAACAGTGGACTCATGCACCTCCACCATCACATGTGATTGAAGATGTAGCCTATAAACTATGCCTCACTGTCTGACAAGTGTATGAACTAGTCCCTTAAAATGGCATTACCATCAAGATAGTGTGAACGAGAGAAGTTGTCTTACCACACATAATTTGATTAATAAATAAATTATGTCTAGTAAGACAACTTCTCTCGTTCATACCATCTTCTACCACTTTGTTGTGAGAAAATTAAGATGGGGAGGCAGACTTTAGGCTTACAAAATCTACTCTGGTTTTCTAGAACCCAGAAGAGAACCAGGAAGAAAACAGTGGTTGGGGGAGGGACACAGACATACAATTAGAATTAAGAAACTAGGTGCCTCTGAGCATATGCTCAACCCAAGATTCCCACCCACCCCCACCCAATACCAGAACTGAGTTCACAGTCCTTTCACACAAAAAATCCACTCTTGACTTTCCCCTCAAGCTCTCTTTCAGCAGCCTATTTTTTTTTACTTTTGGGAGGGGGGGTATTTTTATTGTTCCTATGGCTAAATAACTGGGAGTCAGAATCTACTCTGGGTGCAAAGCATCCAGAAATCTACCAGTAGATCCTGATCTAGATTTTGTCCATCTCCAAATTAAAAGCATAGCTTTTCTTCATGTCAACTGGCACGGTGTCTGAATTCCTTCTCTCATTGGTCTTGCAACTTCCATGGACATCTATCAGCTATTTTCAGCTTTTTCCTATATGTAAAAAAAGTAATGGGGTGGGGGGCACCTTTGCCACAACTGGTTTAGACTGATATGCATGCCTGTCTGCAAACAGCAATTAAATGCAAAATCCTGAAACCTCTAACTCTGGCCTTAACACAAATGGTGCTCCCTGAAAACCAAACCTTGAATCATTTGTAATTATTCACTGGCTCTCTCAGTCACATTAACTACCTAGCTATCCCATTCACTACACCTATACCTCTGTGCGGCACAGGGGTCCTTCTCTTGCTTATCTCTTTAAGCCACTGATCGTGCCAACTGTGTAAAAGGTTAACTTTGTAACAGACATGCAGGAACAACTTGTCTTGAACAAACAGTACTCTTAGGGCACATATAGTGAAGACAATTATACTCTGTGCAAAAACAAAAAATCTGCACACCAAGAAAAAAGTGAACTAGGCATTCATAGGTTATGCCTCTTTTGCATAATTCTGTTTAACTCGCCAAACTATTATTCTGAACTGCTTTTTTACCCTCTGCATTGTGCAAGTTACATGCACCCACTTGATAGGATAAGAATCAGTTATATTATTGGGATATATTCCTCTGCATGGCACAGAAACTGCCTACCCTCCAGTTATGAGCACTCTAACTTACCTCAGACTTGGCCACAGACATGAGGTTTGCAGATCCCTTCACCTAATGAGAGCTAGAAGCAGTAGTTTCTCTTCCCCCGCCCCTCTAATTTGAGATACTTACGACTCTGCATGCACTGAAATGCAGAAGACAAAGAGCTCTACATGTACTGTGAATGTTGATCAACTTATTTGTCTCTCATTAGGATGCTTTCATAACCACATAATGGATGCACTTTATAAGAAAGTGCATAGACAAAGACAGTCAAAATCATCCCCTTCTCAAGATTGCTTTGAGAATATGCTGTTCAAGTTCTAGTGGGCTTTTCATGCAGCCCAGAAATCAGCTGATATAGTGTGTAAAATATACCATTAAAATAATTCCTCAAGCAACCCATTAAATGCTTCCCTCAAATGAGAAGTTGCATGGCTTGAAAGGCACTTCAAATTATCCTGGCCCATGAAGAAGAGTGGCATAGAAATGGGCTAGGAAAGTGAATGACACAGACAGTTGGCCAAATATAACCTGAATGGGGAAGGGAAAGGGATGAAGCAGTCTGAAAGGTGACTGGCCTGCTGAGGAGTTGTTCTACTCCCAGTCTTCAAAGTAGATCACAGGCATCTGTAGTGCTACTGTGAGCAATTTTTAAAAATGCAGAAGAGGGCAAGTGCAGGCAAAAGGGTATTCACATGTGATTTTTTTTTAAACCGACTATGCTTTTTCCATTTTCTATTAAATGTTTCAGTGTGATTAACAACTATTCAGTTTTATTCCAAGCGTCTTCAAATCTCACAACTGTTAACTTCTTTCTAAATATTTCCATACTGTTCCAAATTGTTGATTTAGTACTGTTACCTCATAATGGATTTGGGGTGTGTGTGTGTCTGTCTGTCTGTCTGTCTGTCTATCTATCAGACGTATGCTACCACAAAATGCCCACTCTGAGGGAAGGCAGAGTCAACAAACTGCTTCTTTAATGCTGGCTCAAATCAGAACACTGAATATTATTAAAATAATATTCACAGTTAGAACAGACTACAACTATTGTTCCCTGCTCAGACCTAATTTTTAGATGTTCCATTTTAGTTTTTCTTGGTTGTTTCAAAGCATTCTTTAGTTAGGTTTACATATTTAACTTCTCCTCCTCGGAAAAGGTCAAGCAAATCTAAGACTTCTTGCAGCTACATCTTTTTAATTGGTATAGTATACAGCCCACTTGAGAAATATATTTGGCACAGAGGAGCCCAAGCGCTTAGTTGCTCAAAAACACACTGTCTTATTTATCCCTCCCCACTAGGAAGGTTTCATATCTTTCCATATATAAAAGCTAACATTATTTTCAGTTCCTGGGATAAAGCCAAGTTTTGTCATTTTCAACTACTAGCATTTGTACACACTAGTGACAGAAAAGCTAAACTAATTTAAGGCTCAACATAACCACAATAAAACTAGCTGAATATGTATTTTAAAGAAATAAAGTCAACTAAAATTAAATATTACAAAGTCACCACTTTAAACTGGAGAAGTGGATTGATTTTGTTGTATTAAACTATCACACGCACACATTAAAGCAACTAATTAAAAGTGCAAAATATTAATATTTTTAATATTATACCACTGAATAATGCAGTCCAACTGCAACAGACAAGAGATTATACACCATCTTAAACATGTTTATGTAGAAGTGAATTCCACCCAAAGCTTGTGGGACTTACTGTTTATTAACACTGTAGCTTAAACTATACACAAATAGCTACTAATATTTAGCAGTCACAGAGGAATCTGACAATTACAATATAAACAATATTTGCATAAGTAGTGCAAGCTTTTTTTAAAAAATGAAAAACTTTCTTTTTAGATTTTAAATTGGAAATGTTAGTCGTTTTAATCAGCATAGCCTGTCCCAAGTGTTTAGAATGGAGAAGGACAAGAAAATAGGGATATGCTTGAAATACGATTCAGCACGCAAATCGCGGGCACATCCCTTTAAAACAGAGATTACACAGCCCCTTTAACACTGAGGAGAGCAGGTCCATACCTGCTCCTCCTCCATCAGCAGTGACAGCATGCTGGTAGGGCATCCCCCACCTGGCCCTGTGCTATGTCTGCATGCACATGGCCTCTGTACATGCGTGATGTCACACAGGGGCATCAAGGAGATACCCTGCCGGCACGTGTTCATAGCTGGGGGGCAGCACAGCCATACAGAAGTAATAGTGAACAGAGGAGGAGCAGGTATAGACTTGCTCTCCTCCATGTTAAAAGGTGTTGTGTAAGTCCTTGGTTTTAAAGGGATGTGCCTGCAATTCGGATTTCGAATCATGTTTCGAGCACATGCCTACAAGAAAAGTCAATATGTATTGACATATAGCATTTAAAATGTATCAATTAAATCAGTTGATAGATCGTAAAAAAAATAAGAACATTAAACCAGGATCATACAAGTGATTTACAAAAGTTACACTATACCCACTGGGAAAACTTCTAACAAAAATACAGGGAGACAAAACATGTACTTGATCTGGAGTTCAGCTGAAGGCTATTCAACTGCTTCATCCTACTCTCAGTGTAAAGATAAAGTGTGCCATAGAGTCTGTGCCAACTCCTGGCAACCACAAAGCCCTGTATTTGGTAGACTACGGGAAGGGTTTACCATTGCCATCTCCCGCCGTATGAGATGATGCCTTTCAGCACTTTCCTATATTGCTGCTGCCTGATATAGGTGTTTCCCATAGTCTGGAAAACATACCAGCAGGGATTCAAACCAGCAACCTCTGGCTTGCTAGTCAGAACTGTAGACTATACTTCAGATTCTTAGGTTACAAAACAGTAGCTTACATACTGAGGAAATTTACGCAAAGTAGTCCCATTAAAATTAACAGGACAAGTTAAGAATTTAACTTGAGAAGAGAGTGCTACTGTCTCGTCATGTTCATCCACTGCACAGCACACTGGTCTTTTATATAACTCAAGCTGGTCTAATTTAATCACATTTATATCATGCCCTTTATCTAAGGAGACTGGGGCAGTACACTTGGAGCTTTCCTCAGCTTACCTGTTATTAGTGCTTGCTGTGCACTCCAAAGTCATTCTGTGAAGCACTGAATGCCTCACATCTAAGAATGCTGGCCAATATCCAGAGCAACATCACATGTGGAAGGCTGCTACGCTAGCTAGCTGAACTAAATCTGAAATCTGGGTGCCAGAATAGCACTGGGGTGTGCAACAGTTACACAACTGGGACATGCCCCATTTGTTTAAATGGGAACTGTTGTGCAAGAGTGCTATATCACTTTTCTTCTGCAAATCCCCTTTTTAGCACAACTAAGCCATCCTCTTGTGTCCATGCAACTCTGCTTGTTCTGCATGCAGTTTATTGCTCATTTTTAGCAACTCATTTTGCTACACCTTCCTCCAATGAGCTCAGGGTGGTGTATATAGTTGTATGTCCCCACCCCCAGCTACCTTTTTATCCTCCCAACAATCCTGGGAGGTTGCTTAGGCTGGAAGAGAATGACTGGGTGAGCTTCATAGCCAAACAAGGATTGGACCATGGGTCTCCCAGATCTGAGCCCAATATTCCAATTGATACAATAGCCTTATGCTTACACTGTGACCAGGTGAGCAGTTGCAACGGTAGGGCCTACAAGGGCATATTTAGTAAAAATACTGCCACAGATGCCATTAAAAATAAATAACTCAAGTTGATGTTACAGCAGAGAGAGAAAGAGTTTCCAATAATACACGAATTCTGATGGTGGAATTCCCAGGCCCCACAACCAAGAGGCATTAGAACATGGGGCAAGTGCCCCAGGTAGCCCTATGGTGGTGGAAGCCCTTTAACTGGATTCCCAGCACTGGGGTGGGGGCAGCTGGGTGGCACGGTAATATTCGGGAAGGGGCAGACAGGGAGTGACAAACTTTTTCCTGGGAAGGTCATGCAGGTTCTGGAGAAAACCAGCCCACACAGAACTTCTCCCATTTAATTATTCATTTATCTATCTATCTGTCATATTTATATACTGCCTGATAAGTATATAAGTATATCTCTAGGCGGTGTACACAATTTAACACAACAAATATAAACCAGGGTAAACACAATTAAAACAATTTCACAGAATAAAAAGTTAACAATTTCATGGTGATAAACACAATTAAATGCTTTAAAATTAATTTCAGTTAAAAGCCTGAGAAAACAGGTGTTCTGAGGGTCTTTCTAAAAGCAATCAGAGATGGAGATGCTCTTATTTTGACAGGGAGCATATTTCAAAGCCTTGGGGCAGCCACAGAGAAGGCAGGTACTGAGTTGCCACCAAACAAGCCAGTGGCAACCGTAACCAGACCTCTCCAGCTGATCTCAATAGACAGGGTTCACGACAAAGAAGGCACTCACATTTGAGAGAAGGGCTTCCCAGGAAGAAGTCCATCACTCCTGCCTACCTCCCCCCGCAAACTCCCAAACATCACTGCGCCACCAGCCGCCCAATGTTGGGAGGCCAGTTAAAGGGCCACCACCACCAATGGGCTACTCAGGGCACTTGCCTCACACTCTAATGCTTCTTGATGGTGAGCCCCAGGAATCCTGACATTGAAATTTCCTGTTGTCTGACTTGCACAGACCTAATAATTACTATTATGGCCTATAGTTTTAGCAACATAAATAAGCTAACTACCACTACTAAACATTAAACATCTCTAGATCATTAAAGTACCACATATTTGTATGATCTAGTATCTTACAAGTCAGGTATTGAATTTTAAGTTCTATTACCATATGTCTCGATGGTTCCATGATTACTACTATGAGTATTTATATACCGCTTTCCTCCTCAAGGAGAACTGTCCTCCTTTCTATGAACATCCTCTTTGACAAAGTGGAAGGAGAAGAAAATAGTTTCCATCCAAGTAGCCTCTTAAACTCTGGCAAAAGCCCCCAAAATCCTCTTCCTCTGTCTCAGAGAATTCCTTCAAACCAAGTATCTGGTCATCTCAATTTTCTTACAAAATCTCTTAAGTAGTACATATACAAAACATCTATTTTAATGACAGCAATTAGTATGAAAGGGAATACTAAGTATGATTAGTTGTGCCTTGACCTCCATTATTAGGTTTGATGGGCTCACACACCACCTTCTCATGCCAGGACCTGTCATACAAGCAAAGAACTTTAGGCAGGCTTCTCTCCATCCCACATCTTCACCACCAACACAGACACTCTTTTTGGTCTCCCAATTTCTCAAATAGAAAACAAACAAGCCACACAGTTAGGCAGCAATACTAAGCACACTTTCCTCAGAGTCCCAGTGAACCCAATGGAATTTACTTCCAAGTAAGCATGCACAAAAGCAGACTGCAAATTTGGCAACACTCAACAGCTCATCACCAGTGCAAGTGTGTTCCATGATAGATATGTCCATAAGATTAATGGAGCAAACACTAGATCTTACATACACACAACCAGAGTTGAGTTCTTAAAATAAACATATTTTCTCCTTTCTTACACCTCTGAAGTTCAGTAAAGTTTACTGAATAACACCTCTGTCTCAAAGACCAAGAGAAGTCAGTGAACATGGCACTGATTTCCAAACATAAATAGAACAAAGCCGTTCCACATGAAGAGAGATTTTAACTCTTACTGCAAGGAGGTAGCAACTATTATTTCTGTACTTAATGCTAACTTTTAAAATATGTTGTCTTACATACTGACTAAAGCCATGCATGCATCATTTTTCGCACAAGCAGGGGGGAAGGGACAATTTTTACCAATCCTCCCTTCACTCTGCTGCCCCCTGAAAATATATCCCCCCAAGGAACTTCAGTGACATAGTTTCATGGAGCATCAAGGGTATAAGTGGAAAGAGGGAGGGATTAGCAAAACATCCTTCCCCCCCTTCTGCATGCAAATTGTTATGACATGCATATGACATTAGTCAATTTTTGAGCCTTATATATTAAATGCAAATGCCTAATTAATGCTTAAATCCAGTGTAGAACAGGAAGCTACTCCTCCCTGCAGTGCTACAGTCAAGGATACACAAGGTTGCACCTTTGGTAGTCACTTCTGCCAAACATACACACCTCCACCCCCAGTACACTTTCAAGCAGCAAATACACTACTGCACAGTCATCAAGGGGTATTTTGTAATTCCTTTGAACCATATCTTCTACTCAGGAATTTATAAAAACAGAAGCCCTCTGTAGAGTGTAGAAACAAGAAAGGAGGTTTAAGATCATGCCCATCCTCTCTGGCATTTAAACAGTCCCACTCTTATTCCTCATCTCTGCACTCTACAGAGTTCTTTTGCCTCTTAAGCTTATGCACAATTAGATAGTTCCTGAACTCAATCAGCAACACAGTAGTTTTAACTTTATGCTGTGACACAGAACAACAAAAGCAAGAAGAGTCCTGTACAGCCAATCCCCTAAGCCATTAATTATTTGGACATAAATTGAATAGTAGCTTAAAGTTATACACATTTCTTTTCAGTGTCCTCGTACCAAAACAAGTGCATCAGAGGTCCCTCAAGGCCATTAACACATAATTGTTAGTTATAATTCAATAATGTATACACATATTTTCAAAGTGTCATTGTTATCCCAGCATCTTCTTCATTTTGCAAAGCTGCCAGGTTATTTTACTACCATACATTAGGGATATTCACAGAACCGCGGCAGAGAGGCTCGAAGGCAGCAGGGGTCTCTCTTTAAGAACAAGGGAAGGTGCACTTATCCCTCCTGCCGCTTTTTCTCCGCCAGCATCCGTACTTTTGCAAAGCCAATCAGGGTTGCAGCATATCTCCCTGGTGCCCCATTGCCCTCGTCTTCTGGGTAAGTGCACCCTCCCCTGCTCTTAGAGAGAGACCCCCACCACCTTCGAACCAGCGGAACCACCGGTTCGTGTACATACCTACCCTACATTGCAGCACAGAATTAAGATGTCTCTGTTTACCACTAAGAGCAGGAATTACTCAGCTTTGCACTTCCAGGTTTTGTGGCACTTAAAGTTGTCCTAATCTGAACTCTGCACTTCAGCATTTTTCCTGCAACTGAATTTCTCTGTGTTTCTGAAATATCAAATGATGCAGGGCTACTTCACACATTCCTATTCTTCTTTAACAAAACAATCTCTGTGGGAAATACACAGAAGTTTAGAGTTCAACATATAAGGAGTAATGTAGGTGCGTTCAGGGTGGCCAAAGATATTGAGGTGCCTGGGGTGAAACACCAAATGCTGCCTTGCCCCATGATCATTGTAGTGGCCATCTCTTTTTCAAAACTGACCTTTGCGAGCGTTGAAAGTGCTGTGAGAAAGAGGGAAGGTTGGCAGCAGCCTTCTCTTCTCTCCTTGCAAGCTTTGCAAGGAATATGCGGCGAGGTTCTCCTTGCAAAGATTGCAAGGGTCAGATTGCTTCCAAAGAGCTGCACAGGTGGCCAAAGTTGGGACAACTCACCACCTTGTAAGTTACTCAATAATGTGCCACTTTGATGTGGCTGCTTCACTTTGCCTCATGAAAGGGCCGCTTTTGGGTGAGTTTGTTTTGACACCAATTGGCCAGCCAACCCTTGAAGATGCTGCCTAATCTAAGTATTAATAACAGAAACCCTACAAAAACATGCATAGCACTTCAGACAAATACAGTAAGCTGGGCTTTCCTGGCTTCACAAATTCTGGACTGCAGGATGTTTAGCAATAGCAATAGCACTTACATTTATATACCGCTCTATAGCTAGAAGCTCTCTAAGCGGTTTACAATGATTTAGCATATTGCCCCCCAACATTCTGGGTACTCATTTTACCGACCGCAGAAGGATGGAAGGCTGAGTCAACCTTGAGCCCCTAGTCAGGATCGAACTTGTAACCTTCTGGTTACAGGGCGGCAGTTTTACCACTGCGCCACCAGGGGCTCTAGTCAGCACACCAAGATTTCACTGGTCAACATCCAGTTTAATGCCCAGAACATATTTTCTGATGCATGAGGAAGGGTTGATTATCTGCAATCTGATCCTTACCTCTGCAGGTGCCTGAGTCTGCTGAAGATGTCCCTGAGGTCCCACAACCCTCAGGGAGATATTTTTGGCAGGTATAGGGGCTTTCACAAGGACGGTAGAAATCAACCCTATGATAGAAAATGCTGTTCTGCCAGTGTACCATTAGTCTGGATGTTAGCCACTGTTTGTCACTTAAGTAATGTAATATATCTGACCTCAGAATCTTTAAATGTAGTATTGTAATCCTCAAAATTTGTATCAGAAAATATATTAAAAATCATTGATCAGCTCCTGAAGCATTTTATCAGATTTAAGAAAGGTAAAGGTATAAGTAATGAAGCTTAAAAAATCAAATTTAAATAATCTCTTAACACAATTTACCTACCTTACAAAGAAAAAAAAAGAAAACCAATTAAACACACAACTGGAGTACATCATTACGAGCCCCATCTAACTCATGATTTATTTTATTCATCATTAAATATTTATTTCAAATGAGACTGTTTTAAATGCACGAAGATTCAAAATTTCAGTACTTTCTCCACTCTGTTGACAACCTGACTATCCAGATTCAGGCTAAATTAGCTGCCATCTAACTCCAAAGAGATAGTTGTCATTCTACTATCCTGACTCCAATCTGATACTTAGTCCTCATCTCAATAGTTTTAATAACTGGACATGCATTGTGCAATGCAAGGCTAACTCATCCTTGGTCTAAGTGAACAAGTCAGTTGCCCTATATTAGGTTTCTTTCATGTTACTAGAAACCTTCCTGATAATACAAGCACATCTTCAGTTTAAACCTGCATTCAAATACAACTCTCATTTCAACTCCATGAGAAATTGATTGAGAAGGCAGCATCACTCATTTCAACACACATGCATTTTAGGACATACACTAGTCAAAAACCTGATTAATCTGAGGATACAGAAACATGACAGTTACTCTAAAGAATTCATGGAAGGCATTATTTAGAACACTAACTGAAAAGACCAGGTGACCTACGAGTTATTCAATATTTTTTATTTTTAAAAAATCAAAATTAAAATTCCCAGTGCAAAGAGAATGCCATTCTTTCTTAGAAAATCCTTTGGTTTTTATTCACTTATAGGAATTTTGGGACCTTCCATCTGAATTATTTTGTCATTTATAGCAACTCTAATCTTAGATAAATATTTTGTAAAATGCATCAATCTTTGTTTCTCTCTTCACCTCTGATAATTCTAGTCATCATATAATCTTAATATATAAGGACCACAATCTCGGGGGGAGGGGGGGAGACAGCAATTTACATTATTCAAATGGTTTCCCTTATTAGCTCACAAAAACTAGCCTTTCAAGATTACTATTTAAACCATGCTTTACATTTATCATTTTTAAAAAATACTGCCTAATATGTAAATCTCTAGGCAGCTTTGCAATCCATACAATCCTATCATATTGAAACACTCTAAGCCAATTTAAGTTCCACGGATACAAGGGCACAAGGCTACCTAACCAAGAGTTATGTACTTTTATTTAGAAATAAATTCCACTGGGACTTAGCTGCTAGTTAATATGTTTAAGATTTCAGCCTAACCGACTTGCAGAGTACTACAACTGAGACGGATCTCACGGTTCCATAGAACACACGAGTGTCTGCCCATCTCCACCACCTCATTTTCTGAATGTATACCGCACTAGTGCGACTTATTACCTGTCAAGTAAATGATCAGCAACAAGCATCATCTCCAACACGAGCCTAGCACAAGACAGACACTCGTTGGCCCCCAGACGCCCCTTGCACCTGCAGTGGAAGCGCTGGACACCACACACCTCACGAGGAGACGGAGCCCCCGAGACCAGTCACCCGGTGACATTGACATTACCGTCGAAACCAAGAGAGCTGCCCGGCCAAAGAGATCGTTCCGGCGGGTGTTTATTTACCCCGGCCGTCTTCCTCCTCTCCCCATCAACAGGAGCGTTGCACAAGCAAAATATGGAGCCGCCGCAGTCCCGCTTCCAGGCAGCCCATCCCTCCTGCGCTTTGCCCGTTTCTTGCCATCCCCTCCCGCTGCCCAAGCGGATGGACACTGCTGGAGAAGTCAGCAGCCAGCCGCCCTTCGCTTGCCTTCACCCTGGCGGTGCCAAGCCTGCCGCCCACCCGGCCAGAAGGAAGGGAAAACGGAGAGCGCGCGCGTCTTCCTCTGCCCGTGTCTCCGGTTTGCCAGCTGCCGCCGCAGCTCTCACGCCCAGCCGAAGAAAACGACCGCAGCCCGAAGCGAACCCCCGAAAGGAAAGCGCTGGGTCGGCGGGGAGAGGAAGAGCCGGCGGCGGGAGATTCCGCGCTCACCTTCTTCATGAGGCCCAGCCGCCTGCGGGTGGCCAGACGACAGCAGCCCCGAGTCCTCCTTCCCCGCTTGGCCGAACCGGAGCTCCCGTCCCGAGAGCGGCAGCCAGGCCTCGCTCTGGGCCGGACTCTGCTCAGGACAACTTCCGAGGCCAAGCGGGCAACTCCTTCCGGGGCAGCGGGGAGGGGGGCGGAGCGGGGAGCGAGCCCGAGCAAGGAGTGTCGGTCGGTCTCCCTCGCGTTGGGGCTCCTCGCCCTGCCCAGCGGGAGGGAGAGGGGGACGGAGGGAGGCAGCCACCCACAGACGGCCTACAGGCCTCGCCTTCGTGGGCGCCACCTTTCGCCGTTGCTACGCAACGCCTGGCTTGTGCGGGGATTTTCTACGCCTGAAAATCAGCACACAGCAGAGGCAGGAACTGAAAGGAAAAGCGCATATTCGTGGGAGAAGAAGGAAGCCTAGAAAAGGGGCTGCCCGCCGCCTGTGGTCCTGCATGTGAAGAGAGCTGGCTTCCAGATGAGGAGGCGGCGGCTAAGTGGAGGGCGCTCAGATTCAGCCTGCAGTCAAGCAGCCGCCGCTTAGCAGCAAGTTCTCGGGTTGGTCGTTTGGAGCAACTCCTCGACTTTCGGGCGCTCCATGTTGACGAAATCGCACGAGACGAGTGCTCGTTTTTGTCTCTTCATTCACAACAGAAACCAAAGCCGACCTAAAACAGATAACTGCGGTTTTATCCGTATGTCATCTTCCATCTGATAATGATTGTGGTTTTTAATCTGACAACTTTTTTTTGTTTAATTTAGTTAATTTTATTACATTTATTGTATCTTGTGTCTATTTTATTGTTGTTAGCTGCCCCGAGCAGTAGTGCACTGGAGGGGCGGGGTATAAATATTTTAAATAAATAAATAAAGGTGTACTCTTGTCTACAAAAGTTTATGCCACAAAACTTCACTGATACATGAGAACTACTTTTTAAAAAAATAATAATTAATTAATATGTCGGCAAGGATGTGAGAAAAGGCTGAGCTGCTAATATAATTTCACTGGAATTGGCCCCTTAACTAATATCCATATTAGTTTATTTATCATATTTATAGACCGCCTGAAATGTGCATCCCCTGTACAACAAATATAAAAACAATAACATGATTAAAACCATTATGATATAAAACCAATTAAAATTAATTAAAGGCCTGAGAAAACATGCATCTTAAGGGTCTTTTTTTAAACAGCCAGAGATGGAGAGACACTGACTTTAACAGGGAGTGCATTTCAGAGCACTGGGGCAAGCCCAGAAGCAGCCTGGTCCCAAGTAGCCACCAAGTGAGCTGGTGGTAGGGGAGCTCCCCAGATGCTCTTAATAGGCTGGAGAGGGTTTATGACAAAGGAGGCGCTCTCTTAAATACCCTGGACTCAAGTCCTTAAGGGGTTTATAGGTAATGACCAGCACTTGGTGTGGATTTTTTAAGTTCCAGTTTTACCAATATTTGTTCGCCCAGTTACATCAATAGGACATGCAGCCCAAACCTATGGATATTTGCTCAGTCACTCTTGAGTTCAATAAGCCCTCCTCCCAAACAAATCTCTGCAAGTCTATGCTCACTTAATTTGGCTATAGTTCTATACTCATTTCATTTGGTATATGGCAGCTGCCATATACCAAGTGAGACCATTGGTCCATCTAGCTCAGTATTGTCTACCCAGACTGGCAGCAGCTTCTCCAAGGTTGCAGGCAGAAGTCTCTCTCAGCCCTATCTTGTGTCCGCCAAGGATGCCCACTGAGCCCATTACTTTATGTTTTTGCCCTAGATCCGATCCTGATCAGGATTCAGAGAGAACCCCATCTGCAAGGACTCTCAGTCTCTATCCCTCCGCCCTGCGAGATCTTCCCGGGAGGGAGGAGGAGGGAGAGTGATGGGATAGCCGAACCACCTGTCCACTCAGAACCGCATTCTGAGTTTAGGGTAAAATTTGTAGCTCATGCCGATGATGTTACATTACTGTTATCGGATGAAAATGAAATCTCTGTAATACTAGACCTCTTCTGGGAATATGGCAAGATCTCGGGCTCAGAATTAAATGCTGACAAAAGTGTATTTGTTAAAATGGACCCCGGACGCAAGCAACTTTCGCGCCTACCCATCTCTGAATGTAAAAGCGAAGGAGCCCCAGAGTCCAAACTGAAGTGGGTAGATACAGTAAACATTTTGGGGATTGAATATGGGATTAAGGAAAAAGTCTGGGGGGAAAATTGGACAGATTGGGAAGAAAAAGTAATGCTTAAAATCACCATGTGGAAAAAATGAAGCCTTGCCATGTTCCAGAAAGCGGTTTATATCCAGACTTACCTCATACCCCCGGTGCATAACCTGGCGGTAGTCTATCCTCCCCCGCTCGATCTCCTTCAGAGAGTTGAAAACCAGATCTGCCATCTAGTATGGCACACAGCATCCTTCCCTTTGGCCGGTGCGGTAGCATTTAAGGAGGTTGAGTGGGGAGACCTAGCCCTACCTGCCCTGCAACCCTATTTTGTAACTGAATTAATGTCCTACAATTTTGGAAACTGGATTTTCGTGAATGTCCATAATATGTCGAACCTCCTGCAAAAAACCTGGGTCTCGCTTTTCGCTTTGTGTTGGTGCAAGTCAGCATGGGGCATAGCATGGTGGGGGAAAGGATCTTTCAATGGTAATATCACACAAGTATTAAAAAGAGAACACCCGGACTACTTGAGAGATTTGTTATTCACACTTAAAAAATGGAAGGTTGAACCGGATCTATTTAAAGGATCCTCAGTTAAGCAGCTAAGGAAAACAATTTATGGAGAGTTTCTAGAAGTGGGTTTTTAAAAACCGGATTTAGAACGTAAACGCTACAAACACCGCACCTCACAGTACTTGTTGCAACCCGATCACCCTATTGCTCTCTTTAAGGAGAAAAAAGTCCCTTTCCATTTATGGGAAACAAGGTGGCACTTATACCACCAAGTACTGTCACTTAATGCAGCTAAGCCATGGTTCCCAGAGGACAAGCAAGAGTGTCCTAAAATCACCTGCAAACAGAAAGCTAGAGAGCTAGGCAAAACATTCAGGGAAACCCACTCACATTTCTTTAAAGAGTGTGTGGTAGCCAAAAGAGTGTGGAAGGGAGTAAACAAGCTGTTAGAGTGGCCTGATTTGGAAAAACAGACTTGGGAAGAACTAACCTCGGGTTTGAGCAATAGAACCTCTTTTCGAGGTCCCAGAAATAAACCTTCAAGGAAACGGGATGGAACGGGTGCCCTCATAATAGGGAATTGGAATGTTCCCCGTCTCATAATCAGGTTAGTAAACCTGTATGTCATTTATGCAATGGTCCTGCATAGGAATAGGGAGGGAAGACGCAACCAAGAGGTTCACGCAGATGAGACAGTAAATCTCTTCTGGAAAGGTTTGTATGGTTATGTGCAAAAAGACAAGAGTATCTCTTCTAAACAGCAATGGGATAAATTGTGGAAATGGACGTTGGACGTAACCCCCCCAATTACCTTATGTGCCTTGAAATCCCCCACCCCCGAGTTACAGTACTACCTGCATATACTTCATAACCTTGTGGGTTTCCAAATCCTTGTGTGTAAATCTTTGTAGATATATCATGTACAAGGGTTTCCAAATCCTTGTGTGTAAATCTTTGTAGATATATCATGTACAAACAACCACTTTGTATATAATTGTGCTTTGGAAATGTACTGTATGCTTTGGTAGTTTGTTGGTTCAATTAAAAAATAATAAAATCTTGTCCTATCTTGGAGATGCCAGGGAGGGAACTTGGGACATGCTCTTTCCAGAGCAGCTCCTAGCCCCATCCCCTACGGGGAATTTCTTACAGTGCTCACATGTAGTCTCCCATTCAAATATAACCAGGACAGACTGCTTAGCAAAGGGGACAATTCATGCTTGCTACCACAAGACCAGCTCTCCTCCCTTTTACTTTCTACTTAGTAGAAAGTCTAGTAGAATTCACTGGGATTCAATGCCAAGTAAATATTCATTGGATCAGGCCACTTAAGAGCCTTATAATATGTACCCATTATTATTTTGTTTCAGGTACCTGATCTCTACTTGCAAAGATCCCATCAGACCAACTAATGGTGCAGATGGATAAATGTCCTACTACAGGTTAATTGTGATATTCTCTCACACTTTCTGCATTTTAAAAAATTGCTATGTCTCTGGGACTTTATGTAATCTGAGTAACACCAACAATTTTGCAATCCAAACCAATTACAGTGTGAAAGCTCATTTACGATTTTATACTAGTTTGTTCAATAAAAGAGATCTTGTTAGCTCTGTGTTTCCAGCTCCTACATTGTTTTTTCCTGTACTTGTTTATAAAGTGTATGAAGGAAAATGTCCTGTGTAGCACTGGAATGTGGACAGATTTGAAGAAACTGTCTGGCAAAGCTAGATTTTTGTTACACATAAATGATTTTAAAGCATATCTTAAAATTATACAGACTTGTTCATGTAACAGTGTTACCAGTAGTAAATAATACAACATTCAGCACACAGTTCACATCCATGTATTAGCTGAGGTGTTAATCGTCCCACAATATCAGCCTTTGTTTATTGGGAATGAAATTTAAAAAATAATTTTCCAGTATTTTAGCTGTCAAATCCAATGCATGTTTACTCAGACGTAATTCCCACTGTGTTCAGTGGGGCTTGCTCCCTAGTAAGTGTGTTTAGGATTGTATTTTTAACATTGCATAGTGTGTGTGTTTAATTGTGTATAATGCAAGTGAGTAGTCTGCTTAGGCCTCTTGCTCTGCATCCTGAGCCTAACCGTGTTTACTCAGAAGTAAGTCCGATTGACTTCAGTGAGACTTATTTCCAACTAAGTATGCTTTGCACTGCAGCCTTAAATTGCTCACGTATCTGTGGCTTTGTGGTTGGGGCCTGCATTAGCTTCTCTTTCTCCCAAGGCATCTCAATCTTGACCTGTCATGGCCCTATTATTCCAGTCCTTGCACTCTTATAAGAAAGAGCTGCTATTGTGTGGTGCTTTTGTGATGGAGATTAGACTGCATAGACTACATATTTTCACCTGTGACCCATATTGTTTTAGAAAGTAGCCAACCCTGTAGTCTAAAGAGCAGTCAAGCAGCATAACTTGTTTTTACACAGTGGAATATATCTGTTAAATAAATTGTTCCCTATTCTTTCCCATGTTCTCCTTTAGTTAGCAGGAGTAAGCTTCATTCCTCACCAGATAGTTTCCCACAATCCTTTGTGGACACATTTCTGAGAGAGGCACTTTTCAAAAGAAAAACAGGCTGATTTTAAAGGGGTATAAGCACCCTCTGCTTCTAGTATGGACCCCACACATCTCTGGCCTTTTATCAATTTCACCAAAACAGTCACAGGCAAAAATAGTTACAACTGAGTATGGAAGCAGGTAACTTTCCATACCTGATATTCACCATTGCACAAAGATTGTGGCCAGTCTACTCTTTCTGCTGAATAGGTTATTCCCAGACAGCTAGGGATGCACTTCTGCTACATGATAAATGGTACCAAGTCTGGAGCTGTGTGACATTTTAAAGAATCCCAGTGCAGGGAGCCAGGAAAGCCACCTCTCTCCGATGAAAGGCTCTGAAATGATTGCTCTGTTTTTGTTTTTGTTTAACCTGAAGCTTTGCCCCATAACTTATTTAGCACAGCGGTTAATCCTATCCTTGGGAAAGGTTTAGGATTTGCACATCATGAATTGTTTAACATTCTCCCTGTTATCTGGAGGTTGTTAAAATCATGTTGACTAAAACAGGAACCCTGTGAAACCAAAACAGAGTTCTAAACGATTGATTGATTGATTTCTAAACAGTAAATGTGCAGCAATAAAATTTCTCTTGTTATGAAAGGAGATATTGTGGCTGACATCCTGACTAATGAAGACTCTGCAAGGGCACATCAGGAACACAGCTCCCCTAGTCCACCACAAACACTGTTCTGTATGGAGCTTCTGAGATCGGGGACACATGTTTCTGATCTTGCAGAGTGCTTCCAGAGCATGAGCAGTGCTCAGAGGTGTTAAGTCCTGGGTCACAACACCACATGAACCGGAGAACTGGAGGAGTTGTAGGATGGCTTCCAACATGTCCCTGCAGTGAAGAGCCTCCTTACATACACCACTCATTAGGCAGGATGTCAGCCAATATTTTCACCGCTGAATGTGCCGTTCAGATGCAAAAGAACCGGCAGATTATGCAATGCATGAAGTCTGCTCCACCTGTCAGCACTGCTCCACAAATATTTCCCCCGTTATAAATAATACGAATACATAAGGGCTTTGATGATGAGGTATTATCTAGACAGAGCTGTACATGAGATATCCATCCCTGCTTCTGTAATTGCCTCCTTTCAGCATTTATGATGACTCATCCACAAATGTATCCTCCTAACTGAAAACTGGTAGAGAAGACCTGTCTGCTGATCAAACAAACCTCTCACTTCCTCGTGTGTTGCCTCCAGACTCTCCTTCATTCATTTATTTAACACATTTATATACCACCCAAAACGCAAGTCTCTAGACTCTCCTTCAAGGCTGCTTGAAGGCCCTCATTAAACTGCCTCTGCGCAAAGTCTCTGCTTTCTGCTGGACTTACTGTTGGGACACTGACTTCTTACAGGAATGGAATTATTTGGTCCATCTTGGCTCACTCAGCAGCTCACAGTTTTCTCTCCAAGGACATCATAATCCACTCCAAACCAGGGCTCAGCACTCCCCACTTCTGTATCTGCTGCATAGTTCAAGGGCAATGCTACAAGGTTTCATTTCCTTTGGATTAGAGAGCACTGGAGACATATTGGTTATTTGTAATATTTGTTTTATTTACAAATTTATGGATATTGGAAGCAAACAGATCCCTAAAAATAGACAGCAAAGCCTGTCAGGTACTAACAAGACACACCTCTTTTTCACAAGCTTTTAACTGAAATTAATTTTAATAACTTGTTTTATTTTATGAGAATTTTTAATTGTGGGTTATTTATTTATTTAACATATTTGTATACCATCTAAAACGCAAGTCTTTGGGTGGTTTACAACACCACAATAAAGACAAATAAAAAGGTTAAAACATTACAATTTAAAATTTAAAACATGAAAACTCTTAAAAACCATCCAACTATTAAAACAGTATCTAATTAAAAGCCTGGGTGAACACATGTGTCTTGACTTCCTTTTTAAAAGTTGTAAGAAATGGGGAGGCTCTTATTTCAGCAGAAGGCACGTTCTGAAGTCTCAGGGCAGTGATGGAGGCCTGTCCCCATGTAGCCTCCAGATGAGCTGGTGGCAACTGTAGATGAACCTTTCCAGATAATCTCAATGGGCAGTGTGGTTCATAGCAAAGAAGACGTTCTCTTAAATACCCAGGGCCCAAGTTGTTTAGGGCTTTATAGGTTATAACCAAAACCTTGTATTTTGCCCAGAAACTTATCAGCAACCACTGTAGATCTTTTAAGATAGGAGTGATATGGGCTCTCTGAGATGACCAAGTGACCAACCTGGCTGCTGCATTCTGGACAAACTGCAGTTTCCAGACTATGTACAGAGGCAGTCCCACATAGCAGTAGTCAAGTCTGGAGTTGACTAGCCGATGCACTACTGTTCTGAGGTCATTTATCTCAAGAAATGGACGCAGCTGGAATATCAGCTGAAGATGATAAAAGGCACCTCTGGTCACTGCCTCAGCCTGGGACACCAGGGAGAGTTTTGTGTCCAGAAGCACCCGCAGACTGGTTCCTTCTGGGGAAGTGTGACCCCATCCAGAACAAGCAGATCAAAATAATCTCTTGAGTTCTGACCCTGCACAATATTTGCAGAATGTCAACTATTTTTACTCTTTATCTTGTGTTTTAAATTGTATACACCACCTAAAGATGTACATATCAGGCAGTATAAAAATATGACTGATAAATAAGTGAGTAAAACATGGGTCCCTGTAGCCCCCACAAGCTGCAGATACATTCACAACTCAAAACCCTCTGCCTCTGAGTCCAAATTAAAATTCACAACTTATAAAATGATTTTATCTAAATAAAACTCAAGCACATGAATGCTCAAATCATTTTGTCTTGATTTGGCCAGGCATATGCTAATGTAAGCACTTACTGGCAAACCGTATTTTTTTGAAAGCAAATCTTTTTTTTTTTAAAGTTTGACCATGCTCTATTCCTTAACTGCTGTCTGTTTTCCTAAGGTGTTCACCTATTTTATGTTTTTATAAGTCTGTTGCCACCAACCAATATATCCATAGATGATATTAGGCTTCCCACAGATCGCAACATAATCCAGACTATAACTGTGCCTCAATCAGAAAGCAGGAAATAGACTACACGTTAAGAACAGAAAGCTCAACTGCGCTTCACACAGAGTTTGTAGAACCACACATCACACCGAAGTCTCATACACTCACAAATAATGCACACACATTATTCTCTCTCTCATGCATACAAACCCGATTTATAGCTGGAAATTAGAGCCATTTTTGGAAGGGTGGTATAGAAATAAAACATAAATAAAATAAGATAATAAATAAATGCCAAGTGGCAGGAACAAACAGCTGTTGCCATGTGGCTGCAGAGTTGGTGAAAGAACAAATAAGCAGAAATTATGCCACTAAAAGGCACAGGAAAACTCCCTCTCAGAGCTCAGTAATGCACATTTACCTGAGTAAGCCCCAAGCAAACAAAGAGTGGCTGACATCCTGCCTAATGAAGTACACGTGTAAGGAGGCTCTGTGGGGAGGCCCCACAAGCCCATGCACAACTGCCCCAGCCCCCCTACATGCTCACTGTTGCGCCAAAAGGCTAAGACTTCTGAGTACTGCTCATACTCTGGAAACACGTCACTGACCCTCAGTGACGTGTTTCCAATCTTGCAGAGTCCTCCCAGTGCACAAGCAGCATTCAGAAGGGTAGCCCTGTGGTACTGGGGGAGTTGCACGTGTAGGCTCCCTGTGTGTCCCCGCTGAGCCTCCTGACACACTTAGTTAATGTTAGGAACCTCAGAACATAGGAAGCTGCCATATACTGAGTCAGACCATTGGTCTATCTAGCTCAGTATTGTCTTCACAGACTGGCAGCGGCTTCTCCAAGGTTGCAGGCAGGAATCCCTCTCAACCCTATCTTGGAGATGCTAGGGAAAGAACTTGGAAGCTCAGAAGCTCTTCCCAGAGCACCTCCATCCCCTGAGGGGAATACCTTACAGTGCTCACACTTCTAGTCTCCCATGAAATGCAACCAGGGCGGACCCTTCTTAGCTAAGGGGACAAGTCATGCTTGCTACCATAAGACCAGCTCTCCAGTGGGACTTTTTTCTGAGCAAACCTGGTTAGAACACATGCATGCACATGTGCACGCACACGCGTGGACAACACACAGGGCACAGAATTTGTTCTCTTTGAAATATGAAATGATATGATATCATTGATATGAAATCCTTGAGACCTTCACAAAGGGGCATAAAACATACAGGTTACAGAACAAATATGCTCTTGTTCTTGCATACAAATGTATGCACACATACCTTCATGTGTGCAGGGTACAGAAATACACCAAGGTTGATCTCACCAAACCCACTGCTTATTGTCACTGAGATGCACCGTAGATGCTATTCAAAGTGTGTGGGCCTGGCGCTCCCCTACCTTTAGCCTTTGTGCACCCATGTATGTATCTGCATACATGTTCAAAAGGATTAAAAATACATTTCCCCCCTCTGGGTATTGCTAAACATGCCCAGAGATTTAAGACTGGAGACCAGGCAAGGATGGGCAAACCCCAAAGGTTTGCATCACACCTTGGGACCCTACTTATAGGGTTAAAAGGAAAGAATTTGTGTGAGCAAGGGCTGGGATTTGGTTAGCTCCTATCCCTGAACAGTTCATCTCTCAGTTTCTTCTGGAACCTCAGTTGCAAAAAAACCCCAAAAAACCCTGAAGGTGCAGGGAGAGGAGAATGGAAAATGTAGTTAATGTTTCCTAACAATGTTGTCATGTTTCTGTATAATTCAGTTCCGTTTTATTTAAGGTATTTCATTCCTCCCCACATGATTACTGTTACTTCTTGATGATTTACTTTCTCTAAGGAACTTTATATAGGTATCTAATTACCAGCCACAAACTATGAAATATTATAAGTGAACATCATTAAATATTATGGCTCACAAGCTGTGCAGGATAATACAGATGGTTCAGCACTCCCTGTACCACTGTGAATATCTAAAAGATTGCTACCATGTTGCAGAAGAGCCCCGTTTCACTGGGACTTAAAACTGCACAATCACACCAATGTGACACTACAGCCATTATTTCCAATGGGCATTTTTGTGCAACTGTGATTGCACAATTTTAAGTCACCATGGAACAGGGCTATTGCACACCAGAGGAAAGGTTTTAGATATTTGTAGTAATGTGGGAGGTGCTGAAACATGTCATTACCCTGTGCAACATAAGAGCCATTATTTTGAAGTATGCCCCAATGACTTCAGGGAGCTATACAGACATGTCTTAGAAGTTTAGGACCAGAATATTACACTTGACACTTCCTGTACATGTTTAGGATCAGAACAAAAAGTAATGAGACCTGTTTAGGATCAGAACAAAAAGTAATGTAGCTTTGCAAACTACAGCCATCACTCTGAACTTGGTTGACTTGCTCGTGCTGTAAAATCTCCTAGTTATGTTGGTATCCATCTATTACAACAGCTGAACCACTGTTTTTGGCTCCAGATCCAATCAACAGCAGATGAGATCAGTATCAGGGGATGTTGGCAGCTTTCTCACCTACCCACACACCAGTCCCTTCCACAGCCCAGCTGAGCCACACAGGAAGCAGCACCATAATTGCTGCGCCAGCAAATGCTTCTGGTCCCATCATCATGATCCTATGAACTGCTTGTTCCACAAAGCAATGATTAGGATAAATCCTCAAGGGATCCTATATAGATAACAGATGTCAGTGTTCCCCCAACAAGCTTGGGGGCATGTGGCAGCCCCTAAGTGCAGCTCCCTGACTAATTGTTTATTGGACCTATTTTGGCCAAAGCTGAATACTTTGAAAGAGCCTCTGGCACCATGCAGAGAGGACCATTCTCATGGTGCGGTGCTATGCTAGCCCAGCGCTGAAGGGTGCTCCTTTAAGAGATGTGGAGCCCCCTGGAGCCTTCGCACCCACGACCTTGGAAGGTGTGCACAGAGTGCTGGGAAGGGTAGTCCTTCCTAGCGTTTCCCCCTGAGCTCTGCCTCTCTTAAAGGGCCCTCCCAGCACTGAGAAAAGCACAGTACCATGTAGAAGTCAGCACAGAGGGAAATGGCTCTCCCGTTTGTTGCCAAACTGGCTCCCATTTGAAAAACAGTGAAGATCACTGATGTATGTACTGCGTTGCTGCCTTCTATCAAATCAGCAGTAGCATTAGAATGTCTTCTTTGCTTGAACTGTTTATTTTTGCTCACTTGTAGTGTCTAGTAGACAAAAGTCACCATATAAACACCTCAACATCAAACATCTCAACATAATAATGTACAAATAGATTTTTAACTGTTGACACCATTTTATTATGGGCCTTGAAAGAACTTTCACCCTCCTTGCCAAAACTTCAATACATGTTCATAAGAAACACATCAGTGACTTTTTACACAGCTGCCACCTGGTGGAGAATGTATGGACTTCATATTTAAAACATCTCACTACATGACTTCAATAAAAGATTACCTCAAATTTAACCTAGTATTAACCCTGCTGTAATTAGTTTTAGGAAAGTGTATAGTATTCAAATACAAGTTAAAGTAGAAAAGATACAGGCAGTTTAGGAACCAATTCCCTAGAAAAAACACAAAGCTGGATCCAGTTTTATTTGTGAAAGGACTTCTAGGGATGTGCCTGAACCTGTTTGGAGGCCCTTTTTCGAGCCAGTTTGAAGAGTTTGACGGCAGGGGAGGGTGCACTTACCCATCCCTCCACTTTCCCCCTGCCAGCGGTCACTGGAAAACCGGTCTGGCGGGGCGGCAGTGTACCAGTTCCCCCGCCAGTTCCGTGCACATTCCTAAAAACATTGGATTCAGCCCACAGCCACTATATATTTACCTAACCATCTCAAACGCTGCAGATAGCACATATCACCACTTCATACTTCAGGAATTTCTTCTAACAAGCCGACCCTGCACAGAACATCTGTTCGCTCTTTGGGGCCGGCTACCTCTCTCTCTCTCCACCCTCCCCGTCTCCGGCGGGGCTGAGTGCGGCTGCCGCCGCCTGGCCAGCCAGCGAGCTGAGTGCGGTGGCCGCTGCCAGCGGCCTGGCCGGGCCGGCCAGCCGCTGCCTTGCATCCGCCACCGCCATGGCGGGCCGGCCAGCCGCCGCCTCGCATCTGCCCAGCCAGGCAATTCTCCTGGGTGCGCCTTAGCCAATCAGGCGCCCCCGCAGCCCAGCCAATCAGCTGGGCTGCTGGGATGCACATTTGAAAGGCACACCCAGGAGAATTATATATAGAGAGATATTCCCTCATGATATCAATTCATCCTGTAGAACTTCTTGAGCTCTTACACAGAACATAGGAAGCTGCCTTATAGGGAGTCAGACCATTGGTCCATCTAGTTCAGTGCTGTCTACACTGATTGGCAATGTCTCTCCAAGGTTTCATACAGGGTTTTTTCCCAGCCCTGCCTGGAAATGCCAGGGATCAAACCTGGGACCGTCTGTTTGCAAAGCAGATGTATGGCCCCATCTTTTAATAATGTGGTATAATCCATAGATGTTGTCAATATGAAGTACGGATAAAGGGGAAAAGCCACTGAGAGTTACACCACTTCCCTCCCAAGGAAGTTCAACACTATGGGAAGATCAGACTGGCACCAGCCATCACCCAAAGAACAAGCAGCTGAATGAAGCTCATTGCTGCTGTCCCCAGGATTGCCAACAGGATTTGGCAATCCTGGGGACAGGGGCCTAGTCCAGTATGTGAATTGGGTCCCATCTCCCTGCCAAACTATTGACAAGAACTGCATGTGAGCTGCTGCCCCCTTCTCAGTGTACAAAACACACACCTGGCAGTTTTTCCTGCTGCTCCAGCTCCTTGCCAAGATCCCTTTCCCAAGCTGTGAGGTGTGCAAAGCACAGCCAGCAAACATTTCTGTTCCCCTAGCCCAAATCACCACCGACCTTGTCTTCTCTCTGGTAGCATCCTCTGCTCCCAGCTCCTGCTTTTCCTTTGAAAAAGAGCAGAAGTATATTGAGGCTAGTAGTGTGCTGACTGAGAGCATCTCTGCAGAGATGCTCAGAGCCAACATGCTGTTGGCTTCCATATACTTCTTTGCAGTGGCAATGGCAAGGAGAGGTGACGGTGGGTGGGCAAGCTACCCTGCTTAATCCAACTCCCCTCCCAGACTAAAAGACATCTTCAAAACTCTGTTAACTTTTCCAGGACCATTAAAGTGTGGAAGAGCTATATGCTCAGCAAACACCTTTTCCTATTCCAAGTATGTACCTTGCAAGCATTATTTGCAAAAATTCTAGTAGTGTATTGGTAAGCTTTGCTCTGTGATCCACTCATGGACTTGTACACACCCATGCAAAGGAATTCACTTTCACTTACATTGTACATAACATGAATGTGCCAGTTCCTTTAAATTAATCGAAGGCAGGCAGTGGTTCTTATTATTTTATTAAAAAGGTACTAAACAATGGTATGTTCGAGCCGGACTACATGTTACCAAGCTGACTTAATCTTATGTTTATAATCCACCATTTAAAAACAAAACAAAACACTAAACATTATTCCTACATAATCACATCCTGCTCTAGTACTGAAGAAAAAATACAAGATGCATGGAAAATGTAAGCAACACAATATGGAACTATAAGTATTAGTTTTTCTTACAGTACTTTTATTCATGGAAGTTGAACCAAAAAGCTGAAAACTACTGTTTCCAACCAGCAATGTTATCATTTGTCAACCTAACTTATATAAATCAACCAGTAATTCTGCTTGATTTACAACCAGTTCACCAGCAGCAGCTTTCTGATGATGCTTACAGTTCTGGAAGCAGACAGACATACTTTACCTATTTATGCCAGAAAATTCTTGCCTCCTGTCTAGAACAATGGACACTCATTTCATGAAGTGAGCAAGTATTATCTTACTAAAACATCTAACATCAATTATGTGGCAAGGTTTAACTTAAAACTTCAATAAACTATTCTATGAACATCTTCATAATATACTACACGGTACCACAACAGTAGTTTGGGAAGAATTTCTTGGGAAGAACAATATTAAGATGAAACATCTTTAACTACTAAACAAGTAAAACATCTTTAACTACTAAAATCATGTTTTAAAAAACATGTTAATTAGTCAAATGGCATATACTGTATGTCCCAAAGAAACTCACTTATATGTTGCTGCCTATACAAAATCCAAGAGAACATGTTGTGGGTCCCATGATCAAAATAAGTTTTATTTTTAGTTCCTTTCAAGAAGCTGCTACTGTTATATATCTTTAGACTGATCATCATCTTCAAGTTTTCTGATTTCATTTTTCAAGCAGTTGATAGTTTCACGACTTGCTTTTAGTCTCTCTTTAAGTTCAGCAATTTCAAAACTAGTTTTCTTCTTGGCAGCTTCCAACTTCTCCCTAGTTTTCACTTCGACATTGGCAACTGGAAGCAAAACAAAACACAATATACTGTTATGCCATGATTACGCAAACAATATCTGAATGCTTAGAAAGGATTATGATCCCAAATTAATCCACTATATCTTTTAAAATCCAAACAGTAAAGCAGCCCAGAGGAACATTCAGACACGATCTTGTTGTGCCTGACAAACTGGATTTCCCATACACAATTCCTAAAAATCTAGCTGCATTAAAGGTAAAGTGTGCCATCAAGTCAATTTCGACTCCTGGCGCCCACAAAGCCCTGTAGTTTTCTTTGGTAGAATACAGGAGGGGTTTACCATTGCCTTCTCCTGCACAGTATGAGATGATGCCTTTCAGCATCTTCCTATATTGCTGCTGCCTGATATAGTACTAGCGGGGATTTGAACCAGCAACCTTCTGCTTGTTAGTTAAGCATTTCCCTGCTGCGCCACTTAAGGTAACCTACAAAGTCATATTTTAAGAATCTAGACCTGATATGTTTACAGACTTGATAGGAGAAGGAACCAATGAAACCCAGCTTTGTACAGAATCTTTTTTACTTCTCAGCAAGAGAAGTGACATGTTGCTCAAATATAAGTGATTTCCTTATATGGCACTTAAATTACTGAGGTGCAGAGCCAATCTCAATTTTACTGTTCTCCATTTGGATTGACAAGAGAGTAAGTTAGAATGGCTATTTTTACAAGTTATACCCTGCTATGTCTGCAGCTGAAGATACAACAGAAACTGGATGGTGAGCTGTCAGGGATGCTGCAACAATTCCTGCACTAAGCAGGGAGCTGAACTAGACCCTGGGATTCTATGTTTACTACTTCCCTGGAGGATGTATGTATGTTTGTTGATTTATTTATTATTTATTATAAACATTTGATATACTGCCCACTCTGAAGACTCTGGGCGGTGTACAAAACCATGCAAAACAAGACAGCATTAAAATTACATTCTAAATAAAACTAAAGTAACTAACAAAAAAGGAAAAGGAAAACAAGCAAATAGGTAAACTACAGGGTAAAAGCCTGACGAAAAAGAAGTCTTCAATAACGATTTAAAAATCAACAAGGAAGGAGCTAAATGAATCTGCAGGGGAAGGGAATTCCAGAGAAGTGGGACAGCAGCCGAGAAGGCCCTTTCACGGGTCCTAGCACCCCAAACCTCTCGGAGATCAGGAACTGACAAAAGGGCCATCCGAGCAGATCTGACTGGACGGGATGTAACTGGATGGGAGAGATGGGTCTGTAGGTAGACAGGTGCCAAACCCCGCAAGGCTTTGAAGGTCAAAACCAGGACCTTAAATTGATCTCGGTAGCAAATAGGCAACCAGTGCAATGACTGCAGGTTAATGTACTATAATTACAGACAAACTTCAGTATCCATGGGGGTTCTGTTCCGCGGGGAGAGGGGCATGGTAGGGGACCCACCATGGTAAGGGATGATGAAACCGTGGATACAGAGGCATTGACTCTATGGATGGGGGTGGGTGGGTAAGCTCCTGCAAAATGGGGCAAAAACGTGTGTGTGTGGGGGGGAAAGGTTACCTACCATGCTCTGTGGGTGTCCAGCTATCCAGGAATGACCCCAGGCCCAAATTGCCAATTTGTGGGGGATGCTTTAAAAAGAAATTAGCCACAAAATGGCTCATCCTGACTAAAGGTTGGCTGGAAATGACCTCTGTGGTCACTTCCGCCGGCCCTCTAGAAATTACAGATGCATGAATTCTAACCCTTTCATATCCACGGATAATGAACTTGGGTGTCAATTATACACCTGTAAATACACAGAACCGCAGATATAGAGTATGCCTACAATGAAGTTTGCCTGTATACAAAAGTAGAATTCTACTTTACTATCCCACTTGTAGTGGAGCAATAGCCAAGTTAACCTTCATATAAAAATAAGACAGCAGAAATGCTCACCTAAATTATGTGCTGCTAAATGCTCAGAGATCTACAAGGGCTATCTTTTCTTTCTTTTGTTCCAGAGGTGCTTAATTTATACCTGCTGCAATTAAACTATTTTTTAGCTAAATCTTCTATACAGTTACTCTATGGAGTTCAGATTGGACTGCCAATTTTTTAAAAAAACCAAGCAAAGTAGAAGTCCTTCAATCAAACTTTTTAAGGTGTATCTTTCAGGCACCATGGTGTGCCCAACGTGGCACTTATCTGGAGGCAGCAATTTCCAAAACTGAGACATGGCAATGGTAAGCATCTTTGATCTATGGTTAAAATTAAATTTCCATCCTTCTGGTTTGGTAGCACTGGTACTCACGGATGGTTTTCAATCTTATTGGAAACAAGCTGTGGAAAATAAGTTTATGGGCTATCCCCGGGTTATTTAACATCTATGGAGTTTTCAAAAGCCAAGTAGGTAGTTAAGCAACGTGCATTAGATATGGAGAAGCAGATAGAGCTCAGTTGCATGCCCAGAGGCGTTATCTTGGGAAACCAAGGTGTCAATAATAAACCAGCTAGATAGCTTAGTATAGTAAATATTCCCAAGTATCACAAAGCTCTAACACTAGCTCATCTCAATGCACTTCAAATGGCCATACTAGAAGAGAGGTACAATAAAAGACCTTATGCTGAGAGATTTTGCCCTTGTACCTGTGGGAGTATAGAAACAACAGCACATGTATTGCTATATTGTAATTTTTATAGGGACATTCGAGATTACATTCAAGATTACTATTTGTTACTCCTCATAAAATAATTTCCAAGCCATCAAGATAATTTTTATCTTATTTGCTTTTAACTGATACATCTGATAAAATTGCTTTAAATGTTGCCAAGTTTTGTTCAATAGCTGGGAAAGTCTACCAGAAGTTGGTATCAGTTTAATGTATAGTTTTAATGGTGGTGGTGTTGAGTAATCAAATGGTGCAGTGGGGAAGCAACCTGCCTAGAGAGCAGGAGGCTGTTGGTTTGAATCCTTGCTGGTGTGTTTCTCAGAATAAGGGAAACTCCTATATTGGGCAGCAGAGATATAGAAAGATGCTAACAGGCATCATCTTATATTGCGAAGGAGAAAGCAATGATAAACCACTCCTGTATTCTACCAAGAAAACCACATGGCTCTGTGGTTGCCAAGAGTTGACACCAACTCAATGGCAATACCTTTCCTTTCCTTTACTATTATTTATTTATCATATTTTTATACCGCCTGATATGTATATCTCTAGACAGTGTACAAAATTTAAAATATTTAAAAGTCACAAATTAAAATACATGACAATAAAAATAGAATAAAATTATTAAAAACAAGTTTTTAAAATTATTAAAATTAATTCTAATTAAAAGCCTGAGAGAACAGAAGGGTCTTGAGGTTCTTCCTGAAAACAAACAGAGAAGGAGATGCTCTTATTTCAGCAGGAAGCCCTGGGGCAACCACAGAGAAAGCTTGGCCCTGGGTCCCATCAAATAAGCCAGTGGCAACCGTAACCGGACCTCTCCAGAAGATCCTAACAGGCGGCAGGGATTATGACAAAGGAGGCACTCTCTCAAATAGCCTGGACCCAAGCCCTTAAGAGCTTTATAGGTAATAACCAGCACTTTGTATTTCACCTGGAAACATACTGGCAACCAATGCACTGGTGTTATGTGGCCTCTTCGTGTTGTCCCAGAGACCAATCCGGATGCTGCATTCTGTACCAATTGTAGTTTCCAGACAACGTACAAAGGCAGCCCACATAGAGTGCATTACAGTAGTCAAGCCTGGAGGTTACTAGCATATGTACCACTGTTTTAAGGTCATTCACCTCTAGAAATGGACGTAGCTGACGTATCAACCGAAGCTGATAAAAAGCACTCCTGGCCACCGCCTCAACCTGAGAAACCAGGGAGAGCTTTGGGTGCAGGAGCACTCCCAAGCTATGTACCTGATCTTTCACGGGGAGTGTAACCCCATCCAGAACAGGCAGATCTAAACCATTTATCAGGTCCTGGCCCCCCACAGTAAGTGCCTCCATCTTTTTTGGATTCAACTATTAGTTAAGCCTTTAACTGAATTATGGATTTAAAGTGATCTTTTTCTTTATTGGGATTCTGTGTAATTCTGATCAATGATCAAAACAAACTATTCATTCATAATATAAAAATATGATTCTCTAAAAAAGTTGTATGTAAAAAAATTAACCAGATTGCAGACTTGTAATTTCCCACAGAAAGCATAATTACATGCCATTATATACATAGACATTAATTCTTAAAACAATGGCAGAGGAGCCTTTAAGATCACATTTAAGAATTCATGTGTAGCTTTAGAATCTCTGCAATTCGAGACTTACACTCCGTTTCATGCTTATAAGCACCAAGTGTTAACTGACGAGATGTAGTCAGCAGTTGCTGCATCATTGCAGTAGGATCCTGAAAAATCTAAGGAAGAAAAAAGTATAAATTTCTATTCTGTGCTAAGATAAGCAGCTTTTTTCAAAAAACTGTTTTTCTTACCATCTCATCATAAAATTCAGAAACTACAGTTTTCTTCCCCAGGATCGCATTAGTGTCAGACTGAAATAGCTTCAGCAAGTGATACAGAGTAACCTGTGCAAGAAAAAAAGTTTATAGCACAAAAACAGATATTACTTAAACCTGAATTCAATAACAGGAATTGAATATTTTCGCTTTCTGTGCTTCAGGACAACAATGGTAACTAAAGTAGCATTCAGAGACAGGATAGTTTATTGTATTTGGCAGAACCGAATGAATCCAGCTAGAAGTCACAGATCTTATTCATTCTCCGTCTCTGTAACAGATGCCAATATATACTAACTTGATCTAGTAAGGTAATGTATCATATCCAGCAGTTTGACACAAAGAATTGTTGCTTCGTCACACAGAATGGCAACTCAGTTGAATGATCAGCTTCTGTAGGGACCCAAAGCTTCCATGCACCCCCCGCCCCCACCATGCTTTTGAACCAATAAGAGAATTCACCCTTTCAAATCTGTGGTTTGTCAAAACCCCAGTTGATTACAGTTGACCCACACCTTGCTATCAAGTCATTTTCATTATTATCTAAACACACCTCTCACTTTTTAGGTGCAATGAATAATTTACCCCACAGAGAACTTGTCCTAGAAACAAAGCACACAGTCCTATTTTCAAATATTTTTTCCATTATATGCTATTTCCTGTGAGCATCATACTGTTCAAAAGCACAAAATAAAAAGGAGCGATTCAACCAATGTAAAGACCCAAGACAACAAAATCAAATGACAGCAGTATCTCCCAGAAATATATTTACAAATAATAATTTGTACATCCGTTCTCAAAACATCAAGTGCTTCTACACTGACCAGGCATAAAGCAGGAACTGCTTCAGCCAAGGCTGAACTATGGAAATCCTTTACAATTTGAAAGGATCTTTGTAAAAAGATGACTATTTGATAGCAACAATGTCGCTGTTACTTTAGGACTGGATATATAAAGAAACATTATTATTAATTATTATTATTTGCATTTTATATCCCGCTCTCCCTCCAAGGAGCCCAGAGCAGTGTACTACATACTTAAGTTTCTCCTCACAACAACCCTGTGAAGTAGGTTAGGCTAAGAGAGAAGTGACTAGCCCAGAGTCACCCAGCAAGTATCATGGCTGAATGGGGATTTGAACTCGAGTCTCTTCGGTCCTAGTCCAGCACTCTAACCACTACACCACACTGGCTTTATGTCAGTATTCAAAATGGAGCTTCAAAAGGATCTCTCCAAACTGGGTGAGTGGGCGATAAAATGGCAAATGCGGTTCAGTGTTGGCAAGTGTAAAGTGATGCACATTGGGACAAAACACCTCAACTTCAAGTATTCACTGATGGGATCTGAGTTGTTGGTGACTGACCAGGAGAGGGACCTTGCGGTCGTGGTGGAAAGCTGGTTGAAAATGTTGACCCAATGTGCAGCAGCTGTGAAAAAGGCCATTTCCATGCTAGGGATCATTACGAAGGGGACTGAAAATAAAACTGCTAATATTATAATGCCCTTATACAAAACTACGGTGCAGCCACACCTGGAGTACTGTGTACAATTCTGGTCACTATATCTAAAAAAGGACATTGTAGAACTGGAAAAGGTGCAGAAGAGGGCAACCGAGATGATCAGGGACCTAGAGCACCTTCTTTATGATGCAAGGCTACAACACCTGGGGCTATTTATTTTAGAAAAAAGAAGACTGTGGGGAGACATGATAGAGGTCTATAAAACCATGCATGGTGTGGAGAAAGTGGCTATAGAGAAAATTTTCTCCCTCTTACGTAACACTAGAACCAGAGGCCATCACATGAAATTGATTGCCAGGAAATTTAGGACCAACAAACGGAAGTACTTTTTCACACAACGCATAATCAACTTGTGGAATTTTCTGCCACAATATGTGGTGATAGCCAAAAACCTGGATGGTTTTAAGAGGGGTTTGGATAACTTCATTGAGGAGAGGTCTATCAATGGCTACTAGTTGGAGGGCTATAGGCCACCTCCAGCCTCAAACGCAGAATGCCTCTGAATACCACTTGCAGGGGAGTAACAGCAGGAGGGAGAGCACGCCCTCATCTCCTGTCTGTAGGCTTCCAGCGGCATCTGGTTGTCCACTGTGTGAAACAGGATGCTGGACTAGATGGGCCTTGAGCCTGATCTAGCAGGGCTGTTATGTTATGATCCTCTGTGCAAATCAAATAAATATGTATGCACTGGTAGTGCCCAACACACAAGTTAGAGATGCTGATTCTTTCTCTAGCTGCTAAGAATGCAGAATTTCAGCAGGCCCAATTTCTCATACTGCAGCAGTCTTGTAAGAAAAACTGAACCGCCGCAAGCACCTTTTCGGGTCAAAGGCACCCTATTCCCAATGGACTCTAGCAAGGCCTACGGGAGCCGATATATGAGAGAGTTTGGCTTCTGCAATATAATCAGGTACTATATACAAATCTTTCCTATTTATGTAGGAAGGAATACTTACAGGTCTTTCATTTGGATCAATAAAAAATATCTTGATGATTATTTCAAATTCACCCCAGCCTGTTTCAGTGATTTCATATGGTGGCTTAGTTACAACTAAAACAGAAGAAAAATGTTAAACCACATTATCTTTGAGAGCAGAAAAGTTTTCATCTACTAATTTTTTAAAAAAAAAACACCTTATAAGCCATACCTCTTAATGGATTGCCATAGCTTTCATGTAACTTAAACTGAATTTTCTTTACATAGGCAGACATATCCTAGAATAAACACAACATAGCCAATCACTTACAACTTGCTAATATACTTTGTATTGCTTCATTCTTTTCTAGTTCTTCACCCCAAAGCTTATCATGGATTTGTTCAGAGTGTTTTAGCAATTTCAAGCTGCCACCTCTTGCAACATTTGGATGACATCTAATCCAGTTTTTCCTCCAAGGCTACAATCCTATGCACACGTATTAGGCAGTTAGTCCCACTGAATTCAGTGAGACTCATTTATAAGTAAGCATATTTAGAACTATACTACAAGATGTTTTGTAGCACTAAGCATATTTACCAGGAAGTCATTTCACATAAAAACATTTAAAGCTGTAGGCAAAGGGATTTCAATTAGCCAATTTCTTCAGATCATAATCTTTTCCAGGGTATTCTCCATACCTTTTCCTATGCACTCACCATTTTGGTCTTGGAAGCTGCATATATCCTTAACCTAATTAAATATTTAGAAATGGCACACGTCAATCAATGTGTCAAGTGACTAATTTCACTTGACACATCAATTTTCAAGTGATTAAGATAGGATGGAACACATTAGTCTGTATGTATATATTTAAAATTGAGATTGATCTTACCTCATTTCTGTAAGGCTTAACATAAACTGTCCACTGATGTGTATGCCCATCTTCTTCTCGCTTCTTTCCAAAATAGCGTGCAACATTCCCATAAACTATGGGTTTCACAATAGTAACACCCTTCAAACATAAGAAAGTTATTTTTTCAGAATTCCACTTATAAAAACTCATAAAATATCTGCCACTTCTCAGTAAAACATTGATATTGAAATCACACAGTTATCTTTCATTAGATACCTAATCATATTCCTTCAGAGAAAAGACAAACCCAGAGTGCTTATCTTCAGTACTAACAAGACAGTGTAGAGTGAAATGTGTAATTTTCTCTCTGCATGTAAAGTATGTGCATAATTTACGTTTCCACATAAAGCAAGGAAATCATACACTTACAAGCTTAATAAGAACTAGATTTGAAATTCTAGAAATTCCAAATTTTTTGTGCTACAAACTTGGAAGCCCCATTGAGATTTCAATAACTCAAGGCTTGCAGCTACAACAACTGTTGTGTGGTTTTTTTAAAAAAATCAGTCTTTCCCCTTCCAGAGTTATCACATTTGGTTTTCACAAATCAGCACTAAAAATGCTTTTTTAAGGAATTCAAAACTTCCTAAGACTAGATTAAATGGCTAACTTCTTTTTTCTTTATCCTAAATAGAATAAAAAAGCTTCACTAGCCATAGCTTCCAACTTTCACCAAAATACCGAAACATCAATTTGGGAAAACAAACAAAAACAGACAAATTATTGCTGGTTCTGAAACAGACATCACATTGCTGCTAATCAGGTCTGACCGCCCGATCAGTGCCTGAATGGAAGACCTCCTAAGAACTCCATCCACACTATTCTGATTTTCATCATGGAAGAAAGGTTTGATGTAAGCATAAAAGTGGTCATGGCAGAAGACTAAGACTGTAATTATTAGTCAGTTCAATGACTGACTTTTGATTGACCAAAGAGCTTTTCTGATTGGTCCAATACATTTTTAAATTAATAAAACCCAAAGATAGCACTATCTTAAAAGAGGGGCTCTCACTTTTCTCTAACAATGGGATTTCTTTCTCCTTCAACATTATTGTTTCAAGGCAGCATCCACAACAAGATGTGCAGTATCATCGAAAGCCATACAGCTTTTCTCTCTCTTCAAAATAACGGTTTTGCCCAGATGCAAATTCATGCAGATGAAATAATACAAACTAACTGGCTTGCAGGACAGTCTTATACGTGTTTACTTGGGAGCAGGCTACATATATTCAATAGCGCTTAGTCCCAGTTAGGTGAACAGATCTGCAGCCTCATTAAGCACAGTGAGTCTTCTTTCAGATAAACATGAACAGGAGTCAGCCAGGGCAAGAGCACGAAGGAAGACGCATTTTGTGATGGGTTTGATTATGGCTCGCTGACAGATATGATGTCTTTCTGAAGAAGACACGTGCCTCTGGAAGCCACTAGTTACCAAGGCAGAGGCACAGATACGAGGCACGGAAACCCAGAAGTGCCCCACAAACTCAGACGCTCAGGAGGAGCCGTTCTCTGGTCGCAGCTCAAGCTGCAAAACGGGATTCGAATCTCCCGATCACTCAAAACGACCGTTAGGGCGACGCGATGGGATGGAACAGCGGACCCTCCCCGCCCGGCTCCCGCACCTTCACTCTCCCCCCTGAGTCAGGCCCGAACTCAGCCATTCTCTTGAACATATTGCACCGAAAGGACAGGCTCCTCACGCCGCTCGAGAGCAGCAAGGCCAAGCTAAGGCACGGCCGCCTCCATCTGCCCTGTAGTCGCTTGGGGAGCCGCCGTGGCTGGCCGGTGGGGGGAAGAGCGGCCTCCCCCCGTTGCGCCCATCACCCTCCCTCGGCCCGCCTGCGTGCAATAACTTCCGGGTGAAGGGGGGGGAAGAGCCCAATAGCGCGCCCTCTCGCGTGGCCGCCTCCCGTCTTCGCCAGCCACTGCCACAGCGAAACCGGTGTCACGTGCGCATCACTGCTGCGGGCCCTGCCTCCTGCGCTCTAGTCACACATTATCCAGGTGGTGTGAGTCACTTGTTACACAGGGGCATATTTTGTGTGTGAATAACTGTGCAGGGGTTCATCTTGAAAGCGAGTTTTCATTTTGAAAGCGCTCCCTCCCTCAAAGGCAGGCTACAGAGAGGAAGTGTAGTCGGGAACAGGTCCCATTGAATTCAGTGGGGTTTGCTTGTGAGTCAAGCCCTTACACGGGGCAGCCTTAAAACAGCGGAGGGACTCTGCATGCGGAGGCTGTCCAGTTGGAGTTTGTAGACTAAGGCTGCAATTTTAATGTTATAAGCACCAGGGAGTATAAATATTCATAAACTCACTGGAACGTTTTTCCTCGGAAATACAAAGTGCAATATGGTAGATGGCGACGATGCGACTTAGTTACGTATGGCTCTTAGCAGCTGTCACCACCCTTGGAGACAAAATTATTTCCCTAAACCGTGAAGCTAAAACACTAGAGTAGGCTATCGTGGCGTGAGGGCACTACTTCCACCTTCCATTAGTTCAATGCACGTTTAAAGTGAATGCTCCCTGGAGTTCATACACTGAAGGGCAATTAGCACTAGCTTTACATATAAACTAACTCAGTTTGTCCCTACCAGCACAACAGCTTTTAAGTAAGGCTTTGGCAAATTGGCAGTATCTGCTGAATAATCTGTAGTACGGTAGGAGAGACAAGTCTATACATTTACCATTTAAATGTGGAGGGGTATATTCTGGATTATAATGAACAGTATATTTTGAAAATACTTCAAAACATCCATAGAATAGTCATGAAACCGTTTTTCGCTTATTTTCTTCCACATAATGGCTTATTTAACCACAACCTAAAGGGACACTTTGTGCTGCAACATAAGCCCTGCTCAGGCAGGTTATGTTCAACACTTAGTGGGCCATACTGATCCCATCACTTGTGCTCAGGAAGGGAGCACACCCTCTGGGATATCCTCTATGTTCATCCAATGGTCTCTAGCACTTGCTTAAACAAATATCTGGAGTACATGCTTAGAAGTTATTCAAATAAGCAACCCCCAGACATGATCAAGGGACATGCCAGGAGGATGTTGGGATGTCCATGGAGGAGATCTCAACAAGTAAACTCCCTTATATGTGCTGGAACCAGTATTGCTTGTTTGAACTAGCTCACTATCTCTGAATAGTGTACAAATATATAGTTACTCATGTGTTCTGCTGAACACAGGTACAACATGCTGAATGAGGAAGTGTGCCATCTTCATAAGGCTATGAGCTAACTATGTTAAGCCAGAATTAAGCAACATTGAACTTTTAAGTTGTAGTAAGTAGAGGTGGTTGCCTCTCATGAGTGGATTTTGGATGACACAGTTTGTTCCCACAAGCTTTTTAAAAACTCGAGTAGGCTAGAGGAAGAAGTAAAAGGCTGCTCAACTTCTGCCCTCCTGCAGATGTTGGCCTACAATTCCCACAATCCCTGGCTATTGGCCACCAAGACTGTGAATTATGGGAGCTGTAGTTCAAAAACAGCTGGGTGGCCTAAGTTGAGCAGGCCTGGAAGCCAGATACAAGTACTGTGTGCAAGTTTACAAGAATAGACTGGTTAGGACATTGTGCATGCCTAGCATTATCTTAGAAGTTTCACCACTACTAGGAGATGGATCAGGTACCACTAGCAACTCAAAAGCTATGGTTGGAAGTGTGAGCAATTACAGTAAATGTTTTTGAGCTGTATATGTAGTACTTATCTTCCCCTCATGCATTTCTGTCACTTCCCTTAGGGGGGAAATTAGACTGGAGGTCACAAATCTAGAATACTCCTAGTGATCAACTTGATTTAATAACCCATGTGCCCATTTGATAATTCATCTTGCCAAGCTACTTGTAACTCAAGTAGAAAAGTGTAGTGGAAAAAAAGATTATCACTACACTTGCAGGTAATCTGATGGCAATTTTTATTCACAAATAACCAGGCAAGTGACTTCTAAAATTCATCCATACCACACTTTGACATTCAGCCTTCATTCCATACTGCTTCATGTTCTATTTAACCTGAATAGTTCCTAGGGCACATATTAAAGCTCTGATCACTCAGTGAATAAACTGCCAGTTTTCTGTCACTTCCTTTAGTGGGGAAATTAGACTGGAGATAACTAATATATAATACTCCTAGTGAGTATTATTGTGAATTGGACTTCTATGGTAACATGGTTCATTTCCATTTGGAATGTTTCTTTTCTTTTTCCAATCATGTTGGGAGGAAACTGGTAGTAGCCCAAAGTGGGGATCTGATCCAATGAGAAAGGGTACAGTAGGAACTGGTAAGATTATCTGGGAATACGATGAAAAAAGCTGGGATGGCTGGCTAATAATGGAGCAAGGTTCAGAATGAATGAGAAGTCACAAGGCTCAAGTCACCAACGGGATGAAAGATGAGTAGGCAGCTAGAGGTAGAAAGGCTATTATGTTGTTACTGAAAGATGTTCAATTAGTTGAATAATTTGCATGCACAATCCAGATTAGCAAACATTTCGCAAGAATACTGGGGAGATCTGGTCTTGTGGTAGCAAACATGAATTGTCTGTTTGCTAAGCAGAGTCTGCCCTAGTTTGCATTTGACTGGGTGACATATGAGCACAGGGATGGGGTCTCTAGCTCTAGCAAGAGAATAATTGGACTGAAGTTAATAATGACTAACTTGCTTCATTGATTTAAATGGTGCCTAGTCATTACTAAGTCTGGATACTGCCCAGTAACTTCATTACTGTACTATTTAGAGTGCAGGTGTGCATGCGTAACAGGCTTTACACTATAGCAGCATTGACAAGGATTGAACACTGCCATCAGTACAAACCTGCCCAATGAATCGTACTCTTTTCCATTTGTCTTCCATGGTATTCATTCAGCATATGTTACTTTTCAAATAAGCGTGACTTCATGTTTTCACAACTATTCAATCTTATTTCCGAATATATCAGAAATAAAGGAAATATATCAGAAAGGATGTTCCTTCTTTTGAACACCCTCCCCCCCATTTGTTCAGCCCCCTCCTTAGTGGCTTTTAAGGCCCTTCTTAAGACCTAGCTTTTTCGCCAGGCTTTTTTGCCCTTTAATTTTTTAAAAAAATTATTATTGCTATTGTTATTGTTGCTGTTCACCATCTAGTCTTTGGAGGAGGACGTATACAATAAATGTTTAATAAATAAATAAATAAATAAATCCAAAGAAATACAAGCTAGACAAACTTTCATAAAAATTCAGTTTATTTTCTTCAATACAAGGTAACTTCTTTTGCAGTTTAAAGACCAACAAATGGTTGGACAGCAAATTCCTAACAGTCACCTAAAGACTGGAAAGAAAGGTAAGTAATCAAATAATACAAAGTATAAAAGTGAAAGCATTTCTGATAAACCAAATTTAGAGATGGTTTTGGCTCCCCCCCCCCCTTTACAAAAATCACATGTAAATGTGATGGGATATCCCTCTTACCTTGTGAAGACATTTATGTGTCCAGAAACAAAACACTACAGAAATGTGTTTAGTTGCTAGGTACTAGAAAGCCATGAGTCATTAAAAGAACTCTTGGAGTTGGTCACACACCAATCAACTTAAAACCTGTAATGCCTCTGTTGTTGAAGGCATACAACATGCTACACTTGAATATTTGTTTGTACACATTTGAGCAGAATGCAACAAAATCAAGATGAGAAAATCTCTACAGGGAAAGTAGTTTGTTCCACTGGCATTCTACAAAATAAGCCACCCTAACAGGAAGATGCATAGGGCGGTGGAGAGCAGGTAAAGACCTCCTCTCCTCTTTGTTAGAGTTCCCCCATGCCGCTTCCGAAATGTGCCTGAACTGTGGTTCGTGCACATCCCTAAACTGAACAAATCAATGAGCCTCTGCACTCCTCACATGCCTGGCTAAATAAAAAGCTTCTCAATTTATCAAACTTTCTTGAAACATCTGAACTGGGAAACTGGTTTAAGCAATGCCAACAAGCCAAGATCAAACTGTAGTTCAATATGCTTGTTTACCAGGATGCTTAAACCAATTTCCTGGTCCAGACATCACAGAAAACTTTGGTTACAAAATGGGAAGCTCTGAGTTCTGCTCAGCCATGAGGGGAAAGGAAAGAAGGGCACAAGCAGGCTCATCAGCTTGTTCACAATCTGACCAACCATGGTTTGTTAGATCATGTGAACCAGGTGAATGAGTAAACTTGGCCTCTAAATTACGCCAGATGTATCTACAAAGAATGGAAGATTGTTACTGCTATGATTCAGTGTTACAGCATTTGCTTAAAGCTTACTTCCAAGGGAAGTAACTATGTACAGCAGGCTATTCTCAGTGGTGACCTAAGTCACTATTTCATCTGGAGATCTAGATGATGATATTTAACATCTACAAATGATCCTCAATTAAAGTAAGGAAATGAACCAGTGTCAAGAACTAAGAAATCCACCTATAATAGTCCAGCTGATATCAAACAAAATTATCTAAGACTTATCCAGAGCACAAAAGAACCCCCTAACACTGGTTCATCCTCTATTAAAGCAAAATGGCATCTGGATGCAGGATATGCTCTGGTTTAAAGTTCCTCAACTGACAGAAACTGGATCACCAGAACAGAAAATCCAATAAATATTTAGACTGTAAAGACAGAACAATAAGTATAATGATTATACTTCTCATTAACTTAATTGGACTTAAGCCCAAAAAGCATGAAACTGTTTCCCAACTATTTTTAAAAGTCCATGATACATTTGTTATGGGCACAGTGGCATTTCAAAAAACAAAAACAAAAAACCCTAAGCCAAATCCAGAATTAAACACAAATGAGAGACAAACTTACAATGAACATAAATGCAGAGTGTTCTCGGATCCATGCATATGTACTGCTCCCATACTAAGTTTAAAGAGCTACGTTCAATACATAAAATACTCCCAACACACTTTTAAAATACCTTACTCTCAAATTAGCTATCAGTATGTTAATCTTTACAGATACTTCCCTCCCTGCTCAAACTCAAGCAATTTATGTACTTATTTTCAAAGAACTCTACAATTTTTTCTAATTTCCTTCTCAGACTATTTCACAAAGCTGAAATCTTAACACACACATTTTCTTTTACAGAGGATACTATAACATTAAAAGTTGCATTTTAAGGCTGTATGTTCTGCACATCATTCTACACCAAGTAAACAGCATGACTAGTTAAGATCCTACATATAAAACTTGAAAAATATGCTTGAACTGTACATGAGTGAGAAATGATATATTGTACAATATTTACATGGGATTTTAAAGTGTGAGCTCAACACATACATTTAAAATCTGCAGTTCATATTGATGGGGAGACATGTGAGACCTACATACTCAACTAAACAGACTGAGAATAATCAAAAATGTCTCACACAAAGCTCAGTCCCAAACTAAATCAGAATGTTCAGTCAAGATCGCTTCAAAGACTAAACATAAAATATGTATCATATGCACAATACAACATTAACTTAGCAGTATGTCAGGTTTAAAATCTGGTGCAAAAATAGTGAGTTATTAGTGGAACACTTTAAAAATGAGAACTGGAACAAAAGGCAGCACATACTACTTCAATACTGTTTCAAACAGCTTTGTCTGAAAATATCTTCTTCAGAAGCACTTCAGTTGCTAACATTAGCTCAGAACAATGGACTGTATTCTGATTTGAGCAAGTGGAAAGATCAATCAAGGGGACTCCCCTGCCCTTTTCTTCCCACAGCACCCCATGCACCTGGCCAAAAGCATTCCCTGAGAGAGAGAGAGAAGGCCCCCAGTAACAGGGTGGCATACGGTAATAGGGCTGTGGGGCGGGAGGAGAGAATCTGCCAAAATTGGGCAGACCCCTGAATTTGGTGAATTCAGCTACCTGCACTACATGTGTAGGCCCATGACCCTCAGGAGAAGCTTTTGGGGAAGAGGGGGCAGGAAGGTCCCCGTGCACATTTTCTTCTTTCATTCACATGTCAGGACACAGCTCAGTGTAAGAAAAACTACTGAAAAAAAGGTCAATGATGCTATTCAGACTTCTTGTGCCACCTTAATTTCTAGTTGGTACCAAAAGTACCAACTTCTCAACAAGGCACAATATTACAAACACATTTACAGTGGCACTAGACATCACCACAAGTGCCCAGGATCTGGGTGCCATTAAGGTACTTTAAGTAACTCATCTTTTAATGAAAAAATAAGATGTGATTGCTTTTACCTATGAAAGTTAACATACAGAATAGCAGTTAACTTCTTTGTTGGTTATTTACATTTCCCAAACAAAAACAGATTAGATACAGCTCATCATCAAAGCACACTTCAGTAACCATCAAGACACTACTCAGATTTTAGTTTACTATCAGGTAGGTATATAGCCTTGTAGTGTTTGCTAGTCTGGAAATACGGTACAGATTTATTTCTAGAGCTTATCACAGGTAGAATACCTCCTATGACATCTTGTTTGTCAAAACATCTTTGGACTTCTTAAAAACCAACTGAGAAGAGTTCCCAATTAAGGTTTACTCACAAGACAACTATTAGAGCTATTTACTACTATGCTAGTTAAATGTTCAGCCTAGACATATCAAAAAGTTATAAAAAATGATTCATATTTGATTTTTTTGGCAGATCCATTGCCAGCAATGAAAATCTCTAGAGCAGGGATTCTCAACGTTGGGTCCCCAGATGTTATTGGACTTCAAGTCCCATCATCCCCAGTGGCCTTTGGTTGGGGATTATGGAAGTCCAATAACGTATAGGGACCCAATGTTGATAATTCCTGCTCTAGAGGAGAAAATGTAAGAATTTATACACAACAGTACCTCCCGTGTTCAGCGGCAAAATGTACATTACAGAAAACTATATTATGATTTTAAAATGGTTTTCATTTTGGTTACTGAATATCTGGAATTTTTGTTCAAGTAAAAGCTTTTATTATACACACCCACACCTCTAACTTACCTGCCATTCCTTCAGCTTTAGCCATCTCCAATACAATTTAATCCAAATTTTCTGCCCCTTCCCCTTGGCTAAAAGTAATACCGTATTGGACTTCTTAGGGTTGGGACAGTCACTCAACATTCACAAGAGATTTCAAAGTATTTCAGCCATATCCCATTTACTGATTTTTCTCAAGTCATTCAGATTACAGTTTGTTTCGCTGGGAAAATATGGACTCCTATTCACCTCTTCCCAAAGCAAACCACCTCAACACTTACATTATCACTTAAACCAGGGTGAAAACTTCAGGTGAGCCAGGAATCCTAGTTTGTTTCTTTGTTTCAATTCACACCAGCTTCTGAATCACACCCCCAGCATATGAATTCACCAGAAGCTGAAGAGAATTCAGAAACTGTCATCCTTAGTTAACAGCTTGAATATTATTTTGGGCTGATTTATAAAAAGGAGGTTAAAAATTGCATGTAAGTGTAGTAGTTCAGCAAAGCCTATTCATATAGCAGGAATGGAACACGAGAAAACTTTCAGTGTACAATTACTAAAAGGCAACTTTCATATTAAAAGGTTAATCATTAAAACTCTCCAACAGTAACACACCCAAACAACTCAATTACACGCAATTCAAAAAATTATATTGATCAGAAATGGATAAGCCAACTGCCATTGGCTTGAGCTCTGCAAATGACAAGTTGCTTCTTGCAGTTATATACATCTTTAGTTGTATAGGATGCAGCCTTCTGAGATAGTAACTTGAATGTTTCCAAGTTTAGCAACACACAACCTATAGACTGCTTCACACATAATGCCTTTTAGTTATATGTAAGTGACAAAAGCGTAAACAGCACAAATGTAAAATTTGTTGGTCACAGTTCCTTGTAAAGTGTATGCTTGGGGCAAACACAAGTTTGAGGATACAGAATGTGCAACGTGGCCTTCACTTAAATCCATATCTGAGTAAATTAATATTACAGGCCATAATGCATCATATAGTTAGATTTTCTGAGACAGTTCCTGCAAAATCTGGGAAAATATTTGAGCAATACATTTCTTAAACGATTGACGCAAGTCTTGAAATAACTAGCAACAGGGCAGTTTTGTACTGAAATACAGAAACGTTTTGATGAAAGTATTTTTGAAAACAAAAAAGTGTCCTAAGTAAGCAACATATTTGTTAATGTATGAAATACCAGTTTGTTTTCATCCTTCACCAAGTTTAGAATGGAGCAAGATATGTAAGATCTACTTTTTAAATTTGTGCTGTGATATAGATTAGATGTTTCACCACAGTTTTAACAATCTGTTTAGCAAAAGTTTGTAAAATCCTCAACCATGGAGTCCATTAAATTTCCATCTATTTTTTAAGGAAAATTATTACTGTATTAGTACACAAGAGGTATACATGCACTGTCTTTTTACATATATGCAAGAGCCAATTCCATTGCTTTAAGAAGCCTTTCTTGGTTAGTTTGGTTTGGTTTTAAAGAGAGGAAGTTTTCTTCATTCACTTTCAATTGGCATACAACTATGTACAGAATGTCTAGGAATTTGGAGGCAGGACATAATATAAGCACTAAAAAACTGTAAATCACTGCAGCATTATTTGATAGTAGCCAATTATTTTCCAGTTGTATATTAAAAGCTTATTGTTTAGTGTTGCATATTGCAATAGGCAGGCTTCAGTATCCTTGAACTGAATTTCAGACTTCATCTTCCCAAAATAAAGTTCAGTCTATTTGGATCACAGAATGTTAGTCTACAGTTTTTACAGTTTACACAACTTCCAGAATTCACAAACCATCTATTGTGGAGAGAGGAGGATGGGGAAGCTACAAATTAAAAAGTGTAACCACTATTCTAGTTTCAACATCAAGTGCTGGACACAACTGCTATTCATTCATCAAATACAATGTTGATGCATATGCACAAAATATGCAGTTTTGTTAGACAGTTTTAAAAAAAACAAAACACCAAAACAAAACAAAAAACAAAAACACACCATTAAATATTGCTACACACAAGACGCTCCCTGAGGTGTAAACATCAAATAACTTGAACAGCTTTACACATCATCCCCATTAAACAGTTTATTACAACACTACATCTATTGTAATCAAATTGGTGCTCTTTACAGACATTATCATATGAACATTTAAACAAGAACCAACTACTATAAAAACAAGCATTACTTGACTTTTTCCCCCATTGTTTGCACATTTTAATTGTCAATGTATATAACCAGTAATAAAGTTGCAAAAAGCTATAAGTTTCAAATCACACAGGTTCCTTCAAATAAAACAGCTAAGCAACATAAAAAGGTAAGAGATCTACTGGTTACCATGTATGCAGATTTGCCTTATTCAGTTCTATTCCTGTTCATTTTATCCATGAATCCTTACAGGCTCTGTTCGATCACAAGAAGCAAAACTGCTGGACAAGCCTCTTTCCACGAAGTTACGTTTCTTGTCTGGTGAGGTGCTCCTCTTCCTTCAGCTGTAATGTGTCAAAATTTGTGATGTAGATTTTGCTAGGTCCCACAGCACGTAAAAATTGTTGGTTTAACTATACATACATAAATCGTGCACCTACTTCAGCATAATGGAAATCTAACACGAGAACAGCAGCTACTTGCCTGATAATCATCCAAACTACAATTCTTTCAAGACAATTTTAGAACAATTTACAGCAACACAGAAAAATACCATTTAATCCCTGAAAATGACATAGGTAGAGTTTTGTAAAAATTGAACACAAATAAGAAATTTCCTCAGATTAAAAAAAGGCACATAAAAGATAATGAAGTAGCTAGACGGGGTTGTTACATTTTTTTAAAGCCAAGTTTCTAATAAAAAGATAACTAACTGTTGAGCAGCACAAAAATTGTAATCCAATACTACCTCACTGATACATTTTAAGGCATAGTTTATATTATTGTACTCTTCACAGTGTTGTATTACTCATCAGTATAAAAACAGCTAATGGAAGCCAGAAAGGAATTTAAGAGCTGGTTTGTATGAGCTCCCCAAAATGTGGACAACTATGTGCTAGGGGAAGGGGAGGCACAATGGTTCAGTTCATGGCATGACCAAAACCCACAGATGATCAGGTTCTGCTTAGGACTGACATCATGATTTTTATGAGCAACAGCCATATGCTCAAGGCATGTCACTCTGCAACATTTGAAATAACGCCAATATTTGCCAACATCAAAGACACCACACCAACACAACAATGTTTCTATCATATGAGGGGTATGTGCAATGTTCAGCAATTCCCCTTTCCCTCTACAGCCACTTGTGCCTCCTGCCGTAACATGTCCCCAAGGGCCCAATCATCCCAGTTTATTGGGAGGCATGGGTGGCTGCATGCACATTGTGGGGATGTGTCTCTGAAAATTGTACCCCGGCCCCGCATGATGGAAAACCCTGTTGCACTGGCATGAAATTTAGCCTGGGTATCTGTCATTATCAGTCGTTTATAGCCTGTAACACATTAGTCCTGATCCAGCTGTGTCTTGCTCATGTGGGAGCCATCTTTGTGCTTTGTGAACGTTTGGGGATAAGGCTTCTATAAGTTGCTCTGAAATCAGTAGATGTAATCCAGAGAACTGTTTTAGGCAAGCCCAAGAGCTTGTATGCACTCTGTCGTGTGTGTGTGTGTGTGTGTGTGAATATAGTAAACCTTCATGCTAATATCAAGCTGCTTTTGAAATCCCCCTCAATATGAGAAGAGATTTGCTACATCACTTAAGGTAAGAAGAGGGGGCTGGAATTCAGAAGCTCAAGGCTTAAACACATTAATTGCAGTTTTTTTAAAAAACAAAAAATTCTGACCAATGAATTAAACAATACTGCTGCAGATACTACCATTGTTTCTTCTGACAAACATGTAAAGTGTGGACAACATATCTTTACCTTTGTTTTTACATACCCATGTACATGCATTTGGGAACCTAGGTTGAAACAAGGTTCCCAGATACACATGCACAGACAGTTTTAAACATGTAGATATAAGTTGCCCACATTAGGATACTGTGGTGTATCTGCAGCAATTGTGTGCTGCATGAAGTGTGGAGTTGCTTTTATTTCCAAATAATGTACTTAAGAAGCAAGGATACAGTAGTTAAGCTGCTAAGGAAGGGGAAGGGTTTAAAGGTAATTTAGTGGTTAAGTAATCCAGTGGGAGAATAATAATAAAGTTTAATCATTAACTTTGTAAAAACAGGGAAAGGAAATACTACAATGGATACACAAATATACACAAATATTACTTGAACAGTGTTACACATATACATCCTGATTCTAATTTTAGCTGGAAGCAAGCTCCACTAATTTCAATAGTGCTTACATCCAAGTGTGCTTAGGTTTGCAGCCATAAACTGCAATACTACGTATTCTTGATCAAAAGCAAGTTATGCTGAACCTAACGGAAAATCCTTTCAAGAAATTGGTTTAGGATTAAAGTGCAAAATTTCAATAAGTACAAAGCAGTAAGCTTTTTATCAGTGGTTCACATTAATTTCCAAAGCTTTGTGAAGACTTCAAAATCAAACTATTTGCAAAGTCACACATTAAATCATTTGTAATGCAAGATAAATAATTTCACAACATATAGCAGTATGCAGCTGTCATAAGACCACTCTTATCACTGACTTGACTAAGACTGTTTAAATTACAAAACAACTTGTGTTATTAATGAAAGCGTGAGATGTTTCCCACTCCCCCACTCACTGCTTTTAAGAATATCATATTAATTTTGATTTCAAATATTCAATTCTGACTAGATATTTGCTCCTTGATGAAGCAAAAATCTTAGTCCTTTAAAAACTAGTATTAAAAATAAATCAAATGCTAGTTACTAAAAGACAAGTTGTTAGTGTACCTGTAGGATCTCAATCTCTCAAAGTTTCAGAGGAGAAAAATGACAGCTGCAAGACTGCGTATTAGAGTTTGCCAGTCTTGCTACACAGTATTCTAATAGGATCAAGGATCTCTACAACTTCTGAAGGAATACTGAACAGGAAAAATATTTCATTTTGCCATGATATACTATGCATATGCTATGTATAAATAGCAGTTTCAAGATGAGGCAGTACACACATTTTAAAGAGTGTGGAAACAACACATTTAAAATTTCATTATGTAGAAAATACTCCAGAGCTTATCAGAAACTGGCATACATTCTGTTCTTTAAAACTATTCATATATGGACTACTGAATTTAAACTCATTTTAGTGGTTTCCATTACAGGGAACCTGTAAAAGCAACATCAAATGTTCCCCATATTCTATGGTTTGTAGGACAAGAATATATTACAGAGGATCAGCTTGTAAACATTCATTTCCAAAAAATCAAATTTTCTCAGTGATTTAGACAGTAGCAGCTGCTGAGCACCACTTCAGGGAGGGGGGATACAATCCTAAACAGGAGTGAATTTACCCACCGCTGGTTCCCAGTATGCTCCATGGGGGTTGTGTTGCCCTCCCCAGCATCCCATGAGAAGGCAAGGTGCTGGAGTGGACATGATCCTCTATAGCATACTGGGAACCAGTGTCAGCTAGGTTCGCTACTGTTTAATGTTGTATTCTCACTGCCCCCACCAGAGCAGCACACACTGACTGCTACTGGATTACTATAATATTTTTATAAATACATGTTATATCACAGCTGTATGAGCTTATTGCTATTCATTGAAGTTTCCCAATATCTCTATTAAAATTATTAGGATGTACTATTGAGAACTTCAGAATGTTAATCAGACTTTGGTATCTTCACATCAGAAAAACAGCATCAATCTTGCCTTCCAAAAATCCTCAGAAACATAAATATTTTTGTAAAGCATTTTCTATTTTTTTTTTAAATGTATTGGGCAAATTATTTCAGAGCACAGATTTCCCTCTGCAGCAATATGTAAATATAACTTTTAAAATCAGAATATATTTTTAGCTATTTCATGGTATGTGCAATAACTTCACTAAACAGCAATAAACCCCTACAGCTAATCTGAGTACACAAAATGATCCTTAAAACTATCCATCATGGACTTCAAATTAAGGCCAAGCGAAGATAAAACATAAACTGGGGTTTAAGGGAATGGGAGCAAGAACACATGCTTCCCTCTCTCCCAAAGTCCATTTCTCCCAACTCTAAACTAAGTTAGTGATTATCATCACTTCTAACACCAAACTCAGGTAAATTAACCATTCAGATACTGCTAAACTCACTTTGAAACCTGCTTAAAACAAAGTCAAGGTGAGTTTAGGAGTGCTCCTAGCTGAAAATTATTTCATGTAATGCCAAATGCAGATAGACAGGCAGGGAAATATTTTGCAAGATATGGAGGGGAAGGACACATGTGATCTTACAACCGAAGCATGATCGCTAAACCCTAGTTTATGTTTACACATCTGCAAGTGTTCCAACTTTCCCTTTTACCTATTCACTAAACTTAAAAATCTAGAACTGTAAATTGAATTTCATATGAGCTTCTCTCAAATGAGGCTAATACACAATACAATAACCTTAAATACAAAATCTTTTTTCTTCAACCATACATGAAAGTTCTGTGATCCTTTATATCTGCTATTGTGTCACATACTTAATTCAATTTTTTTAAGTTGTAAAGGTTACTTTTTCAACAACTAGCCTTTTATATTTTGATCTCTCTCCTACAACTGTTGTGCTTAGCATACACCTCTGTCCAACTTTTAATGTTTTTCTGGGATATATTTACAACCATTTGGTCAGCTGCATGTGTCTGCATAAACTGTTTAGTTACTTGGTTTGTTTACTAGATACAATATAAACAAGTTTGGAGTTATGAATGTATGTTCCAGACACATAATGAGTCTGCCGATCTGTCTAATAGATTAGGATCACAGTTCTGATACTACTTATCAGATTCATATTTCCCTTTACTCCAATATGATTAGAAGCTTTGTTTGTTTTGTCTGAAGTTCACAGGTTTGTAGTGTTACAATGCATGTAAGAAATTAATTTTATTTCAAATCTTAGCAGTGATAACCCCCGGCACAAAATGATTCATATTAGACTTTGCATTTTTCCATTCCCACCACATTTTAGTTATATTTTATTTTCTTAAGTTACAAGAAATGTTCATGCTGAGGCATGACAAAGACCAATGGAACTCAGATTGCAAGAAGATGAAAAATATCAATGAGGAGTGTTTTTTAAAAGCAATCAATTCTCAAACCACAGTAAGCAAGAGAGATTCAGTCCAGCTCAGTTGTTGAACAAGGCATTCCAATCAATGGACCTCCTGCAAGCCCCACCACCCCTCAAAATTAAGTCATTCTCCAAGAGGTAACAAAGCTTAACATGCTTAGTCATGTATCTACTGAACAAAGCAAGCTGTACTGTACTTACAACTACTGATAAAAAAACAGAAGCAATAAGAAAACTGGATTAACATAAAACTTGCAACATAAATTTAACAACAAATTACTAACATGTGCACAGGATTATTATTCACTATGCAATTATACATTTTTACAAAATAAAACAAAAAGCTTGCCAAGAATGGTAGGCAATCATATTAACATGAAGTATTTTTTTGTGCAAAGACATAATTTGTAGACTAACAACTCCGAATTGCACCAGTGCAGCCAATACCACAAATAAATTATAGAAAAAGGACAAAACATACAACTCCTACAATGGATTTAAAATACAAATAGGAACATACCTCTTAGGAGGAATGCTATGCTCAGAGAAGAGCTACTGAGCAGAAAGTTGGAATACAATGGAAAAGATGATAAAGGAGAGATGCATAGCTATTTGCTATTTTGATGGTTTGTAAGTGAATCCTCCTCTCCAACAATTACATCTATTTTCAATTTAAGAATTGCATCTTATATGAGGGGTAACATATTGATTTAATCCAGCAATAGTATCCATCCATCTATATACAAATAGGCATTTAGTACAGCTATCTAATCCATTTGGGAAACTTGGATTCACTAGCATAAACAGAAAGTAAAGCAATTGAATTCCAAGTAATAATATACTCATTAATCTGATGCACATATCCTGTTCCTGTACTTTAATGTGTGTAGAATCTATGAACAGTGGAGAATAGGATTTAAAAAAATAGGATTGCAGCAGCATGATTTGGATTGAAGGGACAGGATCTCGCAGATATGGCCTACATGCCTAGATCTCATTCATGCATATCCAATGCATAGATGGGTAGTGGGCTTTATGAGCAGTTCCCCCACTGCACACACACTACACACATTAAGGCATATGTGAATATGATAGGAACATTCAAACAATAACTCCTCAGGACCAAACACTTTTAAAAGTCATAGTATTCTTTCTACACATAGAAAAGATAGCTTTGAACACTTTTTAAAATAAGCAACACTTCACCATGAACACTGTTTTGGGTCTACATATTAATTGTTGTTAGCTGCCCAGAGAAGTAAGTTTGGGCAGGGTATAAATTTGATAAATAAATACATATTCAAACTACTCTTAATATTTGAAGAGTTTTGCTTATAGTGGTTTGAGAACAGAATACAGGAAAATGTTATGCCAAATGGAGTTCAAGCTCTACATACATAGTGATCAGTGCTAGGGTGCTTGATCCTTTTTAAATCAGTACCAGTCTAGTTAGCTTTAAAAACTTAAATCATAATAAACAGTCAAAATATGCAATATTCAGTTATTCTAAAAACGGACAGATTAGCTAGTTATTTTAAAATACACATATCAAGCACCAGTTTAAGAAGAGTTCATACACAATAAATTTCCTACAGAGTAGCAGTATTATAGGATAAAGCATAAATCAGTGGCCAACATCCAAACTAACATTGCATGTGCTGAAAAATGTCCAGCATGCATGAAGAGATGATGACTTTTGCAAAGCTCCCCTTCCCAATGCAGAAAATATGTCCCTGAGGGTTGCAGATATTTTCAGGAAGTGCAGTGGGCTGCAGAGGGAAGGAGCTTTGCAACATTAGTTTGCATGTCAGCCACTGTGCAGATCATCACATGTGATGGTCTATAATATTCATGCTTGAAGCAATTGGATTTGTGGTGATTCTGATGAAATTACATTATTCTATTGTTATACATTCATGGTGCTGTCAGTGTTTGTTCTAGATATGTATATGGCCCACACAAACATGGTCATGATCTGCTGATGATTTGCATACAACTCCTGTGATTTCTAGCAGATCAGTACAAGAAAATAGGTACATTTAAAAATATTCACCATTTTCTTGTACTTTTATAATGACAATATACAAAAGACATAACAAAAAGGATACAGAATTTCATGAACAGGTTCAAAATAACCAAGTAGCCAAAAATACATTGTCAATGCACATTTAAAATGTAACCAAGTTTAAGCACATTAAAACCACATGGAAGCCCACTTTGGGATTATCCAGAGTACTATTCAATAACCAACACAAGAAAGCTAGAAAGGCACATCTGATTTCACAAACACACACCAATTGAACCAATTTCTATGGGATGTGGATGGCTAACTGTGGATGGCAGTGTGATTAATCAAAATTCCACTGTAGATGAAATATACAGTGAAATATAAAAACATTCAGTAATTAATGTGTTTAGCATGTTATAGCATGCTATCATTCACTAAGTAACTGAAAGGAAGGCTATGCTACATGGCTGCTGGAAGCCCAATATAATACATTATATCTAACTTGAGCATTTAGTTGTAAATGGGCATAACTACTATCTTAGGAACACTAAGATTGTTTGGCTCTTAACCATTTTAGTTAGCCTAAAAATCTAGTTTAAGAAAGGCATACATGTGGGATTAAAAAAAAAATCAAAACCATAACTGTTAATTAACTGGGTATGGAAATTTGTTCTTGAATAATCTTAAGTGTACTCTTTAGAGAACATATAGGAAGCTTAGATGCACAACATATGCATTTAAATGAAGGTTGCATCTTTTATACAAGTGCAAAATAAGCCTGGGAAACTAAACTGTGAATGAGAAAAATACTTAAGGTTACTATTCTATAATCACCACAGATTAGGACATTGTTCCCTTAGCTGCCTCCTCTATGAAGATGCAAGAATTTAACACATTATATACAATCATGGGATTTAAATCTTTGCCCTATATAAATGTCTGAGCAATACAAGCTTACTTTATAGATAACCAAAGATAATTTTAAAGAACAGATTGTTTCTTAGTGTGATGAACACAGCACTCTATTTATACTGAATCTCCTTTCAATGGACATTTAGTATCTTTCTGACAAAGGCAAGAACCATTTATTTTCTCACAAGACAAAATTAATTTATACCAATAAGTACACATTCACTTTGAAAATATAGCTATTATACAATCCAAAAGTGATGTTGTTTTATTTTAAAACATTCTGTTGTCTTTCAAACCCCCATACTCTGATCTCCATTCAAAAGAATTCCTCCTAAGCATTGTGAAGTTAAAAACTAAGACCTCACATTTTATGCTTAAAAACTAATATGTACACAGTGATATGTAACAGCTAATTTAATTTATTGTGTCTGGTATCAAGTCAAACTCATTTACCTGAACATACATTCTATTGGTTTCAAATAAGCTAGGAATTCTGATGAGCTAGGAATTCTGGGAAATCTCCAATTCAGGTGACCACTGTTACTATATGGGCAAGTCACTATGGACTGTAGCCAAAGAAAATATATTCTGTCTAATGCTAATATAAAAAGTTTACTATAAAAAATTTACAATCAAAAGGTCTATATAGACAGTAACTTCATGATGATCATGAAACACCAAGAACACAAACAATATTAAATCAGTGCAAGCAGCATTATTTCTATCTGAACTGAATGTGTACATACGAGATGCTTACTCCACAATTTTATTAGGTCAAAGTGCTTTGATTTGAGGACAATTAAATAAATAAATAATCACTTTAACTGGGTTGTGGACCCAACTGGAAGAAAAAACTCATTAGAAATTAATATCCCCCCAACCCCCTTAAATATCACTTAGGCCAGGATCCATAAGTTGTACAGGTCCAATGGGATTCTTATCTTTTAAAATATATTATTTTGAACAGTAGACCCCCAGTGTCATGACATAGAAACTCCTTTAAAGACATCCTGCAATTATAAGTGGGATTGCCATGTTGCACAGGAAAATGCTGTTCAAAACATTGAAATCCAAATCCCTTTGCACATGCAGAAACAGATGTACATGTCTTTGGATCTTGACCCTGGACTCTAAAATCACAAGCATTATATACAAAGCATGCAATTGTAACACATGCATTAGGAAATGAAAATCCAGGGTTAATTCAAAAGTTGTCAACCTCTGGCAAAATCAATTCATATGAGCAGGAAATGCCTCCTTACTATCAGGGCTTACTATCCTTGAGAATAAGCAGGGATTTTCAGCTATCTCCGGAAACAGGGTTTACTATCTCTAATGGGAGGAGAGCTGGTCTTAGCAAAGTGTCCCCTTTGCTAAGTAGGGCCCACCCTGGTTTTAATTTGAATGGGAGACCACATGTGTGAGCACTGCAAGGTGTTCCCCTCAGGGGATGGGGCCGCTCTAGGAAGAGCACCTACATGCTTGCATGCAGAAGGTTCCAAGTTCCCTCCCTGGCATCTCCAAGTGAGGAATGAGAGAGACCTTCTCTGTAACCTTGGAGAAGCTGATGCCAGTCTATGCAGACAATACTGAGCTAGATGGATCATTGGCCTGACTTCATATATGGCAGCTTCCTATGTTCCTAAACACTGGCAGAATTTGCTGCACACTGTGGGCTTCTGACAAAATGAATTCTGGCCCATTTGACATTTCTGCCACAGCAAGTGTCTTAGTCTATACAGTGCCACAAGCCACTAGTGTTTTTGCTGCTACACATTAACTTGGCTATGTCTCTGGAACTGTGGGATGTGCATCCCAGAGGAGCTTTTGCTCCTGAATTCTGAATCTTTGGAGCACATGTCTGTCCATCCATAAGGCAATCACAGCTGGGACTTACCTTACTACTGAACTGGGAGAGACAGCGAGACACGTGCTGTAATCTGGCCCAATCTGCAGATCACTAGAGGGTACCCATCTGCCACTGTTACTAATTAGAGTTTATTTACCTGGTTTATCTTTGATTAACAAACAAGGGAGCGAGGGAATCCCAACTCTTCTGGACCTCTGCTGAGCTTTAAAATGATTTCTGCAATTTTGAATTAGTCTCACCCCATGGGAAAAAACCTGAGGCTGAAGGTTTTGTGAGTAACTGTTCGGTTTTAGGCTTATTCATACAGTCTAAAGTTTTCAATTGAACTTTATAGTACGACTGAAGAGAATATGTAAGTGTAAAAGCTAATATTTTATCATGTGATAATGAAACCATAGGAAACCCATCTTCAATGTTGTTTGTTCATCTATCTTTTCATTACTGGCAGAAATATTTTGTGGCAAATGTTAATTTCTTGCAGTAGTTCATCTGCTCATAACAATAACTGAAATAGTAAAATTCTGAAAACATATTATGCATAACCATTCCCCAATCTCAAACTCATGAATTTAAGCACATAAATAGAAAAAAGCAGGATTAACTAGCTTGAGAAACTGTAGTACTACTGTGCATAAAATTCTGACCTACATTAAGAAAACTCAAGGAACTGTAAATGTTCAGTGTTTTTGGTAGAGGAACTGCTTCCGTCAGAGTGTCCAATGTTTGAAAGAGGTTCGAAACAGAATGACACACAAGGAAGTGAAATAAAGAATGGGGCTTATTGAAAAGTCAGCTACCAAGGTACCTACAGGGTGACTGCTTCAAAGTCACCAGAAAGACAAAATCTTTGCAGGTACCATGAAAAACAAGCAAAGACCCTGGGAAAGAAAGTAACCATGATATCCTGATCAGGATATCAACACACAGATGACATTAAATAAAATAATTTCTAAAGAAATCACTTTATTTAAAGTGAAAGTTATTTTTATAAGATAAGCACAGTAAGGCTTTATAGCACGTTATAAAGAGTTTGTATGTACTATCAAACCTGAGAAAAACTAAGTGTATAGAAAGAGAGTAATGCTTCCATGTTTGTCAACAAAAGACAACTGACACTTGTAGTAGTAAAGATTATCTCAAATATAGTCTCATTTAGCATCCAAAGTGCTTTGCAGTTCTTTCAGTAATCTGTGGGAATGACCATAAATCCCACGTTAATGATGACATCTTGAATTCCAAAGATTTCCAAAGCTATCTGGTGGCCAACAAGCTGGGTTATGAATCAAGCCTTGTTCCATTAATTGTATTATACTGTGAGGACATACTGGACAGCAACAGTTATACCTACCTGGAAAAGTCTTAAATAAAGGTCTGACTACTCTGATTGAAACAATGTGGCAATGAACAAATATAACTATTTTAATACAGAAAATTGTGAAGTGAAGTGCTTGCAATAATTCCATACAGAAAATCAGTAGTATATTTCACCTTCGGCCCCCCTAGAGGGGATTAAGTAAACAGGCTTAAAAAAATAAAGAAGTGGGGGAAATGCCCACAGGAAATAGAAAGGCAACATATATTCTGATAAGCATAGACATGAGTGGATAATGATGCTCTCCAAAAAGAAGGAAAGCAAACAAAAATCTAAATAGGAATTGTATAAGGGCCTCAAATTATCTTTATAATCAGATGGAATTGACAAAAAGGTGTCTTGACACTGGACAGTTAGAAAGGTTCAAGGAGAGTGAAATCACCAAGGACATTTTGAATCATAAAACATTAGAACCAAACCAGACATAACAAGACCTTTGTTTTAAGAAACAACCAAAAAGGCAGAGCAAAGGAGCAGCTGGAATATGGTAAACAAGGCATAAAACGTACCTGTACTATAGCAAGTAAAGAGGGCAGTCTTGGGACAGCTGAAAAGAATTACTAAGTTATGACTGAACTGATAACAGAACTGTAATGATAAACTGAATTGCAGCCTCATTAACCTACAGGTAGAAGTGAACAGGACTACCTGTATATTAGGTTAAATCCAAAGGTGCACTTCCACAAGCAGATATCTTCTGCTCACAAACAGGCTGTTTTATACCTCAGAATGTTTTGCAAGAAGTAAAACTAAATTTAAAGTCAGATTGGAGTGCTATGTAAGAGAAGTAGAATGTGCATCAGATAGATTATTCATTTTTGTGCAAGCATAAGAACTACTATAGACCCCATCGACTCTAGCACTTGGACAATCTCTTCCACTTGCATGTCTGTGAAACAGTGCTAGTGGCTATTTCCCCCCCTAGTTCAATGATCCCCTAGGATCTAGTTCAATGACTGCAGACAAGCTTATGTGCAAGAGTAATAAATTCTGGGAGCACAATGATGAAAAACTGAATGTTGCACTTCACCAAGCAAAGAACCAGGTGGAAAATTTGCAAAAAGGAAACTATAGATGTATTTCCTATTCTAGATTCTTATCAAGAGGTCTATACAAAGTTTCATCTTCTGAAATTCATCAATATTAATCATCTGAAATTGTTAGGATAATGAAGAAGAAATTCAGCATTATTAAAAGTATTGTTTGTTTAAGCAAGGAGCACTCTATAAAATAGATTTTGAAAGAATGCCTAACAGGAACCACAGTCCACCAAAATAACTGATATCTTGTTAATTAGCATAATTCCTTTTTTCCTGGGAAGGACACCAGTGCCCATGATACTTTGCTGCTGCGGCCAAGAGTTGTACATCTGGGATCACTTAGGCTGCTACTGCAATCAGTGCCCACTCTGCCCAATGAACAAGAGTCACAAGAGCATTCACTGAGCTCACACAAGAACATCAGAATTACAGATCACACTGTGTTCAGACAATTCAAAAAAGGAGGAAAAATCAAATAACTTATAAACTTGAGTTCGTGGAATTTAAGCACTGAACATACACACATTTTGTGAATTTTTACTACCAATGATTTTTTATTTTATTTTAAGACAAGGCCAAATGCTTGCACCTAACCAATTGCACTCCAGCAGGACTCAAATATACAACATGGTGTAGTGGTTAGAGTGTTCGACTAGGACCAGGGAGACCCAGGTTTGAATCTCTGTTCAGCCATGAAATTCACTGGGTGATCTGGGCCAGTCACTTCTCTCTTAGCCTGACCTACCTCACAGGGTCATTGTGACAATAAACATAACCACGAACACCGCTCTGGACTCCTTGGAGGAAGAGCAGGATATAAATGGAAAAATAAATAAATTAGCTTCAATAAGACTGATAATTAAACTCCTAAGTACGTGGTGATGTTCTAATATTTACAAAAATTGATGTGAGACCCTTTTGTTCAGAATTCTTTGTAATGTCACAACTTCTTGTGCAGGTGACCCTTGTTGTTTGCAGGGGTTTCGTTCCCGCCAATTTCCACAGATAATGAAATCACAAATAAAGAGATCTTAATCCTATGGGGATTGGGGGGGTTAGGTTTCTTGAGCATTAAAAAATGCTAAAGAAGCAGGTAGGGAACAGGAATAAAGATAGAAAAGCATAGTACCTTGTTCTCCAGGAATGCCCCCCAAATCCTCTTATTTTTCACTGAAAATCTGTGTTTTTTTAAAACATAGAAGAGCCACAAAATGGCTCTGTGCTTCAAAATGGCAGCTGGAAATAACATTGGAAGTCATGCCTGGCCACTCGGGAACTGCGGATAGGCGAAAATTGCTTATATTTCATGCCATGGATAAAGAAACTGGGTCTCATCAGTTTCTTTATCTGTGGATACATTAAACCACGATCCGCAAATAATGAGGGTCTCCTGTATTATATTGTTGGGAACAGTTGACCTCAACATCTGGTGCTATCAAGAACTTCCTGGTAACAGCTTTGTTATACTATCACTTTGCAAGGATGTGTGTATGTAAATGTTAGGTCAAAGTCACAACTGTCTGGCTGCATGGCACTCCAAACTCATGTACTTTTCCTCTTACCAAGTCTTCATGGGTGGGGTTGTAATGGCAGACCCAAGCTGATCCTACAAGTCTTCATTCCCTACAGTGGCACAAGCCACTGTTACATGTAAAGTAGTTGAGATCGCCACTAAAACAGTAAGATTACAAAGCACATACCAGAAGACATTCATGCAGTTAAAGTGGGAGGGGTGGGGTGATGGAGAAATCACATTATTTGTGCATACTTACCTGAATTTGTCTCCCTATAAGTAATAAATTAAGTATAGCATACAGCTATACAAACTTGAGAATAAACATTCTACAAAATCTTTCCAAGTTAATATTAGTGGGGGGGGGGACCCTTATCCAACAAAGTGTGAAACTGATATGCCCACCTCCTTTAACGATGGCGATACTCTCGTTCTCTATCTCGTTCTCTGTCACGATCTCTGTCACGGTCACGATGTCTCTCACGTTCACGGCTTCTTTCCCGGTAATAATCATCATGGCGATCTCTGCTACGAGATTTATGACGCCGACTTTTTTCTCTTGACCTGCTGTGGTCTCTCTCTCTTGATCGCTCACGTCTTCTAAAAAAAATTACTTCATTAATTCTCTCAAATTACACCATGTTGCAGCTAACCCAAAGCCCTGGATATATTGGCCTTGAGTACAGAAAACTCTGCCTCAGTACAAGGAACAGAATAAAATGAACTTGAGATCTCTAATAGGCCTACAGTCCTAAGCTAAGAAGTAAGAAGTGCACTAACAAATTATTTTAGCTGCAAAGTATCCAATAGTTTAGTTTTACTGTTCAGAGAGTATTACATGTCCTTCAGACTGATCCTTTCAGAGCTCAGCTGATGTTAAAAAACCCCTCCACATATTTTTCACTAACTTAGAAAGGGGGACTCAAATGATAATAGCTTTTAGCAAAGATCTATTATAACAGGTTAAAAACAGGTTGCTCACCTGTAACTGATGATCTGGTAATGATCTGTTGACATCCATTAGAATGGGTGTTTAGAATGGGTTCTGTGACTGTGCTGAAGCCTGTCAGTGTGGAGTACCACAGCTCTTCTCAGTGCTTGCACCCCGTCCCGCGTGACTATGTGGCTATTCAAGGCGGGAGGAAGCACCAGCACTTCAGTTCCTTGGAGACATCGAACATCTTTGGAGCAATTGGGGAGTTCTACGTAGAAAACTTGAGCAATACTGCAGAGGGGAAGTACGGGAGGGTCTGATGGATGTCAACAGATCACTACCAGATCATCAGTTACAGGTGAGCAACTTGTTTATCTAGGGCGTGATCCGTTGAATACATTAGAATGGGTGTTTAGTGAATTCCTTTAGGAGGAGGAAGCAGTAGAGTCACTGTAACACCCTTTTGAGAACGCCTCCGCTGCAGAACACAAGTCAATGGCATAGTGTTTTATGAAGGGCTGTTCTGTGGTCCAGGTTGCAGTCCTACAAATATCACAAAATGATATGTCAGATAAATGAACCGCTGAGGCAGCGTAAGCTCTGCTTGAATGTGCCTTGACAGACAGGCGGCTGTACTTTTTGTAATTTGCAAGCCATTAGGATTGACTCTGCTAGCCAGTGAGATAGCCTTTGTCTTTACAAGGCCTGACCCATAGATCTTCCTTTGTAGGATATGAACTTTTTTTTTTTTGGTCTTTCTAGTCGTCTTTGTTCTTGACAGGTAGAATAGAAGAGCCCTTCTGACATCCAGGGAATACAGGGCCTTTTCAAGAGCCATGCTTGGAGTGCTGAAGAAGGTAGGAAGCAGGATCTCTTGATTTATGTGAAATTCTGTCACAAGCTTAGGTAGGAAACTAATGTCCAGACGTAGCAGCATCTTTTCTGAGTAGAAGCGTGCATAAAGTACATCCATCCTCAGGGCTGTAAGTTCACTCACCCTCCAGCAATTGTAATAGCCACCAAGAAGGCAGTCTTCAGAGAAACCAGCTTTAGGCTAGCTGTTGCCATGGGCTCAAAAGGCATATCTGTTGGTGCTGAAAGGACCAAGGATATACTCCACTGTTCCAGTGGCTGTCTTACTAGAGGATACAGATTAATGAGACCTTTTAAAAAGCTCTTGCAGCTGGGGTGGGAAAATACCGTCTTTCCACCCCATCCTGGGTGCCTCACCGATATTGCTGCTAAGTGAACCTTTATGGAGACATTGAGAAGCAAGGAGGTCTTTAACGTGGTAAGGTATAGGAGGTCCTGGCTGACAGTAGCATTCACTGGGCGGAAACCATTTGTGGCAGCATAGCAAGTGAACCTTTCCCACTTACTGACATAATTTCTCCTAGTGGAAGGCTTCCTTTGGTTAAGTAAGATTTTATTAAGAAGCCTATCTTCCATGCTGTTAGCTGTAGAGTGGGCACCTCTGGTTGCAGTACTTGTCTGTTTTCTTGCGACACAAGATCTTGGCGCTAAGGAAGCCTCCTGTATGTGTGCTTTGATAGTTTGAGTAGATGTGGAAACTATAGTTGTCAAGGTCACCATGGAATGATCAGGATGCATTTGACTTGGTAGGTCAAAATACGAGCCACCACTCTCCCTACCAGAGGTAGAGGGGAATACATGTACAGCAGGTGTTGTGATCAGTCCATCTGGAATGTGTCCACTATTGATTATGGATTGTGACCTGCCCTTGAGCAGTATCTTGTGCATTTGGCATTGAGTGCTGTCGCCAACAAGTCTATTTCGGGGAACCCCCAAGCTCTGAATACCGGTAGCAAGTATTTGTTGTTCAATTCCCACTTGAGTGTCGCTCTTCCCTGGTAAATGAGCAACTCAGATCATCCATCAGGACATTTTCTGTCCCCTTTATGTGAATGGTCCAAGGAGTAATGCTGTTTCTGACGCACCAGTGCCAAATCTGCACGCTCAAAGCACAGAGTGACCTGGAAACCACCCCCCCTTGTCTGTTTAGGTAGACAATTGCTGTTGTGTTGTCCAATTGCAACTGCACAGTCTTTCCTCTGAGCATTGGTAGAAAGGCCTTCATGGCCTGGAAAACTGCAAAGAGCTCTAGGAAATTTATGTGGAATTGTCTCTGTCGATAAACTCCACTGCCCCAGGTCATGTTGCCATTGCAATGGCCGCCCCAGCCCAACAGTGAGGTGTCCGTTGTCACCCATACTGATGGGGTCTGCAGTTGAAAGGGGATTCCTCCAAGTAGATTTTATGCTCAAGTCCACCAACTCAATGACTGGAGGCTAACTTCTTCTGGGGGTCGTCTATGTTCAGACAGAAGGTGGATATGAACCATAATTGCAATTTTATCATCTTTAGGCATGCATGCTGGACAGGTGTCTTGCAGGAGGCCATAAGGCCTAATAGGCGTTGAATCTGCCTTGCACGTTGTATTGGATTGGTTTGGAACTGATGCACAAGTTCCACAATCGCTTGGTATCTTTCTTGTGTCAGGTATGCTCTTCCTTTCTGGGTGTCCAGAACAGCCCCTATGTACGAGATGGACATCACAAGGTTTATATGGGATTTCTTCCAGTTGACCTCTACCCCAAGGAGAAGGCGCAACAAGTACTGTATCTGAGAAAGTAACCCTTCTCTGTCCTTTGATGTCAAGAGCCAGTCATCTAGGAATGGGTAAATCGCCAGCCTCTTGATCCAAAGGTGTGCCACTACCACTGCCATGCACTTTGTGAAAACACAAGGGGCAGAACAGAGGCCAAACGGTAGTACCTGATATTGGTAAATTGAAGTCCCCACCATGAATCTTAGATACCTTCGGTATGAAGGTCTGATCCCTAAGTGAAAGTAAGCATCTCGCAGGTCTAATGTTGCAAGCCACCGCTCCTGATGTAGAAGTGGCAGGATTTCTTGCAACATCATCATCCGATGGATGTACTTGTTCAAATGCCTTAGGTCCATTATCAGTCAAATTCCTCCATCCCTTTTGCGGATTTGAAAGTAGCAGGAGTAGGACCCTTCCCGCCTCTGTGCCCACCGCACCGGGACAATCACTTTTTTGCACAGTAGTTCCTGTACCTCCTTGTAGCAGGGCAGGAGTTGCTTTTGTGAAACGCAGCCCTTTGCAAGTTGGCTGGGCCTTGAACTCTATGGCATAAGAGACTATCTTCAACACCCACTGGTCCAATATTATGTGATGGCTTGCCAATCTGATGCTGTTGATGGCTGAAGGTATTGTTTGTGCCTGATAGGTGTTGCAGGTAGTCATATTCTGCCCTCTGGTGTTGGGGAAGGCTGATGTAAATAATTTGTCCATTGTTGTCTGCAAGTGTGATGGGCTGATGTTGGTCTCAAAGGTGCTGCTTTTGAGCCTCCACTTACTTATTACATTGGCCCTGGTTGTTTTTGTTCTTTTGTGGGTAACGCCTCTTAGAATAAGGTGGGTAGGTCTTTCTAAAATCTCTGCAATCCTGCTGTCTAAAGCTGGGGCATGGACGAATGTAAGTTTTTGTTGTGTATGTAGTAGATGAAGAAGCAGAAGTAAAAGTTTTAGCAGTGAACTTCAATTTCTTAAGCTTCTCCGTTGTTGCATCTGTCTGTTCTGAAAACAGACCTTTGCCATGAAATGGTAACCCTTCAATTTTATTTTTCATGTCTGTTTGTAAAGCAGCTGAACGTAGCCAAGCATGGCATCTCAAAGTAATAGAAGCACTCATTGCTCTGGACTCATGCTAGGTGTTTTGCAGCGCTTAATTGCTGACATGTTGATTTTTGAAGTGTTTTCTTAGAGCAGGCTGAATAATTCGCTATCTTTACAGATAGGCATGTAGTTGAATATATTTTTCTACCTAATACATTTCTTCCCTCTTTATCTGCAGATGTCATGTGACATATTCCTGACCTTGATGACATAGAACAGTGACTCACGAGGGAATTCAGCAAAGGAAGTTTTAATAGGTAAGTATTCATCTGGTTCGTGATCCGTTGAATCCATTAGAATGGGTTCTGCGCATGCGCGGAAGCCTCTCGGTGTCGAGTTCTACAGCTCCTCTTCGGCGCCTGCGCCCCACGTGACTCTTTTGGAGTGGAATTGTGTGGAAAAACAGGATGCTCACCTGTAACTGATAATCTGGTAGTGATCTGTTGATATCCATTAGAATGAGTTCTGCGCCTGCGAGGAAGCCTCTTGGTATCGAGTCTACAGCTCCTCTTCGGCGCCTGCACCCTGCCCCACGTGACTATTTAAGGCGGGAGGAAGCGCAGGCACCTCAGTTCCTTGGAGACCGCCGAAGCAGTCGAGTAAGCAGGTAAGTTCTACTGCAGGAAGGCAAGTACTACTGCGGAGGGGAGGATCAGGAGGGTCTAATGGATATCGACGGATCACTACCAGATCATCAGTTACAGGTGAGCAACTTTTTTATCTGGATCGTGATCCATTTAACCCATTAGAATGAGTGTTTAGTTAGCTCCTAAAGGAGGAGGGAGCAGTAAAGTTATTGAACACCCTTTTGAGAACAGCTCTCCCAAAATTTGCCTCCACTGCAGACCGTAGGTCTATAGCATAGTGTTTAATGAAAGGTTGCTCAGAAGACCAAGTAGCAGCTTTACAAATGTCTTGGAAGGATATGCCAGACAGGTGAGCAGCTGACGCGCCATAGGCTCTTGTGGAATGTGCTTTAATGGTCCTTGGCGGTTGAACCTTTTGCAGAGTAGGCCAGCAGATGGTCTCCACTATCCAGTGTGAAAGCCTCTGTCTAGACAATGCTTGCCCTTTCTTCACTCCCTTATAGGAGATGAACAGTCACTTTGACAGCTGGAAAGGCTTAGTCCTCGAAAGGTAGTAGAGAAGTGCTCTACACACATCCAAGGAACGCAGAGCCTTCTCCAATGGTGTGGTTGGCGAATTGAAGAAAGTGGGCAGCACCAAGTCCTGATTTATATGGAAGTCAGACACAGTTTTAGGCAAAAAGGTGATATCTGGTCGAAGGAGAACCTTGTCCGGGTAGAAACGGGCATAAGGGACATCCATCCGGAGCGCGGTAAGTTCATTCACCCTGCGAGCAGTGGTGATAGCCACCTAGAAGGCAGTCTTCAAGGATGTCAGTTTTAATGCCGCCGAATGCATGGGTTCAAATGGAGGCTCAGTCAGGGCTGAGAGAACCAGCAAGATGCTCCACTGTTCGAGTGGTTTACGGATTGAGGGGGGGGGGGATAGGTTAGAGAGGCCTTTCAGGAAACTTTTGCAAGATGGGTGGGAGAACACCGTCTTGCCATCCCATCCCGGATGCTTAGATGACAACGCTGTCAGATGAACTTTGATTGATACATTGGACAGATTCTTTGTCTTCAGGGAGTTATACAGTAAGACCTGCCGGATGGAGGCCTCCTTAGGGCGGAAAGCATGTTGGGAAGCGTAGATAGCAAATCTTTTCCACTTGCTGGCATAGTTTTGCCGTGTAGATGGTTTACGCTGGTTCAGCAGGATCCTCTTTAATCCACCATGCTGTTAGTTGCAGAGCCAGAACTTCTGGGTGTAGAAGAGGACCGTCTTCCTGAACCAGGAGATCTGGATGGTTTGGAAGTCTCTGAAAAGTGTTCGAAGCTAGTCTGAGTAGATGCGGAAACCATGCTTGGCGGGGCCACCAAGGTGTGATCAGGATGCCATTCACATGTCCCAACAGACGCACTACAACCCTGCTCACAAGAGGTAGAGGGAGGAACATGTAAGTCCAGCGCCCCAACCAATCCAGCTGGAAGGCATCCCCTAGGGACAGAGGTTCGTGACTCGCTCTGGAGCAAAACAGCTTGCATTTCTTGTTTCGCTCTGTAGCAAATAAGTTTATCTCCAGGAAACCCCAGAGCCAGAATATGTTGTGTAATTAAGCATCGTTCAGCTCCCACTCGAGCCTGAACTCCGTCGAGAAGGAACGGGTGAGGTTGTCCACCAGTATGTTGTTCGTGCCTTTGATGTGGATAGCTATTGGCGTTATGCTGTTTCTGATACACCAATGCCAAATCTGAAGGCTCAGGGCACACAGACCTGGAGACTGTTCCCCCTTGTCAGTTTAGATAGACTATGGCCGTAGTGTTGTCCAGCTGCAACTGTACGACCTGGCCCCATAGCATCGGAAGGAAGGCTTTTATTGATTGAAACACCGCCAACAGCTCTAAAACGTTTATATGTAGATGGCTCTGTGAGCGCGTCCAGAGGCCTTGAGTCTTGGTGGCATTGCAATGACCACCCCAGCCCCTCAGTGAAGTATCTGTCATCACCCAAACCGATGGAGCCTGTGCTTGGAACGGCACACCTCTGAGTAGGTTGGCTTTCTGAGTCCACCAGGACAGCGTGCACAGGACTGGTGTGGGCACCTGCAAGAGTTTCATTGGGTTGTCTCTCAGCAGATTGAAGGAGGAGAGAAACCACATCTGCAACTTCCTCATCTTCAGACAGATGCATCGAACGGTGGACTTGCAAGAGGTCATCAGGCCCTAGAGGCGCTGCACCTGACGAGCTGGTTGCAATGGGTTGCTCTGAAAAATGACGTACCAGCGATATGATAGTCTGGAAACGATCCTCTGGAAGGAACGCCTTTCCCAGGGTAGCATTTAGCACAGCCCCAATGTATGAGCTGACGGGTACCAGTGTGAGGTTGGATTTTTTCCAGTTGACCTGTATTCCCAGGTCCAGGAGAAGCCTCAACATATATTGTATTTGTGAATGTAACTCGCCTTCGTCCCTTGACGACAGGAGCCAATCGTCTTTAGCCCTTTTGTCCGCAAGTGGGCCACTACCACCGCCATGCACTTTGTAAAGACACGTGGGGCAGTGCAAAGTCCAAATGGTAGCACTTGGTACTGGTAAACCGCACTTCCTACAGTGAACCGAAGATACTTCCTGAAGGATGGATGGATCCCTATGTGAAAATAGACATCTTGAAGATCTAACGTCGCCAGCCACCGTTCCTGATGCAGAAGCGGTAGGATATCCTGCAACGTTGTCATGCGATACCTCTTCACTTGGACGTATTTGTTCAGATGTCTTAAGTCCATAATCAGCTGAATCCCTCCATCTTTCTTTGGGATCTGAAAATAACGAGAGTAAAACCCCTCCCGTCTTCGTGCCCATCGCACTGGCACAATCGCTTTCTTTTGCAAGAGTTCTTGCACCTCCTGGCACAAGGCTCGAATCGCCTTTGTAAAGCGGATGCCCTGCAATCGCGGAGAGCTTTGAACTCTATTGCATAACCGCACTGGATAATTTTTAGTACCCAGCAATCTGATGTTATGTGGCGCCATGCTTTCGCATGACTTGTCAACCTGATGGAACTGATAGCTAGTGGATGCGGCTGTTTGTTGTTGTTCACCGCCCCCAAAATATCCCTGATGTTTAGGGGGGGTAAGCAAACGTGTCATTCAGTGATGCGATGGGCTGTCCTGAATCTCAAAGCTGCTGCTTGTTCTCCTCCACAGGCTTTCGTTGGCCTGCCTGAAATTTTCCCTTTTGCTGATTGTGACGTTTATTATATGGCTGGTAAGACTTGCAGTAGTCCCGTCTGTCCTGTTAGGCTGGACGCGGGCGATAGAAGGATCTTTGTTTCCCCCCATAAGATGTTGAAGCGGAAGTTGAAGCCGTAAATGTCTTGGCGGTAAACTTCGATTTTTTCATTTTCTCCATGGTTGCATCTGTCTCATCCGAGAACAGGCCCTTCCCATCAAAAGGCAGTCCTTCTATTTTGTCTTTCATGTCCTGCTGGAGTGCAGCCGAGCGTAGCCAAGCATGTCGTCTCAGAGTCACTGCCGTGGTGATGGATCTGGACTCCGATTCCGCCAGATGTTTGGCCGTACTTAGCTGTTGGCAGGTGAGGTCTGCCACCTTCTGGAGAGTCTTGCGGAATCTATTCTTAAGCTCCTCTGGCGACAGCGAATCAAAGTCCTTTTCCACTTTCCCATATACAATAACTATATTTCGCCATGCAGGCAGAGTAATTTGCTACTTTAACCGAAAGGCAGGAGGTAGAGTACAACTTCCTCCCCATAACATCCAGTTTTCTCCCCTCCTTATCAGCAGGGGTGGTATGTCTCCTCCCTGACCTCGAACTGGTGGCACAGTCAATGACTAGGGAGTTCGGAACAGGATGTTTGAACAAATACATGTTATCCTGTTCTTGCACCCGATAAAGTCCCTCCAAACGTTTTGACGTGGGAGTAGAAGTGTGTGGCACCTGCCATGCACACTGAGCTGCATTAGAAATGATAGGAAGTAATGGTAAAGCCACTGGTTGGGCTGATTGAGATCGTTGCATAAAGTTATAGACCGGGTCGTCTATGGTCTTTAGTTGAGAAGAGAGGTCTAGACCTAATGCAGCCGCCATCTGCTTGACATGTGAATGGTACGCCTTCAATTCCTCTGTTGGTGAAACATGGGCTGGGGTAGCTACATCTGGGGATGGATCTGCCTCCCCGGTTTCCATGTCTGATTCAAAATTGGAGGAGCCGTGATGGCTGTCCCCAGAGCCCTCATCCGAATGAGATTGAGTGGACGGTGGTGGGCCCGGCAATTCAGGGGTTGGTGGAGCCAGAACTGCCAAGGGCTCAGTCTGCACCGCTGAGTCACTAAAACGTCTTACTGCCGTCTGGGAATATCTGTTGGCAGTAAGAAGTCTAGGAGTCTGAGTGGAAACCGTATATAGTGTCTCCATTGGCCTTGCAGGAGCATCTCCTGATGACAGCGGATGTACACGGAGTGGTGCAGGATCTAGTTCAGCCTGACAAGCCATGGAGTCCCCTGGTTGTCGAATCAGGGAGTTCGCTGGTCTCTAAGCCCTGTCCTCCAGGTAGTCATAAGCCATCCCTGGCGAGGAGGCGCATGGCAGTGCCGTTTCTCTCAAAGGTGTAACAGCATGGCTAAAGCCACAAGTGTGCCAAGGTGTCGGAGTTGTAAGGTGCATGGAGGTCAGTAACCTCAGAATCGGGATAGAGTCAGGCGCTTGGTCATCATCAGAACAAGGAAACCCTCAAAAAGTCGAGGGGGTAGCAGTAGTGGAGTCCAGTATCTTTAAAAGAGGGTCCAGCGGAGCCGCCTCTGCATCAGAAAGATCTTCCTCATCCAAAGAGAAGGTCATGGATGCTCTAAAATGAGGAGTTACGGTAGTGATATTGGTCCATGTATGCAAAACTGACGGTTGTTCCCCATCCCTCAGCGTCGATTGAGACCTGATTGTTGTTCATAGCAGGCACCAAATCACGGGCGGAAGGTATAGCGGGTAAGGATGCCGGTGCGGCCATCAAAACCGTCTCCGTCGATGCCGATGTGGTTGTCGAGGTCGATGGTGCCAGGTCTCTCGATGTCGTCGAGGTTGAGCGACAAGCCCTCAGTTTCAACAGGACTGGTTTTTCTGATATGAAAGGTGCCGCCGAGATCGAAACTACCTCCACTTCATGAGCCGACCTTGGTGACAGCGTTGAGCTCGATAGGTTTTGAGTCTGCTTTGTGGGCTTTTTGGTGGCAGCCATTTTATCACACGGCCTCTTCAAGGACTTGGGGTAGTCTCGGTGGGCATAGAGGTTTTAGACTGGGTCGAACCCGGGGCCTTCACGCCTTGTGGAGATTTTGACGAGGTGAAAGGTGCACCTAAGACATCATCATATAGAGCCGCCCTTAGACGAAGTTCCCTGTTCCTCCTCGTCTGCTTTGAAAAGGACTGACAAATTTTGCAGACTGAAGTTATGTTGGCCTCCCCCAAACATATCAGGCATAAGCTGTGGCCGTTCTGGGAGGGCAGTTTCACTTTACATTTAGTACAGTGTTTGAACGTTTTCTTTCCCTTAGGGGTGTCCATAGTACGCACTCCACAAACAATCCGTGATCTAAGTCCAAGAATCCGTCCAATCTTTTCAACGTACAAAATCGGTAGGCAAGGCAGCAACAAAAAAAGTCCGAGATCAAGAGCAGTAATCAGTCAGTCCAAACCGCAATCAAAAGAGTTGTCAAAATACAGTCCAAAATCAGAATGATACAGCAATAGAACTTTTTAATATAGCAAGGAACCGAAACAAAGGAGCCGCAGAAATCGCGAGTGATCCCCACAGCGGTTGAAAAGGAACTGAGGTGCCTGCGCTTCCTCCCGCCTTAAATAGCCACGTGGTCACGTGGGGCGGGGCGCAGGCGCCGAAGAGGAACTGTAGACTCGATACCAAGAGGCTTCCATGCAGGCGCAGAACCCATTCTAATGGGTTCAACGGATCACGATCCAGATCTTCTCATGCTCACAGAGCAGCCTTTGAAATAACTGGTAAGAGAGGCGAGGCAACCAGCTGTGCAGATAAGGATTTTGCCATGAAGTGATATACAGGGTCATCAATTGTGGACAGCTGTGATTTTAGATCCAGACCCAGTGCTGAAGCCATTTCTTTGAGCTGGACATAGTAAGCCTTAATTTCCTCTGAGGGGGATACATGTGAAGGCATTGCCATATCAGGTAAAAGGTCAGGGTCTGTAGATTCTGTATCAGATTCAAAATCTGATGATCCATGGTGGCTCTCACCCAATGGTACTGGGGAGAAATGCAGATGATGATCCTTAGTGGGAGAGCTGGGGGCCTAGGCATTTGAGATTCCCAGGGGTCTGTCTGGATAACCATAGAGAAAACCTGTTTACCTTAGTTTGCGTTTGTTTAGCAACTAGCATTGGCTTTGGTGGGGATGAAGCCTCTGTAAGCATTTTGTGTGGCTGCAGCCATTGTCAACTCCACTTTGCTAGGTAGCATAGGAGGAGCATCTCCTCCTGCCAACATGCATACTGGGATAGATTGTGAATAAGGCCCGGCCAAAAGATTGCTTCCAACGAATCCTGCAGACTCCAAGATCTGTCCTCTTCATAACTGTAAGCCATTCCAGGAGAGGTTTGGCCAAGGGTTGGCATCTGCCTAGTAGGAGATACGGCAGGGAAGAATCTACATGTGTGCCACGAAGATGAAGTAGTCAATTGTGCAGTGGTTAGAGCTTAGGGCACTTGTTGACGTGTGTGGTGTTGTCATCTCCGAAGGCTGAGAACATGTATCTCCCTCAACTGATTGTGGAAGCCCTCTAAAAGTCAATGGGGTGGTCGTGTTAAGAGTCCAAAAGAGATTGTGCTGTATTTTGATCTAACGCACTTACTTCTTAGGCACCTTGAGAGTCGTCCTCCTCCTCTACTTCAAAAGTAACCCATGCGCGGTATCAAGGTATTACAATAGTTATTATTACAGGAATATTTAACGTTGAGGTAAATTGCTTTTCCTTCGGTGTCAAAGACCACCTTATCAGTGTTGCTGCCTGAGATAAAGAGAGGGCTCTTGATGACTTAGGAACCGGCAGGGTTAATGGCTTCGGTGTCAAAGGTTCTGATGTAGAGTGTGTCGATGTCGACGCTTGGACATGAATCGTGCTAGTTGATGTCAAGGGCCGTATCGATGTCTTGGTTTGTTCAGAACTTATCGATATCAAGGACGGGTTCTTCGATGTCAAAGTCATTTGTGTTTAGGTGTTGCTTGTCTTGATATCAGAGCAGTCGGCATCGATGGCCTAGACACAGACAGAAAGACTACCTCCTGTGACCAAGTTGGGGAAGGAGTTGCTTTCTACATCAAAGTTTTCTTCGTTTTGGCATGCTCTGATGCCTCCATTTTGTCTTCATGCCGTTTCAGAGCTTTTGGAGACTTAAACACTGGCAACAAGGGTTTCGACTGAGTTGAAGCCACAGCGCTCGAGCCATCCTTCTTATGAGATTGATAAATTCCCTCTTTAGATGGGCCAGGGGAAGTTAAATCACCATCATAAAGCACAGCCCTCAAACGAAGCGCCTGGTTGCGTCGCATTTGTTTTGAAAACGACTGGCAAACCTAACAAGCTGAGGTGTTATGGGCTTCCATCAAACATGAGGCATATCATGACCATCTTGTTAGGGTAATTTTACTTTGCATTTTGAACAGCGTTTGAAAGTTTTTCTCTCTGTTTTTTTCTCTAAGGCAGGGCTACTCAATTTTGGCCCTCCTGCAGATGTTGGCCTACAATTCCCATAATCCCTAGCTGTTGGCCACTATGGTTGGGGATTATGGGAACTGTAGTTCAAAAACATCTGGAGTGCCTAAGCAGTGTTCCCTCTAATTATTATTATCAGTGAGCGGAAAGAGTTTTGTTCTGGGTGGCAGGATAAAGGCAGTGTGCACACATAACTTTCTCTGACACACACACACAGCGGCGGGGGGCGGGGCACCTGCCAGGACACGAACCTGTTCCTAGCAAAGGTGAGACTGTAGCAGGTATGTGTGAGGTTTCTCTGTAGCTGTTTTCAGAAGATCTTTTGAGCCAGCAATGGACATTGCCTAACTCATAACAGAAGCACAGTATTTGGCAACTTTTACAGCACCAAAAATACGAAACTATACAAGACGGGTGAGGAATTAACAGCTATCACACAATATATGAAGGAAGAGGGAGGCAAAAGGGAATTGGGGAACGGAGAGAGAAGGAACACACAACTGGAAGGGAAGAGGCTATGGGATCATAGGAGGCAAAAGGGAGATGGGGCGGGGAGAGAGAGAGAGGGAGGGCAGGGGGAACACATGTGGGTATAAGCCCATCAGCACTAGGGTTTTTTCAGCATACTTTATTTACAATGTACTGTGATATTACAAATGGCTGGGAAACTGATCATTTTGTTTAAAATGGACTGCATGCATATGCTCAAGGCCACTGTTCTTACATCATTTTTTAAAAAGGCTTTCTCCGGTTAGGAGTAGCTCTGAAAATGCTCAAAAGCACTCTCTACCCAAGGTTATTTTAAGGCGACAGACTCAAAACACAGGAAGAGTCACAGCAGCCACCTCCAATCTCCACTCCTCAGATCAGCCAAGCCAAGGGCAGAGTCCTTACCCGAGCATGCACCATCCCCATAGCTCTGAAAAATGAGATGGAAGGGCGGAAAGAGGCTTAGCCACTGCTCACTAGCCTCAATGCACTCGCATATATTATTGGAAGAGTCAGAACAGAAACAGTGCCCACCATTGCACTCGGCGTTCTGTCTTCTACGTTGAAACAGAAAAAGTCTAGAGTCAAATTATCTGCAGGCATTAATGACGCCGCTTTTTCTGTTTTTACGAAGAAGACAGAACGTTGGGTGCAACGGCAGGCAGGAAAAACAGGCAAAGGAGGAGGTGGCTGAGAGAAGCAACTGGAGTCAGGCAACTGACTCCAGAGTCTGAGACGATAGGGGAAAGAGGTGGCATGGGGAGAGCAGCAGCCACATAGGAAGCGGCACTTTCTGGGAGGGCTAGGGAAAGTGAGCGCCTCTGAAAGATCCCCACGTTGGGGGGGGCGCTTGGAGAGTGTGCGTGCATGTGCAGCTGCGCGCCTTGAGGGAACAGTGGGCCTAAATTGAGCAGGCCTGCTCTAAGCGTTTCGCAGTATCCATTTTTATTCCGATTTCAAAGCCAAAATATCTATCCAATCTTTCACCACAAATAGTCCATTACACAAAATATGCTATCCAGAAACACAGTCCAAACGTCAGATAAGCCAATAAAACAACTTCTTTCTCTTTTAGAACTCACTCAGAGCGAGTAACCAGAACAAGAAGCCGTAGAAACCAAAGAACCGATCCCTACAATGGTCGCAAAGGAACTGAAGTGCTGGCGCTTCCTCTTGCCTTAAATAGCCATGTGGTCCAATGCGCACAAGCACCAAGAGGAGCTGTGGTATTCCACACCGACAGGCTTCAGCGCAGGTACAGAACCCATTCTAAATGATTCAACGGATCACACCCCAGATCTTAAATAGCTATTTCAATAGCACAATTAGGCTTTGACATACCACAAGACTATGTATTTATATAATTATTTTGTATGTATTTAAATACATTATAGACTATGCCTGAATTTCCTAATAAATAAATAAATATAAGTTTTACAAAGTCAGGGAGGTATTTTAAGAACCATGCCAAGTGTCTTAGTTATCATATCTCCCACCCGATCAGGAATTTTATTCAAAACTTGCACTACTTTTTATACAAAAGGTTTACCTTGACCCAGAACCATAAGACTTTGACTCAATGCCATGGAGACAATCTTGTAGAGAACTAATAAGTACTTTGCAACGATCATCAGCAGATACTTTGGACTGTTTAATTAAAGAAATGGCAGTCACCAAGGTTTCTATAGCACTTCCATAGTCCCCTAGAAGGTGAAAAAACAATGTGGGTGAACAGATAAATGGTTTCTAAACATCCAAACACTACTATTTGTCCAGCTGTTTTCTACATCTGTTACAACACATTACTACAGCAGTCTATGCTCAGCTCCCAGAAACAGCCAAGAGGGTTCATAAAACTTTGCCTGGACTATACAACTTCAGATTGTAGAGGAAGCTAACATGACAAACTGCTTCTTCATACAAATCGCATCCCTCCACATAGAAAACTAGAGAGAAGAGTCCTAGCCTAGCATTATTTTTGACATGCTAGTTTTCTATGCTCAGGAATTTTTTTTGGTGGGAAAACATTCCATTATAGCACCTGAAGTGGTACAATACACACAGACGTTTAGCATCTTGCCTGCTTTTTTGTGGAAATAGGTCTAAATTATGGAATATTTTCAATGGGATATATTTCTCCAAGCAATAGCAGCTTTCAGTTAAATAGCAGATTTCAATTAAGTTTAGATTATGGAACCAGACAGTCACCAAATGAAATATACTGACCAGCACTTGCATCTGATACAGCTCTTGAAATGGCACTGCTAGAGATGGCCCTATTTCTATTCATGATTTCTTCAAATTCAGCTTCACTTAAAGGTGTCCTTGCAGCATCTATTTCTCTGTAAACACACACAAGTTCAAAACTTTTACTTCCAGTTTAATCAAGGCATTTGTTTTAACTCTAGTTTGCAATCCTAAGCAAAGTAACACAAAGAGAAAGCTTTTTCTAAATCAAGATATTTTACAATGCAAAACCTGCAGGCTAGAGAGAGAAAAAGCATATCACAGAAGCTACAGCTCTGTAAGTAGTGTTGAAATCTTCAATTAAATTGTCTATTTATGCAGTACTTTCCATATTCAGGAAGCTTTAACAAATGCTTACAAGATTTTCAGCATTAAGTAGCTTTTGCCTCAAACATATATATAATTGAGGTAGAGGAAATTATGGCCCACTCAAATCAGTTTCTAAACAAAGAATTTTGCCCTCAACATGTACCCTTAATTCCTATTTATAATGAAAATAAACAATAAATGTTGCCAAGCGTTAAGAATGTTCTATGGTCTGTAACGATATTAATGCTTTTAACACAAGCAGTGTGATGTACTGGATGCACACTGAACTAGTTGATCAAATCACCTGAAGTGTCAGAAATCAACTAATCTTCTTCTGAAAGAGCCCCCCTGAACTTTCATGTCTAACAGTTTTTGCTTTAAACAGATCTGGAAGTTGACAATAAGAATAAAGAGAGCTTTTCCCCTCCTACAGGTACCCCTGCTATGCTTGAAGTAATTCCACCCAGCTTACTCCTTCCCTTTTCACAAGAAACACACTAATCTAGATAATGAGACCTAGTTTGACTGAGGCACCTAGAAAGAAGATCATGCCTTAGAATGCGATGTTAGACTATATGTCCTTCATATTCCTTTCAGCACTGCAAAATTATATGGCTTTACTTGTTTTGAGATATGTTCCTTTGAAATGTTAGTTCTTCTGGTAGAAAGAAAATGCAGAATGATAAGCAATGCTATCCTCTTAAGAGCAAGAAGTGGATCAAGATCCTATAGCTGATTTAGCGTAAGAGGAAATGTCTAAAAATTCATACCTCCCTGCGTTTTGAGTATTATTTTTCGTTTGTCTCCAATACAATGGCATATGTAATTGTTCTCTTATGGACATGTTATTTCCAGTGAAACGCCTATGATATATAATTGACAATTTAAATATAGTTATGGATTGTAGTTGAGATCATCATGAAAATATTGGACATTATGTGCAGAGGTTCTACTGCTTTCACCACCCTCAGCCCTCCCTTGCGAGTACTATCTTAACATAAGAAGACAACAAGGGTTTGATTTTTTTCCTTTTAAAAATGGGTTCTCTGGATATTCTTTCAAGCAATTATGCTCAACGCTCTAAATTTCTAGACTTTTATAAAATTTCAGACATTAATTCCATCAACAATGACCAAAACTGGAATCAATAAGCTTAAATAAAAAATTATACTTATTTAAAAATTATGCCAAAGCCTCCCTCATATGCATACAACATGCAACTGTATTTTTAATGTATCATATAAACTATTGCGAGATGGTACAACATGCACAGAAGACAAACCGTATCACAGGAGCAGAAGCAGCAAAGGGTATAATCCAATAGGATTTTCTCAAATGAAACTAGAAAACAAGTGTGAATTTAGACCTCTGAGGTAGCGGGTGACACTGTGAAGCCACCATGGGGTGCCTATGCATCGCTATGAATAAGTCTTGAAGAATGGAACTATACCTCTGTATCACCTCCTGGATAGCTTATAAAAATAAGCAGGTGAGGGGTTTTCCCTCCTTTCATTTTATTTTAATTCCCCAGTGGTAGGTTCTCCATATCATTCACCATCTAAGATGGTTGCCCTAATCCATCAGTCAGATCAAAAGATTACTCTAAATCACAGGTGTTGCAAAGAAGAGTTTCCCACCTTCCTAGAGATGCAGGTAAAGGACATAAATAAGGAAGACATCTCAGCCTAAGAGAATGCACAAAGGGCTCTCTTACTGAAATGAGACCATTTCAAAGTCTGACTACTTAAAAGAATGAACAAAAAATTATGTTGCTGTACCACTAGGAACCAGACTGCAACTTTGTACAAGCCAAGAAACCTTGAGAGGTGGGAGATTCGAGCAATTACAATTTAAAAAGGGTACAAGCAAGATACAAATGCTACCGTTAACAAGATCTCCACATTTATTTATAAGACAAAAGGGACGTAACAATGAAAGCAAGAATAAAGACAAGAATGCAGGTAAAGGAAAGATGATGACCTTAGGATTGTTTTACATGCACTAGTTCTTAAACTGTGCAGCAGACTTCCCCTTCAGATAGCATAGCACACTTAGACAGGGAGCAATTAGTTCCAGGGAAGGATAGAATCTTGAGGCATGTAAAGCAGAGCCTTCCTTCCCTCATCAGACAAGGCATGGGTAGGTTGAAGGAAAGGATCCCCACTGGTTCACATTGGGTCTGTAAAAGTGATTATGACTACTCCTCCACTTGCCCCAACATCCTAACCTAATTTGTTAAGACCTGCTGCTCTAATGGTCTATTCGAATTTATTCTAATGTTCTTTCCCTGATTTCAGGATGTGTGATCACAGATGTCTTGTTGTTTTACTTTATAATGCCAATGTTAGGTTAATGTCTCAATCCACAGATCTTTGCACAAAGCAGCAGCATACATGCGCACAACTGTGTGCAAGGATCCTACATGAAATTGATGATGCCGGATTGTAGAGGCCCAGAAGGTAGTATAAGTGTAAGAGTGGCAAGAAACTGAAATATTTTGAGAAACAATGAACTAACATTCCCACAATTGAGAAACACTTCTGAAACAAATATACTGAGACTCTAAAGTTCCTAAATGAGAATAGATACATTGTCAATATGGAAACACACTCACCTGCCTGGTGGCCCATAATCACCTCTGTCATATGGTGGAGGTCTGCCATATGGATCTGAAGGTGGTGGACCACGGCTGTCCGATGTAGGTATGCCACTGTTGGCTGGTGGGGGGAAGAAAGCTGGATTCACGTGTGGGGCTGGTGGGGGAGCACCCGGTGGTGGCCCAGGCAAGTGAGGAGGAGGAGCCAGTGTCAGAGGCGGTCCTAGTGGACCAGGTGGACGAGGGGGGAAGGGGCCTGGAGGCGGAGGAGGACCCTGCTGTGGGGGTGGAGGACCTGGTGGAGGACCATAGCCTGGAACTGGAGGTGGAGGACCTGGGGGAAGTGGACCCAGTGGAGGTTGACCAAAGGGTTGTCCTGGAAATAGAACTGGAGGAGGGGGGCGGTCACCACGATTAGGAGGACCAGTTAATGGAGGAGGTAGAACCTGGCCAGGTGGTGGAGGACCTGGTGGGCCTGGAGGGCCAGGAGGACCTAGAGGTGGACGTGGAGGAGTTTGTCCAGCTAAAGGGGGAGGGGGAGGAGAAAAGAGAAGTAGTGATTTCCACAATTAAAATGGAGAAAAATCTTGTGAGAATACGAAGAAGCACTTTAATATGCATGGAAGGCTATTTATCTGTCTTCAATAACAGAGTTATCAAATACCAAGCAACTCTAATTGTGGATAAACAGCAGGTATCATTTAACCCTTCTATTTGTATTCCTTAGCAAGGAGCCAACATTCTAAGAAAGCAAAAGATTCCTACAGATGGCTGAAGGTAATTATTTCAGGCATAAACTCATGAAGGGGAAAACTAATTTTAAAAAACTATAATAGAATATCATTTGAAACAAAATTTCTTCAGAAGAAAATGCTAACAAAAGTGGCCATAGTAGAAGACTCTGTAGTATTCCAGGAGTCTCTTCAAAGCAGGCCAAGGCTCTCTCTAGTTTACAAAAATCTTCAACAAACTTGCACTGCCTCGAAAAGTTTCCTGTATGGCTGCTTTCTTCAAGAGAATTCCCGTAGAGATCATGAGAATTTGCCGCCTTCCCCTCACACTGATACTGTAGCAATGATGAAGAAACAGGAAAAATACTTCAAGTTTTGAGTTTGTATTTTTACTTTAAAAAGTTTTTTAGAAGTACTGCAGTCTTTGTCAAATCACTCATTTCTTTAGAGAAGTTACTAAAGCGGCTGGCTGACATCCAGACTAATAAAGCACATGTGCAGTATGGCTGCATTCAATACTGAATATGAACATGATGAATATTTATATACCACTTTTCAACCAAAGTTCCCAAAGTGGTTTATGTAGATAGACAGATAGACAGACAGACAGGCTCCCTTTCCCCACAGAGGACAATCTAAAAAAAGAAACGTAAGATAGCAACAGCCACTGGAGAGATACTGTGCTGGGGATGGATAGAGCCAGTTGCTCTCCCCCTGCTAAATAAAGAGAATCACCACTATTAAAAGATGCCTCTTTGCTCAGTTAGCAGGGGACTAAAGAAGCATGGGTGCTCGGGGGCCAGGAGAGTGATCACCCTTTCCGTCTGAAGCGCTCTGTGCCACCCAAAAGTGTTTCTGTTGTTTTAAACTGCCCAGAGATGGAAGTTTGGGGTGGTCTACAAATTCAATCAATAAAGTATGTTTCTGGGGATCATGCAACCCCCAGGAACACTTTTCTGGGTAGTACAGAGCAATCGAAAGGATCAGCAAAAATCCACCTCCCCCACCACTCACTGCTTTAGTCTGGAATGCTACGTGCACACTTTTTTAAATCTTAAAAACACACTACGCAGCTTTTATGAGTTCTAACACTCAAGGTTGCTCTGCTGGATCCTAAATGGAGCCTGTTCATCTACAAGCAAGTTGTTCAGCTTAGAACATATCACTATTTCAGAATAAAATAATCTTATATTCCAGCAACAAAGCAACACCACCTTATGAATGATCATCAAGTCAATTATTAGAATGCCATTATAGGGTGTATACAAAGGCAACGAAGTACTATGAACAACATATTACCTGGAAAAGGTGGGGGGGGTCCTCCTGGTCCAGCTGGTCCAGGAAATCTGTCCCCTCCAGGAAGGGCACCTGGAAAACGACCTCTCCCTCTGCTGCTTGGTGGAAATGTTGCCCGTGAACCACCTCCTGGAGGACCAGCCTTTCCTTCTCCAGACATCTGACCTGACTGGGTAGCTGCAGCAGTGAAACAAAATTGCTTTTATACAACATGAAATTAGCAAGGACTTTCAAATGAGATCATGAAATTCTAGCATTAAAGAGACACAGGTGTTTCATGCTTAGGAATAATCATTTTGGCAAGGATCCAAAGAGCAACTATAAGCATAACTAAGGGTTTGGATGTACCCAGTAGCACCCAGTGTCTCCTTAAAAGTAGAACCCCATGCCATGTCACTAACTGTTTCTGGGCTCTCGGGGGGGGGGGGTACAATCCAAAGTCCTCTGTGGAAATGAAGAATTAGCCGCACATTTATTTGTATTCTGGCCTCTATTATTCTAAGACTAGCAATAAAACATGTCCCTTTCTCTCTCCACAACTATGCTCTCAGGGCGGCGGGGAGAGATCTCAAACATCAACAGTAGTTTGAATAAGATATTATTTCAGTATATAAAACTTTAGCTAATATATACCTTAATGCTTAACAGCCAAACACAGAGACAGCCTTTGAGTTGCCAAATTAATATTTTTCCTCTGAAAAGTGCCTGTAGCTGACAGCAGTACTTACTTTTCCTTGACTGCATTTCAAACTGACTCAAAAACTGCTTATTACATGGAGTTACAACAGGATTTTGACCATGCAATTCTCTTTTGGGTAATAGATCCAACAGTTTTTTAGAAGATGCTTCAGATCCCACACCTACAAGTGCAAACCTGAATATGGAATGAAGGAAAATAACACCTTTAGAAGCTGTTCACAAATTTATATAACCATTTTTAGAACACTGTAAGACGTAAATGATCATTACGCATTACGTCAATGCATGGGCAAGTCTGGAAGTAGGCTTATGTGTTCCCTTTGCCCTCTCACAATGCACAGAACACCCAAGCTAGGAAATCCCACTAAAATTTGAATGCAGGATTTCCCAGTGACTGCAGTAATAATAAGTGACTGGTAGGGAACATTAGCCAGAGATGTGGTGTGTTGTACATTTGGCAAGAGGATCAAGGTAAGGAGAACACAAGCTTGAGACCCATTACTAATCTCACCTGTGAAGGGTGGGTGAAGGGAGAGAGAGGCCATATATTCCAAACATGCCCTTAAATGATTAACTGAAACATTCTGGAAGAATTTGGAAGATATCCCTAAAGTTAAAAAGCTCATTAATTCCCTCTTCTTTAAAAAGAAAAAAAGAACTAAAGCTAATTCATAATTATGAAGACGAATTAGAGAACCCAATCAATTGCATAGTTGTATTAGAAAGTCATTATCAACTACATTCCAAGCACCTCACTGTTAACTTTCATCTGTTAGCCATATACAGTCCACAGCTCTCTATACTTGGGAGAGGCTTTTCCTTTTGCTTAAGCCACCTGTTCCTTTTTCAAGCCCTCCTTGAACCAATTTCTTCAACAAAGTATTTTCTAGACACACAGCCCTCAGACATTCCCCAGTCGCCACCAGTTAAACTTGCAGAGACTTCCCAAAATCCTGTTCTTGCCCCATCTTTGTCCTGTCCTATCAATTCCAGACAACCAAAATGCAGAGTTCCTACAGCCCCACATACTGTTAACTAAATTTCCCCACTAAAATAATAAAGTGGGGAAATGTTGAATTTAAACAAATTCTTACCCCTTAGATTGGCCATTAGCACGGTTTTCAAAAAATTTTATCTCCAAAATATCATTTACACCAAGTGAATGGACTGCTTCAGTCAAATCTTCATCTGTGGTCCACTGAAAAATATTCATAGTTAACATCTCATTTTTGAATACAGTAGGGGAGAAAAACAATTTCTTTCCTGCTGCACCATTCATGGGAGCAGTACTTAATATATTAGATGCATTTGAGCTGATATATTCCATATGAAAGGATGTCTTTACCAAAATTGACTTAAAGAGTTTTTGCTTTTTAAAATAAACTGCCTATGCCTAGCTGATATTATCTGAACTTATTTTGTTTGTTTCAAAAATAAACTATTTTTAATTTACATCAATAAATTTCTATCACCAATTCAAAAGAGCATATTATAATCATTACCTAGAGAAATGCAGCTGGATACTTACCCAGGTAAGATTCCCAATATACAATGCAATTCTTTTTCCTGTATATGTGTAAACAACATTTGGTGCTGATCCTTTGCCTACATCATCCCCAACAGATGGTGGGAGAGAGTCCATATAATCACGATCCTCTGGTGCATCGCCGTTATTGGCAGATGGAGAAATTACGTCGTCATACAAATCTATTTGATCATGCCCACCATATTCAGCCTCCTAAGATAGAGAAGTTATAGATAAAATACTTTTCTCATTTTCAATGAGAATTGAAATTTCAATAAATTGTCAATTTGAAATGTCAATTTATCCCCCCCCCCGAGATGGGGGGGCACATTACATCCAACGTTAGAACTCAAAAGACAGATGTGCAGTTCAAGTTTTGACACCACTTAAGAGAAAATGCATGAACCTGATTGAGTTCCCCTCTATTCTTCTCAATAACCTGGCTACTGTAAAAGAATTCCAACAAAAACTTACAGTCAATTTAGAGTTCATAGCACATTATGTACATGGCAAAAGAATGTCATTATAGTAACAGATGTCAAACATATTATTGAGGCATCCCTGTTGCCATATTTATTTTTACAGCAATTTCATTAGTATCTATATCAAATGTTACAAAGCTTTGCTCTTAAAAAAAAAAGTGAGAAGACTGAAGTAAATGAAGACAAACATTCCCATGAAGCACAATGGACAGTATTCAGACTTCAAGAAACTGGGACTCTGGTATCTGCTTCAACCCTAAGTTAGCCTTGGAAAAGTTGCTCTGATTCAGACTAACCTACTTTACAGATAGTTCTTGGGACAATTAACACACAATATGTATTTTTTGCTTATCCTGAATTTTTGTGATAGTAAACATAAATTTAAATGCAACACACTGAACTCTAAACATATTTTTATTCTGAACAGCACTTCAAGTTTCAGCTGCAGGGCATGAAGGAAAATGTTTATTTTAGAAATATATAATTTCTATATGTTTACCTTGGAAATATATAATCTCTAAGAAGATGATTCTCTTTAAAGTGAGAGAGCAGTCATCAGAACATTTGCACAAGACTTAAAGTTAATTGATATTCTAGATAGAAAATACATCTGAATTTACTCTGCCATTATTTATTTCTCAGATTTATATCCCACTCTTTCTGAAAAGCTCATAGTGACTTACAACATTCTTTAAAATTAATAACCCTGTCCTGAAAGGGCTCACTCTCTTTTTAGATTAGAGAAGCACTTTTTAAAATCCAGATTAGAGCACCAGCATATCAATAAGTGAGAAAGCAAGATATTTTAAAATAGCCACATGAATAATTACTCCAGTGAATCTTGCAGGTGACAAGTCAGCAGTCCCCTATCTTTGTGCTCCTCAATCCTACTGTTCTCTACACCAGTGAAGGACAGATTATTACTACTTTTGAAGGCTCAGAATCATGGAGTTTCAGGATGCAGGAGTAGAGGAACTTGGCTCCAAGCTTGGTGCCATGATACACAGGGCTATAGTACTGATATTGCCAACTGGGCGCTCTCCTTCCTAAATGAAGAAAGCCAGTGATCCTTAAAATATAGAAAAGAGCCTTGTAGCAGGTGGGGCTCACCTTAAGACAGTGTAATCTCACCTGAAAGGACTGACCTGGAGACAACTTACTGACCACAAATGGCTAACTGCAAGTCTATATTACCCAGGGTTTACTACCCTCATTTTCACTTGTTACCAGTGCAAGCTGGTATCAGTGGCTCCTGAAACTTTAATGCAAAGAAAGAGAACCAACCAAACATGAAGCCTCCTTGGCTCAGTAACACTTTCATCAAATACAGAGTTAGCTAGCTCTTTCGTTAATGGCACCCACACCATGGAGTGCTCTCTTAGTGATTTTCACTTCCACCCCCACCTCTGTTACCAAGTAGAACTTGACTTTTCCAGACCTTTAAAAATACATCAACAAATCTGATGAATATAGAGATAAACTACACTGAAAGAAAAAGTGAGCAAAAGCTAGAGGTCTCACAAAGAATACAACTAAGTTCCATATATATGTGTGTGTGTGTGTGTGTGTGTGTGTGTGTGTGTGTGTGTATATCTCCAACAAGGGGAAACGGGACCATCCTATTATTAATCATCATTATTAATTTTTTTCTAGGTAAACTGCTTTGAGAACTTTTTCTGTGCTGAAAAGCAGTAAATAATAGTAATATAACTTTGAATATCTCCCTTGACGTATCCACACTACAGTTTTGTATTTTACACAAAATTAATGGTCATACTTCCTCCAAAGATTCTTGGGAACTGTAGTTTACCAAGGGTGATGAGAATTCCTTGTTAGAAACCCATTTATTTCTGCAATACCTGCAACAAGGAATGTACAAGTAGATGCTACAACAGGTGCAAATCATAATGAACTTCAAAAACAAACTATAAATTGCAATGTATAGTCTTTCAAAATTTGGATCTTCAATTACTATGCAATTACAGAAAACCTCTAACATTAGGTATTCAAATTAATTACCTGACATTGAAATTTGTAGATTCAGCCTATATTGCTATGCATATGAACCAATAAGGCCCATCAAACACAATGGGACTTACTTCTGAGCAAATATGACATTGTGAGCAGTATCACTGCTGTGCACCTACTGAGTGCATATAGGGAGCATCTTATCCCATATGTACCTCCCTATTCCCTCAGTTCCAAATTCTATTTTCTTTCCTTTACGGAAGCAAGAATGCAGAATCAAGCCCTTTCAGTGAAGGCGCCAATATCATGAAGTGTTCTCTCTAATGGTTTTCACTTGCCCTCACTATGGTCTTCTGTCATCAAGCAAAACATGACTTTTCCTGAATGCATTGTCTAGTGACTGGAATAAATATACTGACTGTTTCACAGCCGTTTCTTAATACATTAGCAATATCAGACCCAGCAAGAATGGAGAAAAGCAGCATTTTTGTAGCACCAACAGTTGTCCCTACTCAAACAGGAGTGCCTCCTGGAAGAATGACTCCTGTTCCAAACTAGAAAGAACTGAGTGCCATCCACTAACTAGAACTATGGCTTTTATAAGCATCTTTGAAATGTAGTCATGCCATCAGTTTAAAACATTGCCACCTTTCTGAACAGATGTTTAAAGCAATCCTGAGATGTGTTTATAGACATGTTCTTGCTTAATTTTCAACATCTCCACAACATTCCCCTGAGACAACATAAGAGAATGAAACCAAGAATGGGTGAATCACTCAACTGGTTTCTAAATTTTTCAGCATCAAATCAGGTAAGAAGTGGAGGTCATACGGTACTCCTGACTTTCACTGCATGTTTTGTATTTCTGCCCTTTCTTGCAACCTCCTCGGAGATCAAGGATTCTGCCTTTTTCTAAGCCTATTTTTAAAAAACCCAGTCTTCAGTAAGCTTTCTATCCTATCTAAAGAATATTAAACCCAGGAAGAGAGCCATTCGGACACAATTACTTTATTAAATTGAGTTTTAGTTTTGAAAAATTATGAAAGGATGTGAGGGAGGGGTCTGCGCATGGCGTGCACGTTGAACAGAGCGTTTCTGTAAGGAAAATTGAGCGGGAAAACGCTACCTTACAAAGGTTTGTGGAAGAAAATGTTTTGCCGCTACTACCCCCGCCTACCAAAGCCACCATGGTGTAGGATTTACAATATTGTGTGTGAGTACACTTTAGGGAGAGCTTTAGTCTGTTCGCGCAAATATATATATGGCAGCTTCCAGGGAAGCGCCTACTTGCGCCGCCGTCTTAGAACCTTTCTCGTCCCGAGGGGGGGAGAAGGAGGGAACACAAGCCCTGCAGCGTTACAAGAGGCTCCATCGCCGGCTCGCTGTTTTCCAGCCCTTGGGGCCTCCCAGAGAAAAGGCAACTAGGCGGGAGGGGCAGGCATCTCCAGGGCTCGGCCGCGCCCCCTGCCGCTCCAACAGGGGGTCCCCCGGGCGGCGAGCCCACTCCCGGGAGCCGGTCGGAGCGTCAAGGGGGAAGCTCACGGGCCGCCCGGCGAGCGCCACAGCACACAATGGCGGCGGCTTCTCTTCGCGCTGCAGGGCCCTTACCGAGCCAGCCAGCGCGCCTCTCCCTCACGCGCGCACCGCCCAGCCGCACCAGGCCTGCCCTCCCCGCCTGCTCTCGACTCTTCGCGTCTCGGCCGAGGCGGAAGCCGGGCGCGCGGGGCCTCTACCTGGTTAAATTCCTCTCCAACATCGGCGTAGATGTCTATGTGGTCCACGCCGTCCGCCATATTCCGCCTCTCCTCCTCCCTCGCCGCCGCCAGCCCCGCCTGGCTCTCCACAGCTGCCTGCCGCCGCCAGAGAGGGGAGGAGTTGGAAGGGACGCGACGCCACTTCCGGAGGAAAACAAGGGAGCTTCCGGTGGCGGCGGGCTTGAGTGTGTGTGTGTGTGTACTTCTAATCTGGGGAGGGAAGGCGCAAGGGGCTCGCACACGCTCTGTTGTGCGGAGGTTGGCTGGTGTCTCCATATGTGGGTCTCTACTCGGTTCGTTGCTCCCCAGGGCCCCACTAGTCATGTTATGGGGTGGCTCGAGCAAGGATGCTTTTCAGCATTCACAGCCAGAACTTATGCTGGGGGGCGCGGGTCTTGCTTTTTGACAGGGCTTACTCCCAAGTAAGTGTGCGAAGGAATTGTGCTAGTTTCTTAGCCCAATTCTATGCATTTTTAGTCGAACCTTAAATTAGAACAAAGGACTTTACTTTGGAAATAAAGTATTCTGCTTTTTAGGGATATAAAATATCTTTATAGGGTTTTTTTTAACCTTGGGTAGGGTTTATAATGATTATCAGTAATAAAGTGGTGGTTCTCTTTTGTTTAGCAGAGAGGGAGCAACTGTCCCTGTTAACCCCTGCTAAATGAGCAAAGAGGCTCAGTTTTTTTAAAGTGCCGATTCTCATATTTAGCGGGCGGGAGAGTAACTGGCGCTATCCAACCCCAGAACAGCATCCCTCCAGTGGCTGTTGCTGGTATCTACCTTCTGTTTCTTTTTAGATTGTGAGCCCTTTGGGGACAGGGATCCATCTTATTTATTTATTATTTTTCTGTGCAAACCACTTTGGAAACTTTTGTTGAAAAGCGGTATAGAAATATTTGTTGTTGTTGTTGTAAAGCAGCAAAGCTTCCTGTGGCACATTAAAGACTTAAAAGGGGGGGGGCTTTTTGTGTGGCATGTTAGCCTTTAAGGTGCCACAGAACTTATTGTTGGTCTTGCTGCAATAGACTAGCACAGATGCTCCTCTGGAATGTCACTATACATTTTTATTATTTATTTTTCATATTTTGTAGGCTGCTTTTGTATTGAAACAATACACTTATTTACTGTGCTGATATTCTCCAAAGCAGACAAAAATTGTTGGTTCTGTGTAAAAGTAGAACTAAATGGTTCCTAAAGGAAGTTGACCTTAAGAATATATGATTCCTCCTGGATCAGACCAAGTGTTCATCTACTCCAAAATCCTACTTCTCTCACAGAGCTAATAGGTAAGATTTGAAGGCAATAGCCCTTTCCTGCTGTTGCTCTCCAGGACCTTCTACCACCTAATGATGGGATTTTGCTTGTTGGGAAAACATGCCCTTCAAGCACTACATAAGTTTCATTATCCATAACTTCTGCATTCTGTCTTGCAAGGCACCGATGTGTTCTGATTAGTGCTAGAAAGAAGTCTGAGTAACTGCAGGCTTTGTATTTTCCAAAAGAACAGCCATTTCCAAGTGGTGCAACCTGAGACATTTTTCGGACCTTGCATAGCCTATCCAAAAAGTTGCTAACTGAGCAAGGAGGCACTCTTAAAAGTGGTGATTATTTTATATTTAGCAGGGGGTGGGGAGCGATTGTCCCTCTCCATCCAGCACATCATCCCTCCAGTAGTCGTTGCTGGAGTCCATCTTTCTTTTTAGTGTGTGTCATTTGGGGGACACAAAAGCATCTTATTATTATTATTTTTAATGTAAACCACTTTGAACGTTGACAAGCAGTATATAAATATTAATCATTGTCATTGTAGTAACCTAACATATCTGCATTACACCTCCTTCACTCCATATTACAAACTGCAGACTAAGACTTTTTCACCATGCCTAGCAGCATCGTTTCTCTCTCCTTGCCACCTTTGTTTAATATTCAGCCTAAAGAAGAGTTCTGATTAACTAGAAAGTTTGATCACTACTTTGTAAAGTATTATCAGCTGCTACTTCTGTGTTAATGTGGTTTGTGTTATTTGCAGAGAAAAATGTTTTATGTGGTCTAAATCAGGTTATTTACGAATTATAACCCTAGCTCAGCTAGATTGCTGAGAAATACAAAGAGTATTGTATGGAGAAAGCAGAGAGCATGGATTTTCTTTTTTATTATTATAAGCAATGAAATTACATACAGCATCTATCATCATATTCATATGGTTGTTCAACTCAAAGTCATGAATTTTAATTCACAGGTAGTACTTCTTACTCCTAAGTAGTCCCATTGGTTACATAAGATGCCCTGCAACTTTTCCAGACCATAGAACTTACAAAAATTGTACATTTCACTTCAGGGGAGTGCAACGGCGATACCCCCCCATCCCAAACATGGTGCCCTGTGTGACTTCACATCTCACTGAAAATGTGAGTTGCTAGCTAAAAAAAAAAAAGACATTTCAGACTCAATATTAACGAGGATCCAGACTTTCTAAGCATTTCAGTTGAAAGTACACTGTAACTGACTTAAAGGCAGTCACCAAAGGACTGGTAGCTGGGATGTGCACGGAACTGTTCAGCGCTCCATTCTAGAAGTGCTGAACCGGTGCCATCAACCGGCGTTTGAGCAGGTTTGGAGGGGGGAGTTTGCGGCGTTTGAGCAGGTTTGGCTGGTTAAGGGGCAGGGGTGGTGCTGCCTACCTGCCAGCCCTTGCCCTGCCACTCCCCCTCTGGAGCTCTCGCAAAAAGCGGATGTGCAGGGGTGCAGCATGTGCGCATCGGCCATTTGCATGGCAATGCTGATGCAGGCTGCAGGGAGGCATGCTGCAGCCCCACACACCCACTTTTTGTGAGAGCGCCAGTGAGGGGAAAGTGGCAGGGCTGGGGCTGGCAGGTAGGCAGCACCTCTCCTGCCCCTTAAAGGAACTCGCCCTCCCAGGAGTGCACAGAACTGGTTCCATGTACATCCCTACTGGTAGCTGGTTAAGTGTATTCTACAAACCATTCTCCCACAATTGTCACTTTTTTGTGTGTTTCCTGCCAGCTGTCTTTGGGCACACACGTTTTGGGTACATACAGCCTCTTCTGCCCATCGAAGGCAAAGAAGAGATGACAGTGGTTCCCTTTGTAAATATGGGTGCATCTCTGGAGGTATGTCTGGCTTGTTTTGTCTCATAGTGCCTACATCGGTCAACTCCTTGCTCAGAAGAGCCTCTAAGTCTGCCAGTTCTATCCCCTACTACAGTGCTCCAAGTGTTTTTCCATAGTTATAGAAGTTACTGCATAACATGCAGGTTGACTTGCCTTTGCTGTGCCTTTGCCCCTAACCCCCATTTGACATTGGTTTAAATGGCTCATCTACCATGAATTTGCCAACCGCAAGGTTTTCCAGGAACGGAACCTTCTCAGTTGGTGAGGGGTGACTGTATGTTGTAAACCAATCCATAGCCGGTTTGAGCCGGTGTACAAATATACTAAATAAATTCTCTCAAATCCACATCCATTCATCTTCCTCCAATGGAGTGGACAGTTCTCTGGGGATGATCTTTCTTAACTCTGTTGCATTGTCATACATTGATATTACAGTAGATGTCACTATAATTTAAGTCAAATTAACCAACCCTGATCCTGCAGTTCTTCTTCTTCCAGATAGATATGAACACATCTTTATCACCTTTATGAACACATCTTTATCTCAAGGGAGAATTGTAGAATTAGATCTTTTGGTAAGTATTCAGGCAATATCCTCGTTTTAAGGCAGACAATTGAATGTTCAGCTACACTTTCTTGCTTGCCAATAGCTATATACTGCTTTTCAACCACAAATAAGTGATGAACAACTCTCCCACACTCCCTTAACAAGGGTTGGATTCAAAAGTTCCCTTCCTCCATCGGTTCCAGAAGAAGCTCCTTTTGATGGAAGAAGGAAATTTATTGAACAAGGCCCATATCAATTAAAATAATAAATTTAAATTGGCAATTAGAAAAACAAAGCAAAACAGCAGATAACACAAGATAACATCAAAGTTCCAAAATGGTTAGGTAAAAGAAAAAAGAAAAGGCACAATTAAATAAATAGGTCTTTACTCTCCTCTGGAAGAAGCGGAGGTGGGGAAGGAGGATACAACCCACCCATAAGACAAAGGTGTGATACCTAGTTGTCTGTACTGACTGCTCCTCTAAATATAGGTAGGACAGCCCATCTATTATGTTGCCCTTGGCTAGGAGGTAGGGAAAGAAAGGTGGAGATCTTCAAAAGATGACTTCATAGCTTCAAGGAAATTGGTGGATAGGGAGAATGGAGGCAACTGCTGAAAGAAGGAAAGACATCTGAATAAAAACTCCATTATTTCAGAATGCTTTTGTATGTTTTGCTTTTATTATACCTAAATTCTAAAGCAATTCAGGTCCTATTGATTTCAGTGCAATTGATTGTATTCACTTCTAAATAAGTGAATCACAACATACAATGGCTGCCTTTTGGACCGGACTTCCAGGTGGAAGTCCTCCACGCCAGGGAGGGGGAGCCCCAAAATGTCTGCTGGGAGCTGGGATGACCATAGTGCTGGCCTGCACTGGGCAGCCAAGTGTGCAACTGGGGGCGGCTGCAGCCAGCCCAGCACCCACTGATCACGTCAATGCGTCACGGGGGCTAAGGGCTGAGCAGGCCAGCCTGACGTCATGTGCTTTGCTTGCAACACTCGCGAGTCGCACTGTGCAGGCACAGGGAAGCAGCTGCCTGCTCCAAGCCAGGCCCAGTGCCTTAGCTGCCAATGCTGTGGAGGCAGGCTGGCCACGGGCAGGCCCCCTCAGCCCCTCTAAATATAGGTATAGGTATATCCTCTAAATATAGGTAGGACAGCCCATCTATTATGTTGCCCTTGGCTAGGAGGTAGGGAAAGAAAGGTGGAGATCTTCAAAAGATGACTTCATAGCTTCAAGGAAATTGGTGGATAGGGAGAATGCAATCAGCGCCCCCCCCCCCCCCCGTGCACAGTCATGCAAGATGAAAGCAGGCCGCAGCTGCCCTCAGAATCATGCACTCGGCCATCCGGCACGGGCTGGCAGTGCAGCCACCCTGGTCACATGGCAGGACATTTTGGGAGAGCCCCAGACATAGCCCAGGCCCACTGTTTAGACAGCTAATTTAAGTGGCAGGACCGCCCATACCAGATGTGATAAGTACAGGTCAGTGGAAGTGTTCATAATTTCTTCTTTTTTTAAAAAAAGTTTCCAGCTTTCCCTGAGCATGATCTGGTGTTTTGTTTTGTTTTAAAGTGCATGCAGCTAATTTAAGTGGCAGGACTGTCCATGCAAAATGTGGCATGTGCAGGTCATTGGTAAGTTTCTTATTCAGAATTTCTTCTAAAAATACCCCCCAAAAGTTTCCAGCTTTCCTTGAGCATGTTCTGGTGTAAGAAATAGTGCATTGCAACATCTTTGGGGCGGGAGGGGGGGGGAGGCCTTTAGGTCCAGGCTCCAAATTTCCTCAGTGCACCTCTGACAACATAGGTGACCCCATTTCTTATGATATCTGAAAATATTTCTCTCTTTCCCATTGTTGGACAGTTCTATCGAGTGTATTGTTCATGTGGAAATGACGTGCATATTTACTTTCCTTGTAGGAAGAATCTTACATTGCCTAATACAGAGAAAAAAAACTGGTTTCTAAAACAGAATACACTTTTAAAATATAATATCAAGCTGTTTGGACCTCACTGAATGACATGAAACTCCCAGACCAACCCATAAAAGCTAGGAACATGCTGTTTTCTCAGGTAGGTTCCAGACCTCACCCAGACCATGAAAAAATTCCAAAAAACCCAGGAAAAATCATTACTTTCCCAGAACATCTGGAAAATTTCTTCCATTGGAGAACATGGGGAATGCGACCTTATAGAGCTAGAAAAGTTCTAGTCACAGTGACATAAGAAGTTAAGTTGCTTGTAAACTCCAAGCCTCGCTTACTGACATGAAACTCCCAGACCAAACCATGAAAGATAGAAACATGCAGTTTTTGCAGGTGGTTAGCAGACCTCACCCAGACTACAAAAGAATTCAAAATCCTAGAAAAATGCATTGGAAAAATTATTTTATTTATTTATTTTTACATTTATATCCTGTCCTTTCTCCAAAGAGCCCAGATTGCTGTATCATGGTTATGTGTATCCTCACAACAGCCGTGTGAGGTAGTTTAGGCTGAGAGATACATGACTGGCCCAGAGTCACCCAGTGAGTTTCATGGATGAATGGGGATTTGAACTCGGGTCTTCCCAGTCCTAGTCTAGCACTCTAACCACTACACACCACACATTTTGCTTGCTACTGTAAGAAGCAAGCAAAATGTGGGAAACTGTTGTATTCTATCTAGTGATCTTTTGTCTTTTAGAAGTTTGTTCCAGTGGGGATCCTATAGGGCGAATGTGGGGTGGGTGGGGGTAGAATCGGAAATAAAAAGGAGGGAGAAGTAGGAGAAAATAGAGTTGTTTCTGAATAAAGTCTTAGTTAAACCTACATAAGATTTCTTTGTGTTTATGAAGGGAGCAATTACCATTGGACAGTATGGGTCATGAGACCTCATAGAGCTAAGAAAAGTCTAGAATCATAAGCAGAGCATAAAGACTTTCTTAATCACCTTGTAAGAAGGAGTCTGATGGAAGTATGGGCAAAATATAAAAAATGGAGTGTAAAATTCCACTATGGGTATCCCCAATTGATGCTTTGGCACGTAAAGAGACAAATATGCAATCTGAATGGGGTACTTATAGGGATTTGTTACATTTTCAAGAGAAGGGCTGTAAACTAAAAAATTTAAATGAAGTACAAAATTTAGTTAGTAATTGGTTTCAGTATCATCAGCTAAATGAAATTTATAAAAAGGATCTTAAGGTTGGGTTTGTGGATCAAATGTCGAGATTTGAGAAGGAGCTGTGTGAAAATGATGAAAGATTAGTCTCTAAGGTGTATAAGTTGTTGCTTTTGGAGGAGACAAGAGATGAAGTAGTTAAAACAACTATGATAAAATGGGCTCAAGATGTGGGTCATATGGCTGCTTGGGGGAAATTATGGAAAACTGATTTAAAGTTTACTGCATGTTATACTTTAAAAGAAAATTATTATAAGATGATGTATAGGTGGTATCTGTCATCTGACACTGAAAAAATTAGCATTAATGTATAAAAATGTTTCAAACAAATGTTGGAAATGTAGACAATGTGAAGGAACTTTTTTCCATATGTGGTGGTCATGCGGGAAGGCTAAGGCTTTTTGGGATATAATATACAATGAGTTGAAGAAAATCTTTAAAGTGACATTTCTTAAGAGGCCAGAATCCTTCCTGCTGGGAATAACTCAAAGAGAGTTCTCCAGAAGAAATTTAACATTTTTTATGATGCAACCATGGCAGCCAGGATAGTATATGTGTAGAAATGGAAAGACACTAAAATGCCCTCAAAAGAAGACTGGTTGATAAAAATTTTGAAATATGCTGAGATGGCAAAGCTTACAGCACTTGTAAGAGACGAAATTTGGAATGTTTTAAAGAAGATTGGGAACAATTTTTGCTTTACTTAAAGAATTATTTTTCTAATATGGACTTTTAGTAGGGTTTGAAATATAGTAATAATAACAGCAGGTTGGGTTGGGTAAAATCGAGTAGTACTGTGGAGTATGTATGTTTTGAATTATTATAGCAATGGTTTATATGTATAGTTATTGTGAACCGCGCAGATAGGCAAGTCAATATTTACTTATATGTAGAATTAGATAAAGGAATATAATTTTAAACATAAAAGCTATTGTAAAAACCAATAAAAATTTAAAATGCAAAAACCCCCGAAAAGACTAGATTCACAACAACATAAGACATTAATATGTTTGCAAACTACAAGCTGTTTTAATAGTATTTGTTTATTAAGTGTGCATATGTATACATTCAGAAATATATTTTATCATATAAAGAAATCTGTGCAAGCAACTGTATAAGCATGCATTCTTCACACAAATAATGTATGCTGTGCATAAAAAGCTGAATCCATCATTCAAATAATGTTTGGTGTTCATGGGATGACTTTAAGAAATGATTCATACACAAAGGGGAAAGAATTTGTTATCCAACAGAATGTGTGTGAGGTGTCCTTTATTTCTGGGAAACATACATGGTCAAACAGTTCTAAATTAACCTTTTCATGTTAATGCATACACTCAGGGGATCACTTCCGAAACTCATGCTATTAGTGTCAAAGGTTATGGTGGGACTGTCATAATAATGTATCTTATCCCGGCCCTTCCTCTAAATTCTAAATGTTCTAGACTCCCTCAAGGCTCTCTGTCAGCCTCTGTTCCAATTTTGAAGAGTGTTAAGGGTGTATTTTAGTGCCCTTGCTTTTTAATTTTTACATAAATGGGATTGCTATTAGATTTGATAACCCAAAGTATCATCCGCCAAAATTGGCAAACAAGCATATTTCCATCCTTTTATATGTTGATGATGCGGTTTTATTATCAAGGTCACCAATATGTCTTAAGAGGGCTTAAAATTTTTTTGCAGAGTTCTGTCTGGAAGCTAAGCTAGAAATCAATTATGATAAAACAAAGGTAATGGTCTTTGCTAAAAGACCTAAGAACTTTACTTGGTCAATCAACAGTAATGTCATCGAACAGATATCTGTATTTAAATATCTAGGGGTTGGTATTCAGGCTAGGGGTAGCAGGAAGGCACATGGGGACATGGTTGCTTATAATGCGCATAAGAGCACTACTGCCCTTCCGAAATTTCATTTCACCAGGGAAGGCCTGTTTATTCCATCCTCAATTGCACTATTGGCCCAGGCTTTGTATGGAGCTCAATTAAGTCTGCTCCCTAATATTGTCATTTTAGAGAGAATACAATCAAAATTCCTGAGGGCTATTTTTCAGGTCCCATGCTGTGTTTCTAATGTGGCCTTATGCTTAGAAGCCGGCTTGGTGAGTGTTACTGCTAAATTCTGGTTAGCTATGCTAATTCATTGGCTTAAGCTCTCTCTTTCCCCAGTTGGTCTTGTACCCCTGATAATTGTTGATGACTTCCATTCCTCTTGGAAAAGTGCAATTCAATCTAAGCCCTCTTTACTAGGATTTTTGTCTATGCAGCTCTTATCTAAGGGGTTGGAGAAAGCTAAGTCATTACTTAAACAGCGTATACCTGACATTGAGTATCAAGTGGACTTAGCCAAAGCCCCTTTGCTGCCCTTACATGAGCTTGTTAGATACCTAGTTACCCCTGCGGCCTACCTTTTTCATCTGCCTCTCCCTCACCATTGTAGAGTGTTTTCTTTGGAAAGATTTAATGCCCTGCCTTCTGCTCTGGTGGAGGGTAGATATAAAAAACTTTCATACCATCTACGCCTCTGTCCTGTGATGCTAACCAGGTAGAAAGGCTAGAGCATGTGTTTCTCTGCTGTGAATTATATAACAACATTAGTTCAGTTTTTCTTACACCTGTGCTGAGTGTGTCTGGGGATTTTGCTCCTCACAAATTTTTGTTATCTGATTCAAGTCCTCATATTACTCAGGTTGCTAAATTTTGTGCAGCAATAATTAGAATAAGGCAGGCCATATTCAAAACATTTGTTAATTGCTAATCTCAAATAAGTATCACTGTTAAGTTTGTTTTTATGCTTCTTTTTAAAATTCTTTTTTACAACATATATTGTACTATAATGTATGAGCTTATGCTTTATGCTGGTTTAAGACCACAATAAAAGATTTGAAATGCTCTAAAGAGGTATTAATTGTAATATAACTCTTAAGCTTTATATAGTCACCAGTTAGACTGCAGACTTTGAATTCTTCTGCCATGAAGCCTCCATTCTGTTCCATGAAGTTTCCATTCTGCTCCATGAACTGCTAAAGTATTTCCGTGCTTACTTGTGTTGGCAGTTTGGATAATTCCTGCTGAAGTTAATGGATAAGTTCATTTTGGGTCAGCAGTCTAAATGGTGAAGATAATTTACTTGGGCACATTTTGGCTCACTCCACATTCCCTTCTTGTGGGACATTAGAATCTATGCTCTAGTGAGTTTGGGTAAGCTTTGAGACAGTACTTCAAAGACTCGATCAATTACTTCCAGATACAATAGAGATACATTCCAGGAGCAAAATATTCATGAATATAGCTGGCCATTGCTGTTCATTGCAACATAGCAACTGCTCTTTGGAATGTATTTCCTTTGGAGTGTATTTCCTTCTATATGTCAGGCTGTAAGAGCCAAATTGTATAAGACAACAAGGCTGGAATATACTGTGTTAATATACTTCAGGAGAATAGTTTGGAAAGCATGTACTAAGTAAGATGGAGGAAATCTGGACCTTCTGAAATGCTGATTTGTTTTAAACAAACAATAAATCTTTATCATTCACAGCTGCTTTAGAAAAAGGAGAAAAGAATAATAGTATCTACCAGTAACAATATGGTTCTATTTTATTTCATATTTTCATAGTGTTGTCCAAAAAGTACCGGTTACAATTGAATAAATCTACAAGAAGATGATCTGTACTGTTCCAGATCCAGCATAATCTGCTCATCTCTGAAGGCTTAGCCCCTTATCTTTTTGCCCTCAGATCTCATTATACTCCTGCCCATGACCTTTGCTTTTCTAGTTCCAACACCCTCAGTCTTCTAGGTCTCCTGGCCACTCAAACAACTTTGCCCTTTCTTCCTTGCTGCTCCTTATGCTTGGAACAGCCTCCTGAAAAAACCTATGCAATGCTTCCTCTTTCTTACTTCAAATCCCTTTTTAAAACCCATCTTCTCCATTAAGCCTTTGGCAAACCCCTTTGTTGCTATACTCTATTGTAACTAAGCCCAAAGACACATACCTGAAATAATTGCATCTTCTTCGCCAGTACAGTAATACCACCACCATAACAGATGTGAGGATTTCTGGGTTGTCTTGTCCATGTGTGTTGCAGTTGACACAGGGTAATATGTTTCTGAAACAAGTATAGGGGCCAGGAGCATCTGCAGGACTTTTTCCAGGGGAGGGGGTGGGCAAAGCCAGCAATCCAATACCCTGCTCCCTGGAGTATGGCCCATTTAATTCAATGGGAACTGGTTCAATCCATGGGGAGGGACAACTGCCCCTTCTTGCCCTCTCTGAATGCCCATGAGAAAGGTCAATGTTTAATTTTCTGAGACCGCTAGGTAAAGCAGTGGTCTTCATTATTTTTCAAATGGGGTTTGCTTTGGCAAAAAATAAGTGTGAAAGCCATTCCCCACTATTCTGACTTCTGCACAGCACTACTCTTTTCTCAGTCTGGGAGGGCCTTTAAAGTCCTCTTTTAAGAGTTCTGTGGGGAAAATGCTGGAAAGGGCTACACTTTCTGAACGCCTCTCTGAATGCCTTCCAGCACTCTCTGAACACCTTCAAGATAGTGCAGAGGCTCAAGTGGGCTCAGTTTTTCATAAAGAAGCCCCCCACCTCAGCAAAGCGCTGCACTGCACATAGTGATAATGGTGGTCTCTGCATGGTGCCAGGCGGACTGTATAGAGAATTCAGTCTCAACCAATGCTTCACATAGGTCCAATAAAACATTGGTCAGAGGGCCACAGTTTGCGTTGGTGGGGCTGCCACCAGCCCCTGGTCATACAGTGAAGAACACTGAGTTAAAGGATAACAGCAGGGCTAAATAAGGCTTTCTACCTGAGAGCTGAGGTCAAGACTCACTTTCTGTGGTTTTTGAGCATATTAGACTCAGAGGAGCACCTAGGTAATTTTGGAGCCTGGACCTAAAGGCCTTTGGAGGCCCCCGTCCTCAGCAAATTAAGCATCATGGTGCTTCACCAGGAGACCACACTATGTGGGGCAGGCTAAAGAGGATTTGGGGGCCCACCAGGGGCTGTGGAGGCCCTGGACTTTGGCCTCGAAGTCCAGGGGCAACAGCGCTTTTTACTAGACTGGATGGATAATTAGTCTAATAACTCAATATGGCAGCTCCCCATGATCTTCCCGATCAGCATTCTTTCTCTAAGGGAAAAACCTGACCAGTACAAAATTGCATAAAATATTTTCTTGGTTTTGATTGTTTTTAATGTTGTTTTAGAATATTGTTTTAACAATTTTGAATTGTTGTGTTTTAAATTTCTTGTTTTTGTTTTTAACTAATGTTTTAATGTTGTTTTTATCTTGTAAACTGCCCAGAGACATAAGTTTTGGGTGGTATAAAAATGTGTGAAATAAATAAATAAACTGTTTTGCAAGCTCATTTTTACTTGAATGATAGTAAGGAAGAAATTCTGGCTGAATCAGATACAAATGATTCATTGATCCTATAAGAAAAATACTAATCTTGGTTTCTCTGCTGAAATAAGTCAACACTTTTGTTAAAGAAGCAGGTGCCAGCATTTCTTATTCCAGCTGCTGAAAGGCTGTTGCATAAGAACATATGGCATATGACATTTCAAGTCTGTTTTGGCTCTGCAATTTCTGGAAAGGGTATTGACAAAGTTTTGAGGAGAAAAATGTAGAGGCCACAAACTGTAGAACAGAATAAAAAGTTCCCCTTGAGGGGAAGAAAGAACCAGTCCAAAAGGGTAAAGGTAAGTAGTTCATGAAATGTGGGAGTATGCAATATGTCAACTAATGTCACCAGTACCATAGAGTGCCTTTTATAATGGAATCACTGGAGCATTGTCTAGTTGTAGTAATGGTCTCATTCCAGTTCTTGGGTTTTGGGGCTTCAATACTACTATGTGGCACAGAATTATCTTGACAAAAATACATATTACATCAGCTTATTCTGTGTTGGTGTACTAATGAAATATTCTTGTATAACTTAAGTAGGTGCAGTGTGACAGTCCAAATCTCCAGTTTCAATACAACCATGATACTCTGTTGCCATAGCACACGGAATGTGTGTTGTATAGGTTGCGTTGAAACTAACTGGATTTGCATAAGAGCAACTTCCCATATGTTTCAACTGCATGATGAAGAAGAAGTGTCCAGTAGCAAGACATTCTTGGCTTGATTCTAGAACTCCCAAACCAATCACTGATTTCATGGTATGCTTCCTTCTTCTTTTAGCTATGGACCAAATGCTGAAGTTCATACTTATTTTTTTGCTTAGCCTTTATGCATCCCAGATCAACATTCCCAAAGAAATCAGCAAGAGTTTAAAAGAAAAGTAAAATACCACCACATTTCACCATTTAGTACTTGGAAATTAAGTTAGATGCAAAAATAACTTGAGCTGCAGTGTAGACCAGCTGGTAGGTCTGACAGAATAACTGAAACTTCATGAGAAGTGACTCAATATTGTAGTATAGTACTTGAAGCATATAACTTGTTCAAAAGGAATAGACTCAAGAGAAAGGGAGAGGGAGCTGCATTAAATGTAAAGTTATACACCTGTGCAGAAATCCACAAATCCGAGCATGGAAGCCCAATCAAAAGTGTCCAGGTAAAAATAAAAAGAGCGATAAATAAAAGCAATGCCATTGTGGGTGTTAACTATAGACTATCTGACTAAGAGGAAGATGTGTGATGCTTTCCTTACCAAATTTTGGAAAAGGTCGTTGCTTATACTAATGGAGAAAGAACTTCAGTTATTCTGACATTTGCTGGATCTAACTCTGCTAAGAGTGCGAGATCCAACAAGTTCTTGACTTCTCTTGCTGACAATTTCATCTTTCAGTAGCAATAGCAATAGCACTTACATTTATATACCGCTCTATAGCCGAAGCTCTCTAAGCGGTTTACAATGATTTAGCATATTGCCCCCAACATTCTGGGTAGGTGGAAGAAGGAACAAGGGCATTGGCTAACTTGGACTTAGTACTTTCCAATAGGGAATAATGAAGGGCCAATTACTATGCCACCTTGGAATTAATTATGTAAATGGGAGGGGAAACTTCAGATATGAAGTCAGATATGAACTCTGACTTTAAAGCTTGCTTCCCCATTTCCTGCCAACTCAAGCTGCCAGTTGCCCTTGGGACTGAAGAAGTGATAGGAAGGAGATACTAGCCTTCGCCACTAGCCAGAGGAACAAGGACTTTTGTGTACTTTTGTTGTATCTTAAATTTTTTGTAAACTGCCTTTGAGATTATTTGAGAGAAAGGTGTGGTATATATATTGTTAAAACAAAGAAATATGCAATTTTAGGCAGGAAACCAGAGCATGATTTTAGAAGCAGAACAAATAGATTTGGAAAAAAGTTAAACATCCGAGAGTTTATTTGTTAATGTTGCTCAGAGCCTACTTTAATCAGACATCTGGTTTTTTGTTGGGATACCACCCCCATACAGTTGGGTGTGTGGTGTGTGGGTGTGTTTAATATATATATTAATTGCTTTTTATTTATGTTACATATTGCTGAAAGCAACATCCTGACAGAAAGATAGTAACATCCCTTCAGGAAATTGAATCAAAGTTTATGAGTTAAAAATCAAATTGCATGTCAGGGAGGGGTGCGTGGAACAATGGATAATTCTGGTCTGTTTCTGAATTCCCATGTGAGATAGATTGATTTTTTACATGTTATCCTTATTTTTCCTTGTAAGTTATATAACAGGAGTATAATTTGTAAAGGGATTATTTAATAGTTGCTATAACAACACATAATGAGCATTGTGCATTCAGTACAGTTCAAGGCATATTAGTAGATCATAGATAGAGTAGACAATATGTAATCCTTTGAACCATATCAGATATTGTGATAGTCTTGTGAATGTTGTCAACCATTCACTGATTTATTTATTTTTTTGTAAGACATATATAACATGAAGGATTGTCTAATCATTTGGGTTCACATAAATTCAGAACACCACAGTTCTCCTCCTGACAGGAGTGAAGAAGTTATAGTGCAGTCACTGTTCTCTATACTCTGGATTTCTTTTTCTTTTTTTACTGTTTCATTTAATTGAAACATCTTTTGTGTAGCAAACTGGGTGGCAAACTGGCTTTGAGTGGGTGCCTACATTTATAATGTGAAAGAAGCAAAGGTGTGACTGAACTGACACAAACTGCATTCCCTGCCCTCAAGGAATCACCCAGTAAAAGGGAATTCAGTGAGCATAATGATTCAACTCAAAGCATGTCCTGACCAGAAAGACCTGGAAATATCCAACCAGAAATGACATAATGCTTTTGCATAAGAACAGACTAGTACAGAAGCCTATTTAAAAATAAATAAATAAATAAATAAATATAAAAAGCTCAAGCTCACCTTTATATTAGACTAGTAATTTTAAGCCCGTTAAAATAACGGGCACTAGTAGGGTGGTACTTCTTCGCCCAGGCTGGATCCGCCCCCTCCCCATGGCCTGGCACTCTCCTTCCCGCGGTTGGTCCAGAGGAGGAGGAAGAGGAGGAGCAGGAGGTGTTGGCCGGGGCTGTCACTCTTGGAGCTGGGCTCTGGTGAGGAAGAGGAGGAGGGCGGCAGGTTCCAGGGCGGGCGGCGGTCGTGGGGGGGTGGCCGCACAATATAGGTCTGAGGCGGCGGCGGCAGGCGGGTTTGGAGATGGCGGCTTGTGGGGATAAATGTGGGCTGCTGGCTGTTCTGGACTTGGTGGCAGTTAGTTTTTTCCTCCTCCCCCCGTTCGTTGGCGGCAGCTGCGGCTCTGTCGCCGCCTCGCCCGGCTTCTTCCGTTGCCTCCTTCCCTGTGCGGCGGTGCCTTGGCTGGCTTCCTCCGCTGGCTCGGGCCCGGCTTCTTCTGTTGCCTCCTTCCCCGTGCGGTGGCGCCTTGCCCGGCTTCCCCCGTCGGCTCCTCCCTCCGTCCGTCGGCTTTCCCTGCGGCAGGGCCGGTCCCGCCGCCGCCTCTGCCCTCCCTGCAGCCCGGCCGGTCCCGCGGGTGCCGCGGCCGGGCAACCAACCGGCCAACATGGCCGCCTGGTGCCTGCGGTCGTGTCTCCCTCGGCGTGTTCTGGGCATGCGCTCTGCGCATGCCCAGATCAGCCGAGGGAGACACGGGCGCAGACACCAGAGACACGGGCACACACGCAAGGGCTTTATTATATAGGATTAAACCTACCTGTAATATATATGTAACAGACCATGGGGCTAGCTTTTTCAACTGCTGCACCATTGTTGCTTGCCTCTCAACAAGAAGCCAAAGCCTGGTTCTTCAAAAGAATGTTGGACTTGATTCAACTGCTGTGTATTTCTGTCTGCTTCTTTTCTTTGGGGTGGTTCTATATTGTTCTAAATATAGAACTATATTCTATTTGTTTTATATGTGTTCTATATTGCTTTAGATGAGTTTTTAATGTTATCACTGTGAGCCACGTGAAGAGTCCCTGAAGGAAAGATTTGTTTGTTTATCATATTTTTGCACAGCCTGATATGTACATCGCTAGGTGGGGTACAAAATTTAAAACACAATATAAAACAGAATAAAAACAGGGTTTTTTAAAATTCCACAAAACACAGTGAAAACAATCTCATAAAAAGAAATTAAACGGTTTAAAATTAATTTCAGTTAAAAGCCTGAGAAAAGAGGCACGTCTTGAGGGTCTTCTTAAAAACAAACAGAGAAGGAGAGGTTCTTATTTCAGCAAGGAGCATATTCCAAAGCCCCGAGGCAGCCACAGAGAAGGCCTGGTCCCAGAGGTGTATCTAGGGAAAGTAGCACCTAGGGCAAGCACTGAAATTGTGCCCCTTGTCCAAACATCTTACACTCATCTTTCAGATAACTTTACCATAATATCAGCTGAAAAATATAAGTCAAGCTCGTTAATCTTTTTATATTTCAAGAACTATTTAGCAGTGGACATAGCCAGACCAAAAAATGCTGGGAAACTACAAATTTCAGTATGCTGGGGCTCATGAAATACCCAAATACTATGTGGAGGTGTACTTGGAAAACTAAACATAAGTGCCTGTCTAATTCTCTACTATGCATTGTAGCATCACTATTATGTAAGTTTTAAGAATAAATGGAGAATTTGACTTTCCCCAGATGCTCTGAAAATAATTAAAGGATATGCAGAATAAACTGTGTCATTGCTTGGAATATATTCTAGTCTTTCAGAAAGACAGTTAAAATGAGAGAAAGAGAGCAAGAAACTCCCAGTGGGCCTTAATACTAAGGATTTCACACTGATTCAAAGACAAACTCACCATTAATAGCCATATTATTAAGACATCACGTTTAACTCACTTATCACAAGAAGCAAAGTAAGAGCAAATGAATACAATCCTAGCTCATAAGCTTCAGCTCAGTATTCACAAGCCCTGATTCTCTGTACATTATGCCAAACTGAATATGTGTACAGGGACTTATACTATATTAAATTTTAAAAATTATTTTTTAATCTGTAGCCCCCTTGGGGGGCTTCCTAAAGGCTGTGGGGGGTCTGCAAAGGTTCTCCTTCTCCCCACTGGCCTCTAGGGCCTCTCAGGGACCATTTGAGCATGTGTGGTGGCCATTTTAAAAAATAATTTTTAAATTTTTAAAAATGGCGCCCCCTTCAAGTGGCGCCCGGGGCACGTGCCCTGCCTGCCCCACTCTAGATACACCTCTGCCTGGTCCTGAGTCACCACCAAATGAGCTGGTGGCAACCGTAACTGGACTGCTCCAGAAGATTGTGATAGGCATCATGGTTCATGACAAAGAAAGCATTCTCTTAAATATCCTGGGCCCAAGCCATTAAGGGATTTAAAGGTAATAACCACCACTTTGTATTTCACCTGGAAACATATTGGCAGCCAGTGCAGTTCTATTAACATTGGTCTTATGGGATCCCTTCGGATTGTCCCAGAGACCAGCCTGGCTGCCATATTCTGTACCAATTGTAGTTTCCAGACTATGTACAAAGGAAGCCCCACATAGCATGCATTACAGTAGTCAAGCCTGCATGTTACCAGCATATGCACCACTGATTTAAGGTCACTAACCTCCAGAAATGGATATAGCTGATGTATCAGCTGAAGATGATAAAAAGTTGTGCTGGCCGCTGCCTCAACCTGAGAAACTAGAGGAGCACTCCCAAGCTACGTACCTGGATGCTGGAAGTAGGGGTAGAGTTGCACATGACCATCAGTGAAGCATATTGATGCTCAGGTGTGGGCCAGGTGATGTAAGTGGATGGGACTGCATAAGATAGCCCCACCCTTGCACTGTCCCTCATTCGAATTTAACTGAGCACCCTCCTGTTGTCACTATGGAGAAGCCAGCCACTATTGGAGTCAAGTAGGAATGTTTGATTTCTGCCTTGATTGGCCTTAAGTGAGGATTTGTTTTTGCCTATTCCATGTAGTTAGGAACATAGGAAGCTGCCTTATCAGACCATTGATCCATCTAGTTCTGACCATTCATTGATCCATCTAGTTCAAACCAGTCAGACCATTGATCCATCTAGTTCAGGACTGTCTCCAGGGATTCAGACAGGGATCTTTACCAGCTCTTTCTGGAGATGCCAGGGGCTGAACTTGGGACCTTCTGCATGAAAAACATTGAGCTATGGTTCCATGACCTGGTTAGCTTCAGTAAGGTGACTGTATTGTGTACTGTTAAACCATGCTCTGGTTTTTTTAAGGGCATCTTTAGTAGTGGGTGCTTTAACTAGAGTAGCCTTTGGTCACAACAGGCAATGAATGTGAGTAGAGGGGAATCACCACAGTACCATTTTTGACACTGTTATACAGTAGTTAGAGGGGGTTTTCATGGAGCATCCTATCAGTATTTTGTGGCCTGCAGGTGTCTGGGAATTGGCCTCATTTTGCCCATTTGCTTGTTTTGCCCACTCAGAGCTATGAGGATTGAGTGATGAGGATTGGGGGAGGGCAATGCAGGAAAACCTCCAATAACAAACAGTGTTGAGCAGGCAGCAGACCAGCAGAGTTGCCAAGCCCAGATGGTGAAAAAAGCTGATATCCATCACCAAAGAAGTGGAAGTAGAGGATGCTTCTCAACTTTTTTTTCTTTTTTAAAAGGTGTCCAAAAAGTCTCCACTTTGCAAAAAGGTTGCATATGTTTATTGGTATTATATATATGCATATTTTGAAACAATTGGATAATATGAGGATAAATGCAGCTCACCACTGTGAAACTGATGAGCAGGTGAGTTATATATCTGCTGTCTAGGCGCAGAGTTCTCTAGGCCCCTGCTTCCTAACTGTAAATTCATCTCCTGCTTAGGTTTACCACACAAACAGTCCTCTGCCCTCCTCCCCCACGACTCACCCAGCCTGCCCCCCCCGCCCAGCCAGGCCAGCAACTTCACCTCTTGGCTCGAGGCAGGACAGCCAGCTAGCTGCCGAGCCAGCCCCTGTGCAGCGGGGCATGCATGGTCTCCCACTCGCTTGCTGTTCTCTGTGATGGCAAACATTTATATACAGCTTTTCAACAGGTTTCACAGTGGTTTTCAAAGAAAAATAAATAACAAAGTGCTCCCTTGTCCCCAAAGTAGGGGTGTGCACGGAACCGCGGAACTGGCACTGGGGTGGGGTGTTCCTTTAAGAGCAGGGGGAGGGCTTACTTACCCCTCCCGCCGCTTTCCCCCTGCGGCGCCCGTAGTTCTTTTAATGATTGGGGTGGCAGGATACTTCCCTGCTGCCCCTTCTTACATTTTGCTGCTGCTGCTGGCTATACTCCAAAAGGCTTCAATAAGCCTGTAGCGCACATGCACGTCGCACGCGAGCTTCACGTCTCCGCGACGCACGTTGCGGAGACGTGAAGCTCGCGTGCGATGTGCGCATGCGCTACAGGCTTATTGAAGCCTTTTGGAGTATAGCCAGCAGCAGCAGCAGCAAAATGTAAGAAGGGGCAGCAGGGAAGTATCCTGCCACCCCAATCATTAAAAGAACTACGGGCGCCGCAGGGGGAAAGCGGTGGGAGGGGTATGTAAGCCCTCCCCCCACTCTTAAAGGAACCCCCCCCAAATCACCCGAACCTCGAACCGCCCATGTCCGGACTGGTCTGGAGGCCTTTAGAATGGCCTCCAGAACGGTCCGGGCTCATCACTACCCCAAAGGACTCATAATCGAAATGGAAATGCAAGGTAACACCACCAAAAGCCATTGAATGAATGCTGTGCTGAGGTTGGATAGGGCCAGTTGCTCTGCCCATGAGAAATAAAAGAGATCTTTAAGGTGCCTTTTTACTTAGTTAGCAGGGTATCTGCTAACTGAGTAAAGTTAGTTTGCAAACTTCTCACTGCTGCCACCACATTAAGGAAGGAAGCTGCACCTGCCAGGCCCCCCTATCCATGCTCCTGCACCATGTGTTTCTGTAACCTTCCACTGAAGCAGAACCTCCACTCTGGCTTCCCCATTGGATGGATGGTCAGTAGGAAGGGGAAAGAGGAAGAGGAAGATAAGCTGCTCATGAGAACAAAGTGTTAGAACATAATATAAGAACACAAGAACAGCCCTTCTGGATCAGGCCCAAGGTCTATCTAGTCCAGCATCCTGTTTCACACAGTGGCCAACCAGGGTGCTTTCCAGGTTGCAATGGGTTTACGGCAGATCTCCCAAGTGTGCTTCCACACTTCCTGTGTTGTGACACTGCGGTCCCTACTCTAACAGCAGGGTGCCATTCACATTTCTGATGCCTTGTTTCAAATTTAATCACTGCGCTATAATGCTATCACATCATGTATTCGGTGTGTAAAAAGTTGCTAGCTTTTTTGGTTGTTAGGTTCTGTGAGGCTGCTCCCCCTGCTGTTTACGTTTCGAATGTGATTTGCCTGAATTGAAACATTTTGCTGCTGTTGAGCAGCTAACTGGAAAGTGCGCAGATGCCTCTGGAAAGCCCTCAAGCAAGAGATGAGGGCATGCCCTCTCTCTTGCTGTTGCTCCCTTGAAACTGGTATTGAGAGGCATTGTGCCTCTGAGGCTGGAGGTGGCCCATAGCCACCAGACTAGTAGCCATTGATAGACCTGTCCTCCATGCATTTGTCCAAGCCCCTTTAAAGCTACCCAAGCTGGTAGCCATCACCACATCCCATGGCAAAGAATTCCATTGATTAATTATACATTGTGTAAAAAAGTGCTTCCTCTTGTCAGTCCTAAATTTCCTAACCTTCAGTTTCATGGCATGACCCCTGGTTCTAGTGTTGTGAGAGAGGGAGAAAATGTTTATCTCTGTCCACCCTCTCCACTCCATGCATAATTTTATACACCTCAATCACGTCTCCCCTTAGTTGCCTCTTTTCTAAAGTAAAGAGCCCCAGATCCTTTAGCTTAGCTGCATAAGGAAGGTGCTCCAGGCCCCTGATAAACTTGATTGCCCTCTTCTGCACCGTTTCCACTTCTGAGTGAACAAAATGTTCCAGCTGCTCCTCAGAACTTCGATCACAACACATGCCTATTTATTTTTTTATTTTATTTTATTTTATTTTATTTTATTTAGTACATTTATAAGGAGCTCAGAGCAGTGTACATGGTTATTTTTATCCTCACAACTACCCTGTGAGGTAGGTTAGGCTGAAAGATACATGACTGGTCCAGAGTCACCCAGTGAGTTTCATGGTTGAATGGAGATTTGAATTTGGGTCTTCCCAGTCCTAGTCCAACACTCTAACCACTATGCTATGCTGGCTTTCTTGGTCCCCAAAATAATCTCTATTCCTCCTAATGCAAAAAACATAATTTAGTCCCTAAAATAGTTGCATGTCCATAAAAGTCCCTAGTTGGCAACCCTGCAGCGGACAGGTGATTGCTGCTCCTGGGCCTGGTTTGCTTGCAGAGGCGTAACAGGGGGAAACAGCGCCCAGGGCAAGCTCTGCCCCAGAAATTGCGCCCCTGCCCCCCCACATACCTGCGCCCTGGCCAGACTCTGCGGCGGTGGCGGGCGGCGGCGGATCGCGCGGTGGTGGTGGGCGGCGGCAGATCGCACGGCGGTGGCGGGCAGCAGCGGGAGTGAGCGCGGCGGTGGCGGGCGGGGCAGTGGCGGATCGCTAAGTGCGCAGAGCGACGCCAAGGCCTGCCGTCTGGCCTGGCGTCACTGCACAGGCACGCCTGTGCAGTTGGGAAGTGACGCCAGGCCAAACGGCAGGCCTCGGCGTCGCTCTGCGCACTCGGCGATACACCGCCACCCCGCCCGCCACCGCCGCGCTCACTCCTGCCGCCACCCGCCACCGCCGTGCAATCCACCGCCACCCGCCACCGCCGTGCTCACTCGGTCACTCCCATGCCGCCACTGTGAGCTACAAGCCATGGGGCACATGATCCGCCACTGCCCGCCACCGTGCGATCCAGGGGGTATGGGGGGCGTGGCACTTTTTGGCGTCCCCCACGTGACCCAACAAAGTGGCGCCCAGGGCACGTGCCCTGCCTGCCCCCCTATCGTTACGCCCCTGTTTGCTTGCCTAAGAAAGGGGGAGGAAGTAATTGTTAGGTGGTTTCTGCCTCAGCCATAGAATTGTATTCCCACTTTAAGTTAATTGATGTTGCAGATATACATTTAAATAGTGGTCCAAACGTTAATCCATCCATACATCGCTGTCTCTGTTCTGGGTTCTAAGTGACTAGGTTTGGTAGCTACCTTCTCTTCCCTGTCTTGCATGGCTGGTATGTTCAGATCTAGGATTTCTTAAATCTCACATCTTGCTGATTCGTTTGCTTTCCTATGCAGAGAAACCCCACTATTCCTTTGTTTGTTTTAAAAGCAACACCTGAAACATTAGGTGTTGCTGGTGTGGTAAATCAATCTAATTACCAAAGGAATCCACACAAAATATATATGCAATAATTTAATTTAACAATAACTAAAGTCACACCTTATGTAAGATATCCAAATTGAAAAGTTCTAAATCTTGTCTGAGTCAAAAATTACATATAGTAAATCAAATCCACAACCTACAAAGTGTGTTTGATATATGTATTCATTTTGTAGATTTGTGGATTTGATAAAATATATGTAATTTTTATCATAAACAAGATTTAGAATTTTTCAATTTGATGCTTTGGATATCTTACATAAAGTGCTTTGCCTTCAGTTATTGTTACATTAAATTATTGTCTATATGTTTTGTATGGATCTTTTTTGCTAATTTATCTTGTTTCATCATTGGTTCTAGTACCCACATGTTTTTGAGCCAGCGTGGTATAGTGGTTAGAGTGCGGGACTAGGACCTGGGAAGCCCAAGTTCAAATCCCCATTCAGCCATGATACTTGCTGGGTGACTCTGGGCCAGTCACTTCTCTCTCAGCCTAACCTACTTCACAGGGTTGTTGTGAGGAGAAACTTAAGTATGTAGTACACTTCTCTGGGCTCCTTGGGGGAAGAACGGGATATAAAATGTAGTAGTAATAATAAAAATAATTTTGTGTCTTGTGGTAAATCAGTCACCATATGCAAAGGTGGATGCATTGTCAGTGTGATCATGATGAATTCCATCTGTGGAGATGGAATTTCTAAAGGTTCTGTAAAGCTGGCTATTGGTGTTGCTACATTAGTATTTGTTTCTAATGGTGTCCTTGGGCTGTTGATCTTACTGTTGGGAACACACAGAACCATCACCCCATTAAACTAGTCAAGGTGTTGATGTAGTCGCTACGCCGCACAACAGAATGGGATTGTTTTCCCCATGCATGTATTTTAGACCAGGGATAGTTATTTGATGGCCGTGGACAACATCTGGTACACAGTGTGGTTTTGTATGGGTTCTCATGTTTGTACCTGGTGGTGGTGGGGATTCCCCAAGAATTAATACAAACTGACAGGCTTGGAGTGGAGGGTAGGAAAATATGCAGTCAGAAGAGAGAGCCAAGGCATCCGTTTACCTCTTTATTCTAAGGCCATCGGTTCCAAGCCTGCAATTATTTCATGAGCAGCAATAATCCATCCACCTATCAGTTTAGGAAGCTGCTGGCTATTCCAACTTTAGGCATAGGGAATAGGAAGCTGCCTTAGACTGAGTTAGACCATTGATCTGTCTAGCTCAGGATTGTCTACTACACCGACTGGCAGCAGCTCTCCAAGGTTTCAGTCAAGGGTCTTTTCCAGCTCCACCTAGAGATAGCAGAGCCTGAACTCTGAGAATTCTATAAACAAAACAACGTGCTTTGTCACTTATCTATAGCCCCTTTTCCTAAGTGTTCAACTGTGTTTATTTATTAAAATATCTCATTTCTCCCATGGAATCATGCTTCATTGCTTAATCAAAATAATGAAGACTTCTTCCAGGAAATGGCAAACTATAAAGAAGAAGTGAAACAATGTTTTTTTCCTCATGATAGAAGTTCATGTTCTCCCACAGAAAAGAAAGAAAAGTATTGGTGGACACCATCTGTGTATTTCATCTTCTGTACTTGTTTAGATTCATGATTCCAAATTTATTTTTTCCCAGGAGCAGGGGCATGTTGCATTCTTCTGCAAGATTAATTCTTTTTGAGGACTTTCCCAGATAACTCAAATCCTCTCCCACTCATCTGTATAAAAATAAAACTGGTCTCAAGTCAAAGGGGGCTGTTGCCAAAGATCAACATTCTGCCCCGCTCCCATTTCCTCCAAGAAGGGGAACTGAAGAGCTAAGCTTTTACAGCAGACAAACTCTTTTATTTTATGAAGAGTAGTGTACTACTTTCTCCCACTGTGTTCACATTTTTTTTTGTCATCCTGGCTTTAAGTTCCCACTTATAATGTTTAAGCACTTGCTTTACGAATAAAACATCACAGAATGTTTATTCTGTAGTCAGCATCCTCAAGCAAAAAGATTTGTATTTTGGTATACTGCCAAGAAATGTAAAGCAATTAAGGTGTGACAAAGGATTAAGGTGTGGCCAAAGATTAACTATAGCCATAGCAGATGTTTAACTAAAAGAAATGCTGAAATAGACATTTGCAAATGCAAATACCTGAGAAACTATTGTTAAAACACTGTCTCTTTGTTTGTTTTATTTATCTGACTTTCATATGCATTAAATGCACTTTGGGAGCAACATTCATTCTAATTCAGATACAATTACTTACATCATCATCATCATCATCATCATCATCATCATTACAATTATAGTATTAAGAACAGCAAATGAAGCAGAAACCAACTGAACTCAGAAGAGTCTCATAACTTTGTGCTTCCCCACAAGGTACAGGATAGAGCTGCACAAGACTTTACACATTCTCATTGGGATTAGGATCTAAGATTTATATTTCATTTTTGTATACAGAGACCTGATCATTTAAAATAAGGATGGTGAACTGAGCTATCTTGTTGCTTCATGGCCAATATGTAGCTTCAGGAAATGCCTTTCAGGAAAGAAATCTATGTGTGGGGAAAGAGTTGACCTCTATGTGCCATAGTTTGTTAGGATTGGAGCCCCTGCAGTTGGGTGGGGTGTGTGTGTGTGTGTGTGTGTGTGTGTGTGTTTTAAAGAAGTGGTGCTTCCAGCTAGAAGCATACTTCTTAGAAGTGTGTTTGTGTGCACATTTCATATGATCCTTATTTTTCTAGTTGCATTTGCTTTCTCTTCCAATAGTTGTGGTACATGTAAAAGTTGTAGGCCAGTTCTAAAAGTTTATTATGAAATTTAATGTAATAATCAGCGCCCTAAAAATTGACCTCGGCCCCCACATGCCAAGTCACAGTCAATTCTGGCCCACCAGGGCATTTCAGTTGTGTACCCCTGGTGTAGACAAAACTGAGTTAGATGTATCTTCAATGGCCTGACTTGGTATAAGGCAACGACCTATGTTCCTCTCTCCCAGGAGAAAGGGCCAAGTAGAGCCATGCATGCCAGTATACTAGCTAATCACAGTGACTGGTGCACAGACCAGTGGTCCCTCTCTCAGGTAATTGCTTGGTGTTTCCATGCTCTGGGACACCCTACATTTTGGCCTGACCCCTTTCAACCATCCCATCCAGGAACTGTCCCCTCTCCATTTGGCTGATGTTTGGTTATTGTCATCACTCTCCTTCCTGCTCTCCACTTCAAGGCAGCAACAGTGCAAGGTTCACCACACCAGCAGTACTCATGGATGGCATTATGCTATTCTGACATCCCCACCCAATCCTAGCCTGCTTGTACCAGCAGAATGCAGCCCCATGTCCACAGATATTATTATACGGATGTAGCGGACAAGGCCGCTGGCAATTTTCAAGTTTCATGCCTGGGAGAGGTGGGGTAATGGATAATCCTTCTTCTGTTCTTCTTCCATCATGAACAGAGGTGAGGTGAGTAAAAAAAATGAGGGGGGGGAGTCATTTGCAAACTGTCATTGCAAGAGAAACAGAAGCTGCACAATAATCTTTATTTAATTTTATTTACTTCTTTACATTTCTATTCTGCTCTTCCTCTAAAGAGCAGTTTACATGTTTGTGCTTATCCTTACAACAAGCCTGTTAGGTATGTTAGGCTGAGTGAGACATGACTGGCCCAGAGTCACCTGGTGAGTTTCATGGCCGAATGGGGATCTGAACACAGGTCTCCTCAGTCCTAGTTCAACACTCTGACCACTACACCACGTGGGCTCTCATAATCATAGCCATTACATAGCATGAGCCCTGACAAAAGCAGCACCAAGAAATGTGGTTTTGTTCCTGCAGGGCCCCTGTTGTTGAAGAAAGCCGCATGGAAGACAGAGAAACATCATGTCCAGTTTCCTCACCACTGCAGCTTCATGCTGGGTACTGCCACACCTTTGTCAATGGGCATGTTTTCACTTCCAGTGCTTTCTTCTGGGGGCCTAACAGGGGTGGGTTCTGCCACCACCGCAGCCCCCCTAGCCATGCCCCCTCACATCTGATGTCAGATGTGGGGGCATGGTTTCGCTCCCAAACGGGGCCACGGGGCACCATTTGGGAGCTAAATTGGCCAGCGCTGTGTTTGCAGCGTGACCAGGAGCAGCTCCCCTACCTTTAAAAGGCCGGGAGAGTCACTCCAGCTGCGCTGTGAAGGCAATGCTGGCAAATTTATCTAAAAAAATAATTAAATCTGTTGGGAGCTAAATCATGCCCTCCGTGTCTGATGTCAGACATGGGTGGGCTGTATGTCTGGAGCACCAAGCGTGGCCGCTGATGGGCAGTGCCAAACTCTTTCAGGTAGTGAAATACAAAACAGATTGTGAGGAGCTTCAAAAGGTTGTCTCCAAACTGGGTGAGTGGGCGACAAAGTGGCAAATGCAGTTCAATGCTGGCAAGTGTAAGGTGATGCACATTGGGACAAAAAAACCCAGCTTCAAGTATACGCTGAAATCTGGTGACTGAGGTCATGGTGGGCAGCTTGTTGAAAGTGTTGACTCAATATGTGGCAGCTGTGAAAAAGGCCAATTCCATGCTAGGGATCATTAGAAAGGGGATTGAAAATAAAACTGCTAATATTATAATGCCCTTATATAAAACAATGCTGAGGCAACACTTGGAATACTGTGTACAATTCTGGTCACCACTTCTAAAGAAGATCTTTGTAGAACTGGAAAAGGTGCAGAAGAGGGCAACCAAGATGATCAGCGGCCTAGAGCACCTTCTTTATGAGGGAAGACGACAACACTTTTTAGTTTAGAAAAAAGATGACTGCGGGGAGACATGTTAGAGGTCTATAACATCATGCATGGTGTGGAGAAAGTGGATAGAGAGAAATTCTTCTCTCTCACACATACCACTAGAACCAGGGGTCATCCCATGAAATTGATTGCTAGGAAATTTAGGAACCGAACAGAAGTACTTTTTCATATGACGCATAATAAACTTGTGGAATCCTCTGCCACAAGATGTGATGACAGCTAGCAACCTGAATAACTTTAAGAGGGGTTTGGATAACTTCATGGAGGAGAGGTCTATCAACAGCTACTAGTCTGAGGGCTGTAGGCCACCTCCAGCCTCAGAGACAGGAAGCCTCTGAATACCAGTTGCAGGGGAGTAACAGCAGGAGAGAGGGCATGCCCTCAACTCCTGCCTGTAGGCTCCCAGTGGCATCTGGTGGGCCATTGTGTGAAACAGGATGCTGGACTATTGGGCCTGATCCAGCAGGGCTGTTCTTATGTTCTAAGTGTGTGCCCATGACAGAATAAAGTTCTAAACTGACAACAGACCAAGCAAAATATGTGATGATTGTGGGTGACTGGCCTGTAGAATGCACTTAACCAGATCCCAGATTGTCTTTAGGTGAGTCACAGTGTGTCCTTTCAGCTGAAATGCTGATAACTGAGATGTTGAAGTGCTGGATTTGAAGTGTTCATTTTTAGGTGCTAACAACTCACATTCTCAGTGTTGTGCAGTCGAACACGGCACCATGCTTGGGATGGGGGGGGAGTCACCACTGCATTCTCCTGGAATGAAATTTTAAATTATTGTGGGTTCTGTAGCCTGAAAAAGTCAGGGGCATCCAATGTCACCAATGGCACTTCTCAGGAGTAAGAAGTCCTACTCATGTGTAGAAAAAAAATCATTACTCCGGATATATATAACTCCGGTTAATATATGTTGATAACAACACATATCCAAAACATATGTTCAAAACACGTTTTCAAGTTCAAGAACTGTTTTCGTCTAAAAGGTTAAGAGAGTGTTCTAAACTTAGCACCGCAGTAACCTCTTCTGGCCACTAGAGGCATGAGGAGTTATGTTAATAGGTCTCTCTTGAACAGTTAAGAGTCAGTTAGAACTGTTCAGTTGTTGAAGGCAAGTGCTTTTTGTGTATGTTGTTCTATGTCTCTCTCAGTATGTGATGTTTTGGTTTCTTAATATATCTTTTTTTTTAAACTGAACTTACTGTCTTCAGAGAATCTCTTGGGCTAAACTTATTTACCAACAGAGCATACCCTGTGAGGACTTTAATGTTTCTCTCATCGCAACCCTCAACATAAAGAAGTCTTGTTTACTCCATAAACAAGTTCAAAACATGTTTTTTATCCTTTACCTCATTACAGTTCAGTAACCCACCCCATCTTCACTTCTTAGTTTGCAGCTTAATTTCTCTATGTACTTAATTTCTTTAAGCACAGAATTCTGCTCACACAAGCAACTCCCACATAATATATATTTCAACACCTTGAATATTGCTATTTCCCAACCCCATAGGAATTCCCTCCTTCTCATCCTCTAGATTATCCTATCTTCTCTTCAATTTAGTATCTTCCAATAATTTCCCTTAAGCCACCCGTCCCTTCCTCAAACAAGACCCCTTTTTTAAAAACTTGCTCAGGCATTTTAATTCTAACAGTAGGGGAACACATATTGACAGCAGCAGTGTTATTTATGTCAGGGAGGCAAGATATCTGGGAATGTCAAAATGATACCACAATGGGATGGCACTTTCCTCCCAGGATCAGCATCAGTTTTGTGGGGGTGATTATTTTCATTGGAACTATGGCACAAGGAGAAAGGATTAAATTAAATTAAATTAAATACCCTCTCCCCACACAGTCTGTCTCGATTCTGTCCACCCACCCTTGCAGCTATTTTTTTTTAAATAGCTGGAAACCAAAACACAGGGTCATAGTATGCATTCCATGTAACTTGTACTTGTATCAAATACCTACCATGCAACCCCTTTCAAGATTATTTCTGTTCACTTTTTCTTGGCAGACAAAGAAACAAAGTAAGAAGAAATACAAAGTGCATGAAGGCAAGTATAAGGGAAGGAAGCAAAAGGGACAAGCAGCAGACAGACCTATGGAAGAGGGGGAAAGAATACAGAAAAGAGATGCCCATGAGACTTCTCTGAACTTAAGGTCTGGGGAGAACACAGACAGCATTTCTATAATTTAGGAATCTCCATGAATTGTTTCTCATTTGAGGAGTGCCAGAAAGGTTCAAACACTCCTTTTTAAAGAATGACCTCAGTGTTATCAAATGTTGGGCTCGCTCTCATCACCACAGAGAATTTAGTGCTCATCATGTAGTTCCAGATAGTTAAAATGTATCCTGCCTGCAACAGGAAAATTCCATGCCTCTGCATTTTCTACAAATCCTGCTTTAACTTTTGACCCAATTGTATGTGGACAATTAGGATAGAAACCAAAAGTTTTCAGTATAATGCAAAAGCACCAGAATTTGTCTGTTTGTGGCTATGGAAAAATTTAAAAGTTAATAAGATTACGCCAAAGTATGTGGCATTAGCACACACATTTATAACAGGGTGCAAATAAAATGCAGGTGTGAATTAAGGCATGAAAAAGCATGAACAACTCTAATTGCTGTAATTATATACAACTATTATCACTGTGCTCTATCTAATTTGGTGCATTCTTTCTCTGTTAAGTGCAAGAAAACTAATTAGAACGTTCAAAATATAGAATGAAAACATTCTTCATTTTATTAATGTCTTGTAAAGTGATCCTTATTTACATTGTGTGCAGCATACATGCTTGTTTTATTTAATGGTCAGCTCAATGGATGGTATTTCTAGAGCAAATCAAACAACTATTCCCTTTAAGTTAAAAATAGTAAGTGGTTAGCTTTTTTTCACTCCCTCCTGAATGAATCCCCCTGCCGTTCTTGTTTGTATTTGTAGATTATCTGAAAGAGATTGACAAATTGATCCTATGGTCTCCCTAAAGCTGGCATAATGTAATCAAAACCCTGTGCATTTGCAGTAGCAAAGTAAAGCAAAGCACAAAAATAACTGTAGACACAAGAGACAAATGTTGCAACACTGACAGATAATGCCACAGCAGCCTTGGCAACTCTGCTGTCATGCAGTGGATGCGCAGGTCGCAAAATTGTGCACTGATGACATCCCCATATTAGCCATGCCTGAAAGGCACCAAGATGATATCACTCATCCCAGTCCACAATGGCAAGTAGGAGGTGTGAGTTTGAGTCCCACTCCAGGAGATGGTGACCTCCATTACAAAAGCATTCTTTCTGGATGTTTGGCATGCTGACAATGATCAGTTGGGATGGAAAAGGGAGAGGCATCAGAACCAGAACTCAGGACTCCTACAGAAGAAAGCTATATCACAAGCAAAAAGAACACAAAAGGTAGACTTGCTATGGAGCCTTTGTCATTATACAAGAGCCTAGTAGTGGTTTCTCAGGAGAAAGAGCTGAATAAACCTTGCACACCTGAGACAGTGCAGTGCGATAGCCAGAGAGAATGATGCAAAGCCTCACCTTTCCAAGATGCTTGTCATTTTCAAAGCCAAACACCCTCCTCCCATCAAGCCACCCCCCATGGACACTTGGTTCTTGCCAGCAGCTGCTAGTTATTTTTGCCAGCAGACAATGCCATCCGTTCGAGCCCCCTCCACATCATGTTGTCTGCCTGTCTGCTTTATCACACTAGTAGTACCTAGATCATCAGGAGGACAATGAATCAGCCAGGTTGTAGTCCTAACTTTCATCCTGACCATAGTTAATAAAGATGAAATGAAAGGCTGTGTCCATTCAAATGTTGGCAAATGCCAGATGTTTTAAAAATTGGCTTTCTCTTCCAACATTGCTTCTCTTCTTTAACTACAACATCATTCACTGATCAGTGCTGGAAGGTATAGCAGTCATTCTTGCCTTATCTCAGCTGGAAAAGGTCATTCTTTGAATGTATCTGATGTTATCAGATGCAGAGGCGTAACTAGGGAAAACGGCGCCCGGGGCAAGCACTGAAATGGCGCCCCCCGCCCCCCCCCCAACATACCACATTATACTTAGGTTTTTCCTCACAAGCGCCTGCCGCCGCCGCCGCCAAGCCAGGCCACTGACTGGCCGCCAGGTGCCAGCAAAGCAATGAGGGGGGGCGCAGGCGGCGCGGAAGGGACCGCTCGTGGGGAAGGGGGCACCGACGCGCTCCCTTGACTGCTGCAGCACTGCTGCACTGAGCAGGAAACATTTGTATTAACAAAAAATTCAAAAATTTTTTAAAAAAAATTGGTCATGGCGGCGCCCCCCCACGTGACCAGAAAAGATGGCGCCCGGGGCAAGTGCCCCCCCTGCCCCCCCTATAGTTACGCCTCTGATCAGATGCTACCTGCTCTTTGAACACAGCTCCTTTTCGGTTGCAAGTAACAAGTCCATGCTTTATCCTAGGGCAAGGATATGCCTTGTTACATGCAGCAGAAAAGCAGCTGTGTTAAACCTGAGTGGACTGTATGAGAATATTGTGGCTTTTTTCTTTCATTCATTCATTCATTCTTTCATTCACTTGCTTACGATATCCTCCAAGAAGCCCCGAGTGGCTTAGGCGATTATGTTTATCCTCACACAACACTGTGAGATGGGTTCAGCTGAGAGATATGTGACTGGCCCAGAGTCACCCAATGAGTTTCATGGCTGAACAGGAATTTGAACTCTGATCTCCCCAGTCCTAATCCAACCAGTACAACATGCATTTTGGTTATCATTTTTGCTTATTTTAACTGTTTATTATCTCTACATATATTTCTTTAAGGTGTACCTGTTGCTAATCCCATGCGTAGCAGCTCTCGCAAGGCAGGGAAAGAAAACGGCGGCAGCAGGTAGGCTGGTGAAACTAGAGGCGCAGATGCTCTGTGCCTGGCCCAGCTAGTTTACAGTAAAAGACAATGGCCCACACAATGCACACCATTTTCTCAGGCATGTCTTAAATTTTTATCAATTATGGGAGATAATTAGTCCATTGATATATTATACTGTGGTAAGCTAAATGAGAAGAAGGTGTAAGCCCTATCCTTGTATACTAATTCACGTTCTTGTTAGGGTAGTAGTACAATATGAAATCCAGAGGTTTACATCCATTCAGCTCCTTTAGCATAACTGGATTACAACTGTAAGACCTGTCAAATGCTTCAACAAAACAACAAGCCATGGGCAGCATCCGGACTAATGGATTGGTCATGACTAATTTATCTCATAAGAACATAACATAAGAACATAAGAACAGCCCTGCTGGATCAGGCTCAAGGCCCATCTAGTCCAGCATCCTGTTTCGCACAGTGGCCCACCAGATGCCGCTGGAAGCCACAGTCAGGAGTTGAGGGCGTGCCCTCTCTCCTGCCATTACTCCCCTGCAACTGGTACTCAGAGGCACCCTGCCCTTGAGGCTGGAGGTGGCCCACAGCCCTCTGACTAGTAGCCATTGATAGACCTCTCCTCCATGAAGTCATCCAAACACCTCTTAAAGCCATCCAGGTTGTTGGCCGTCACCACATCCTGTGGCAGAGAGTTCCACAAGTGGATCACGCGTTGTGTGAAAAAGTACTTCCGTTTGTTGGTCCTAGACCTCCTGGCAATCAATTTCATGGAGTGACCCCTGGTTCTAGTGTTGTGTGAGAGGGAAAAGAATCTCTCTCTCTCCACTTTCTCCACGCCATGCATGATTTTATAGACCTCTATCATGTCTCCCCGCAGTCGTCTTTTTTCTAAACTAAAAAGCCCCAGGTGTTGTAGTCTTGCCTCATAAGAAAGGTGCTCTAGGCCCCGATCATCTTGGTTGCCCTCTTCTGTACCTTCTCCAGTTCAACAATGTCCTTTTTAAGATGTGGTGACCAGAATTGTACGCAGTACTCCAAGTGTAGTCGCACCATAGTTTTGTATAGGGGTATTATAATGTTAGCCATTTTATTTTCAATCCCCCTTCTAATGATCCCTAGCATGGAATTGGCCTTTTTCACAGCTGCTGCACATTGAATCAACACTTTCAACGAGCTGTCCACCACAACCCCAAGATCCCTCTCCTGGTCCATCACCGGCAGCTCAGATCCCATCAGCATATACTTGAAGTTGGGTTTTTTCGTCCCAATGTGCATCACTTTACACTTGCTAACATTGAACCGCATTTGCCATTTTGTCGCCCACTCCCCCAGTTTGGAGAGATCCTTTTGGAGCTGCTCACAATCCGTTTTGGATTTCACTACCCGGAAGAGTTTGGTATCATCTGCAAATTTGGCCACATCGCTGCTTACCCCTGCTTCTAGATCATTTATGAATAAATTAAAAAGCACCGGTCCCAGTACAGATCCCTGGGGGACCCCACTTCTTACTTCCCTCCATTGTGAAAACTCTCCATTGATACCTACCCTCTGTTTCCTGTCTTTCAACCAGTTAGCAATCCACACATGTACTTGTCCCTTTATCCCATGACAGCTAAGTTTCCTCAGGAGTCTTTGATGAGGAACTTTGTCAAAAGCTTTTTGGAAGTCCAGGTAGACTATGTCAACAGGATCACCTTTACCCACATACTTGTTGACACTCTCAAAGAAGTCCAAAAGGTTGGTGAGGCAAGATTTACCTTTGCGGAAGCCATGCTGGCTCACTCCCAGCAGGGCCTGTTCTTCTAGGTGCTTTACAATTTTATCCTTGAGGATGCTTTCCATCAATTTGCCTGGAACGGACGTTAGGCTATCCGGCCTGTAATTTCCCGGGTCGCCCCTGGATCCCTTTTTGAAAATCAGTGTTACATTTGCTACTCTCCAGTCCTCTGGTACAGAGCCCGATTTCACGGATAAGTTAAATATTTTAGCAAGGAGGTCGGCAATTTCACATTTGAGTTCTTTGAGGACTCTTGGATGGATGCCATCCGGCCCTGGTGATTTGTTAGCTTTCAGTTTTTCCAGACAGTTTAGAACATCATCCCTTGTCACTTCTATCTGACTCAGCTCTCTAGCCTCCATCCCTAAAAAGCCTGGTTCAGGAACAGGTATATGCTCAGTATCCTCTGCCGTGAAGACAGATGCAAAGAACTCATTCAGATCTCATTTGGTGCTAAGTCATTACTACCTAGTCTGGATGCTGCTCATAGTTCAAACCAAAGTAAAATGCTTTAAAAACCTATGCTTTATCTCTTCCACTGAAATCAAGGGGATATTAAAGTGCTTAAATTTCTCTGGATCATGAAATAACAAATCCACACAGTGACTAAATTAAGCAAAGCATCTAAGAAACAATATTTTCTTTGTGCTTTTGTGCAAACATTAGGACAACAAATAAGATTTATTTATTTATTGTATTTCTATACTGCCTGATATAGAAATCTCTAGGCGGTGCACAGTTACAACATAATATAATGTTGTTCTAGTAAGAACTAATCACCCTACTTTCCTTTCACTGTGTCTACATCTGAGCTAAATTTGCTGCAAATTGAAGTCCACAAGTTAGATCTCTTGCACCTCAAATGTTCATGTGTCTCCCATCTTGGATCGGAGTGGATGTTGTCATTACAAACTACACCATTGAGGTGTCCCTGTGTGTCATTCATGATATCTGTTCCAAATTTGATTCAAATCGGTTAGACAATCCTCAAGTTAGTATACTCATGCCTCAAAAGTTTATGCATCCGCCATCTTGGATCAGGGTGGGTGACATCATCACAAACTACACTATTGTGTCATTCCTATGTGTCCATTCAGCTGTAGCAAATTTGGTTCAAATCGATTAGACTGACCACAAGTTAGTGCACCTACGCCTCCAAAGTTTACGTGTCCATCATCTTGAATTGAGGTGGATGACATCATCACAATCTTTGCCATTGAGGTGTCCCTATGTGTCCCTACAGCTGCAGCAAATTTGGTTTAAATCGGTTAAGCAGTTCACAAGTTAGCCCACCTGCGCTTCAAAAGCTTACGCGCCCACCATCGTGAATCAGCATGGATGACTTAATCACAAATTACACCATTGAGGTGCCCCTGTGTGTCACTCACTGCAACTGTACCTAATTTGGTTTGAATTGATTAGATAGTCCACAAATTAGCCTGCTTGTGCCTCAGATGTTCAAGTGGCCACCATCTTGAACTGGAGTGGATGACATCATGTGGATACACCATGCCATTTGGGCATCCCTATGTGTGCCTACATTTGTAGCAAATTTGGTTCAAATTGGTTAGGCGGTTCACAAGTTAGCCCACTTGTGCCTCAAAAGTTTATGCGTCTGCCATCTTGGATTGGGGTGGATGACATCATCGCAAACTATGCCATTGAGGTGTCCCTGTGTGTCCCTACAACTGTAACCGATTTGGTTCATATTGGTCCAGGTGTTGCAAAGTTGATAGGGGGACACACACGGACACACACACAGAATGCTGGGTGATCTCATAAGCCTACTGGAAAGTAGGCTAAAAACAATATAAAACAATTACAATTAATAAAACATATAAACATCTCAATGAATAAAAACAAATTAAAATTTTAATGTTTTTAAATTTATCGTGCATTCTTCTAAAGTCAAGTGACCTTATTTCAAACTATTGTGTAATTCCATCACAGCAGCCAACATATGACATTCAATTTATATGGATTCAGCAAAAACTCAAATTTCTGTCAACTTCCAAATCACTTTTTAAAAGGAGAGGTGTTTTGTTTTGGTGTTTGTTTACACCAAACCTACTTCAGGGAATAAAAGATGGAGGTTGCAACCTTGACATCTGAGGCCTGCACATCAGGAAATCACCATGTTTAATTGGGTGCTCCTGCTCTACCTTTCTCTCAGGAAGAGAACTTTTGGCATTCCTTTCTTGGCAGCAGTTCTGAAGCTCAAACTGCACATGACATCATCATATGTAATTTACATCCCCCACTCATATTTTCATCTTGAATACTTAGAAGAGTAGAAGCATGCAATCTCCAGTGGGAAACTGAGAGCAGCATTTAACACTTTCCCCTCTCCTAGTTTCCCACCTCCAAATTGTACCCCCAGCTGCTTTTAGTCCCACGGAGGGGGGATACAGTTAATTGCCACATATTTTCCCCTATGGGGCTCAAAGCACCTTGGGAGGCATGATTTGGCAATGGAAATCTTGCAGAGAGAAAAGCGTTAAGAGACGGCTCTTCTCTTTTACTTTCTGCCCACTGGAAACTACAGTCAGGGTGGTTACTTCAGGTGAAAAAAGAAAAAGGTGAGGGTGGCAATTAACACCACTTAAGAAATGCTGAGCCTCACATGGAGGCACTTGGAGCAAACTGCAATTGATCTCCTTCCCCAGCCCCTTAATGAGAATGAATTCCTGGTGAGATGTGGCTAAATTCAGTTTATAAACTTATGCACCTTAGGAAATATGTTTAATTCCACCCCCACCCCACTTCCATCCATACAGAAGAACATGGGCAATTCCCATGAGAAATTTCTATGACCAGACTCAGGTTTCAGGATGACTTCAGCAAACTATCCTGGGCTCCCTCCTTGCTGGGTGAACCCCAAAAGAGTTATTCTGCCACCACCACCACCACCTGATAGCAATGGGCACAAAAATAGACTTTGGGATCAGCAGAGGGTCCTTCTGAAGGCCCTGGGTCCTTGTCAGTGGCTCAGTTATGCTGATGGCAGTGCCTGCCAGCTCTAAAGATTTCCATGCCATTAGTTGGCATATTAGTGCTGCACTGGAAGTATGGAACAAATAGCCCAGCTGCAGCTAAGGAGATAGGAGGGCTCTGAGTGGGGAGTGATGGCATGTGCAGTGGCAGCAGGGGGCATGGTGCCCACCCTCGCATCCTGTTCTGGGGCTGCCACTAACCTTCCTATGCCCTTGTATATTTTCTAAACTCTTAGATGGATGAGTGGGGGTGGGGGAATGCTAGTCACTGTATTAGAGGTACACCAGTGGAAAATTCTCTGGGCAAAACAAAAACAATAACACACTCACAAGCTTGGTAGATGACAAATCGCCAGTCTGAAACTCTTTTGAACCCCCTGTATATATGCGGATCAGGGACCTCACGGCATTTTCACAGCTCCAACTGCTGACCAGACCTTGCATTCTGCGAAGAATCCTTCCCTTTTCATGACCACTTTTGTGGTGACTGGGGGAAAGAATGAATTATTCTCAGAATGCAAGTACTGGCCAGGAGATGGTGTTGTGAAAATGAAGTGAGGTTCCCGTTCCAAATGTGTACACAGGGTAAGAATGCACTAGCAGGTAGTGTGGAAGCCTGTGCAGCAGCTTGTGTATAGGGAGTAAGATTGCATTTTGAACTTCCACAATAGCCTTGGATATCCCACACTTTATTGCTGTATAGAAGTAACCAAATAAAGCTTAGATCAGTCTTGTAAAGATGAATCACAAGATCAAGTATGTAAAATCAATAAAGAGCAAAAGGTGAAATATGAGGTCTGGATTTTCTGACCATAACCTTGCAACATGATTTCTAATTTCCCCAAACCCATGGCAACCAGCAGCAATGTACATGTATCTATCTATATTGTTTCTTTAGAGCCTTACTACCACAATTTCCATGAATTATCTATACAGAAAGATAGCTTTCTTTCTAGATATAACACAATCCCTTAATAGTTGTGCATTACATTTTACATTAAGGCACACAGCAAGCAAAAGCTGCGATGCATGACCATGCAGCATTATTTAAGATCCAGTCAACTGAGTGTTTGGAAAGTCTGTGTAATTGTTATTTTTTATGCATTGGAGGGCCAGAAGCAAAAAATGGTAGTTACAGAGAGAGCAGTGCTTGTTCTCCAGCAAAACTGCCGAAAGTGTCTGAGACAAAAAAGATCAGAAGTCCCCCTCCCCCAGACTTTTAACTCAGACTTTTGCTTCCAGGTTGTAGAATCTCTGCACCTTCACACATTTTTTCTTGCATTTGCCTTCCAAATCCATACTTCTGTGTTTCTCAGACATCTGAGTTCAAACATTTCTCAGACATTTGAGTTCAAACAGCCCAGCCTTCTGTTTAGCAGGTGAATGTGCTGTTGAGATCTTCACATATAGCTGAGTCCATGGAGTCTATCTGCTTCCATGTAGCTGGTCAGCCCAGTAGGTTTGGTGGATTACTACTGCCTTTGCCCACCCGAATGCCAAACGTATGAATCAGCATCGCTATCACAAGGAAGGGGTGGAACTCAGAAGTTGGGGTAAGCAGTGAGGTGGCCAAATTTGCTGATGATTGCAAACTATTTACGGTGGTGAAATCCAAAACGGATTGTGAGGAGTCTCACAATTGGTGAGATTCGCCAAAATGGGGTTTGTGGGGAGAACGGGCTTAGCCTGCTCTCCCTGCAAACGATCCCCAGACAGCCCAGGGCGGCTGTATTGACCGCCCACACGACTGTCGGCTCCGTTACAGAGCCAGCGGGAGCTGCGGGGATTGGGGGCCGTGCGGCCCTCAGAAGTTCCAGGATGCCCTGCGTGAGTGCGCGGGGCATCCTGGAGAGACCCCCAGGGTTGGGAGGCTTGTTTCAGCCTCCCGGCAGGGGGGTCTACTCATGTGTTGATCAATACACGATCAAAAATACGGGGTTAGCGGAGCACTATTGATTGAAAATAAAACATATTATATTATATTATAATGACCTTATACAAAACTATGGTGCGGCCACACTTGGAATACTGCATACAATTCTGGTCACCACATCCCAAGAAGGACATTGCAGAACTGGAAAAGGTGCAGAAGAGGGCAACCAAGATGATTGGGGGCCTGGAGCACCTTCCTTATGAGGGAGCTATTTACCCTTACACCTGGGGCTATTTAGTTTAGAAAAAGACAACTGTGGAGAGACACAATAGAGTCTATAAAATCATGCATGGTGTGGAGAAAGTGGACAGAGAGAAAATTTTCTCCCTCTTACATAACACTAGAACTAGGGGTCATCCCATGACATTGATTGCCAGGAAATTTAGGACCAACAAACGGAAGTACTTTTTCACACACCACATAATCAACTTGTGGAACAGGGTCGTAGTGAGACCGCCGGCGGCCCGTGTACAGCCATGGCGGGCTGTGTTGCAAAGGCAGCACCAGTCTTTTAGCTCCTGAAGGGGCTGTGCGGCCCCTTCAGGAGCTAGTTAGGCTGACGCTGCATTCACAGCGCACAGCCAGGAGTGACTCTTCCCTGCCTTTGCAAGGAAGAGCTGCTCCTGGCTGGCACCAGCGCCAGCCTGAGTTTAGCTCCCAAAGGGGCCGTGCGGCCCCCGCTCGGGAGCTAAACTGCCACCCCCACATCTGATGTCAGATGCGGGGGGCGTTTCGGAGCCACTCTCGCGGCCCTTGATTGGTCAGCGGCCCGGGTTCTTTGAACCCATTGGCCCCATGGTGGCTCCACCCCTGTTGTGGAATTCCCTGCCACAAGATGTGGTGACAGCCAGTAACCTGGATGGCTTTAAGAGGGGTTTGGATAACTTCATAGAAGAGAGGTCTATCAACAGCTACTAGTCTGAGGGCTATAGGCCACCTCCAGCCTCAGAAGTAGGATGCTTCTGAATACCAGTCGCAGGGAAGTAGCAACCGGAGAGAAGGCATGCCCTCAACTCCTTCCTGTAGGCTCCCAGTGGCATCTGGTGGGCCACTGTGTGAAACAGGATGCTGGACTAGGTGGGCCATGGGCCTGATCCAGCAGGCCTGTTCTTATGTTTAACTTCTTCCGCTCTTTGTCTGGACCTAGCAGCATTCCATCATTTCCTGGAACAAAAGTTGAGAAAACTTCACGTACATCCTAGTGCACAGTCCAATCATGACAATTGCGTTGGAGGATGATTTGTTAGGCTCCCTTGTCTGTCAGGCACATAACTCCAAGAATGGTTGCTCGCCTTAACTCGTCATTGCACAATAGTTATTCATCATTTTGAATATTTGTGGGGGGGGATCTTTCCACCCCATTACTAGGTATTTTCAGTAGCAAGTCCTTTTGTTATCTGGTCCTGCAGCTACAGCAAAGGATTACACAATTATAAAGGTAGTTTTGTACTGCTGAAGTGAAGAGGTTGTATTTCTATTCTAGTGCTCTCAGTCTAATCTCCTCTGACCTTTAGAGTTTCAAGGCAGCAGCACTCTTTGCTGTGCTTGTTTGCTCCTCATTGTCTTGTATTAATCTCTGTATGTTTCTTACATTTCGCAAAGGAATTTATGATGGTGTTTTACATCTAAGAAGGAATTGGTGAAAGGGAATGAAGGCAATCCCTTGCCAAAATATGCCAACGACATGGATTGGTTTAATGCAAAATTGGTGCAATATGTCCCACCTTATGCCTTGCCATTTTAGGAATAGAGGAAGCTGCCACATACTGAGTCAGACCCTTGGTCTATCTAGCTCAGTATTGTCTTCACAGACTGGCAGCGGCTTCTCCAAGATTGCAGGCAGGAATCTCTCTCAGCCCTATCTTGGAGAAGCCAGGGAGGGACTTGGAACCTTCTGCTCTTCAAAGAGTGGCTCCATCCCCTGAGCGGAATATCTTACAGTGCTCACACTTCTAGTCTCCCATTCATATGCAGCTAGGGCAGACCCGGCTTAGCTAAAGGGACAAGTCATGCTTGCTACCACAAGTCCAGCTCTCCTCTCTCTAATCTACTATCCTCTCTACTATCACACGACCAATTTTCCAATTGGTCATGTGATAGTACAAAAGATGAAAAATGGAGGAGAGGGAGAGTTTGAAGGAAAATAGAGCCTAAAAGCGAGAAGAAACAGAATAGGTAGAATGTTAATTTTAAATAATTGCAAAACATAGTGGGATGTGTTTGCACGCAGCTTTTACATTTTATTATGCTGAGTTGCTTCTTCCATTATTTGAAGTTTCCGCTTTGTTATCTGAATGGCTGAATAGACAAACAGATTTTCAACTTAAATTTTAAAATATAAACTAGGTGGGCTGGGCTGGGTGGTGGGTGAAGAGACTTTTCAGCCTGTAGTGAAAACTTCTGAAAGCACTAAGAAACCTCTAGCTCTTCAACACATTTAGAAAATTGCACCAGTAGCATGATGACTTGTATTTCTTTGACATACAGCAAATATTCATTACTGTTAATATCTATTAACTATGGATATTACTATTTAGATTACTACAAAAATCTTAGTATGTAGATATTATTATTACATTTATATCCCACTCTTCCTGCATGGAGCCCAGAGCAGTGTACTACATACTTAAGTTTCTCTTTCTCAACAACCCTGTGAAGTAGGCTAGGCTGAGAGAGAAGTGACTGGCCCAGAGTCACCCAGCTAGTATTATGGCTGAATGGGGATTTGAACTCGGGTCTCCCCGGTCCTAGTCCAGCACTCTAACCACTACACCACACTGGCTCTCATATTAAGAGAATCCAAACCCTTGTTTAAGGGGAGGACTGGAGCATGTGGCTGCAGGGCCATTAATTCAGTGCAACAGGTTCCATTGCAATACCAGACTTGTGCACAGGCAGGGCAGGGGGCAGTTTGGCTTTGCTTGGTTATGTGTGTGTGGCAAGGTATTGGATTCTGTGACATCATGGGAGAATGTTCGTGTTGAACATGACCAGTGTATTCATTGCATGGTATTGTCAGTCCACAATCCTGTGACCCATGAATGTGTTGCAGAGTGATTTTCTGATTTATAAGGCATTAAACAAGAGGCTTAACTTTAGTTGGAGAAATATCTTATTTATTAATTATTTCTTAACACTAGCTAACAAGGTAACAGTCACTTCTATAAGAGGGGGAGAGGAAAACCAACGGAACTGATAAAACAACCAAATCAACCGAACTGAAGACTGACTACACCCCAAGGACCCAACACAGACCCATACATACAGAGGTAAGTATGCCTTAGGCAAGAAGAGAGACAATGGTTAGCTACACAGTAAAATTCCAGCAGAATGGAGGCAGAGTTGCTGTGGGCATATTGTGAGTGACTTTTGGTGTTGCTATATAATATTTTGTTTCTTTTGAGATTGTTTTGCTTTCTTACATTGCTGCTAGACATGCCTAGTATTATGACTGTGTTATTATTGTCACTCATAATCATAATATAGGTGAACCATTTTTCAAGTTCTCAAAAAGCAGTTTACATAGAAAAAGGTATTAAAAAAGGGTTCCCTGTCCCAGAAGACTCACAATAGCTAGTGATAGAGATACAGATAGAGATGTGTGAATTTTTTTACCCTGGATATACATCGGGCTACACTCTAATGTGCTGTGAAAAACCCAAATTGTGTGTGAACTGCTCCCCAATAACTTGCAGGGACTTCGGGGTAAATCTGGCCGATATGTGAATGCACCCCCTCCTTTCCGGAGGAAATGTGAGTTAAAGGGCTTTAAAAGCCACATGCGAAACACTTCCAGGTCTGTAGAATGATGACCCTCCTGCAAATATAGGAAAAAACTCTTGTTGTCCCTGACAATTGGCCATGGTAGGTGGGAATGATGGGAGTTGTGGCCCAACAATAGCTGGAAGGCTGAAATTGTGCAGTCTTGGTGTGCACTGACTGGCAATCACTCTCCAAGGTTTCAGACAAGAGTCTTTCCCAACCCCGCATGTGATGAAATGCCAGTGATTTAATCTAGGACTGTATGCATGCAAAACAGATGCTCTGCTGCTGACCTATGGCTGGCCCCATCACAAGCACGCTAGCCCCAATCATGTGCTCAAAGTAATGTCTAGTTTGACCCTTAGCATGCACATTTTGAAAACCTCTTGTGTTGAAAAATGTGACAGGCAGAAATGTTTTTCACTCTTCTGTCTAAAATATAATTTGTACATATCTGTTGTTCATAGATTTGGCTGACAACTTGATATCCTTTGCTGCTATTAAGCATATGGCAAGTGTCAGCCCACAACAGACAAAAACTGAGCTCCTTCATCTCCAAGGTAGAAACCTTTCAATACTATCAATTGTTGTTTTTTTAAAAAATCTATATCCTGTTTCTTAATGCAGTCACTTTCACTCAGAGGGGGAGCATTAATGTGGAATATGCCATTATTTTTCTTTAAGAAAGTTATCATTTAGCATAAAGCTTGCTCTTCCAGAGCAACTGAGTACTGCTAACGAATAAAAGCCCTCGAGTATGTAAAGAGCTGCTTTTCCTCAAGTTACCCCAGGGTCTCATGTAATGTAATTTTTACTTAACCTGTCAGACTTGCTTACCCTATGCAACTGACCATGCTCAACATTACCCCTCAGAAAAGCTTGCCTCGGTACTGAAATCTGACAAAGAAATGAAAAATTATGTCCTTGTCCATCAGAAAACAAAACAGGGTTAGTAAAACTGACACGGTAAGTCAGCATCACATTACACCGGCGAAGGGGAGCAGCAGAGCGACCCAGCGACTGTGGAGACGCCACCTACGGACGGGGCTTGAGCTGTCCCTGGTGTTGTCAGAAAGTGGTGGCAGCAGGAGAGGAGCACATCACAGGGTGGGCACTGATTTCCTCTCGGGCCTGCCCCCCACCCTCGGCCCAGCCGGTGGCACGCGTAACAACTTGCCCACCAGCCAGGGGGCCACGCGGCGCAAGGAGAAGGCGACCCAAGGGGCGGGTCTCGTCGTCTCACTGGACAGGACGGCTCTCGCGTCACTCACCGAGCAAAGGCTCGGCTCGCGCCGAGGGGTTGGCCGAGCGCCACTTAACGAGCGCTCTTTCACTCTGCTGCCGGCAGAGAGCTCCGAGAAGCGGCATCTGTGCGCAGAGCGAGCCGCGGGCGCCGCTGCCCCAGCCCCAGCCCAGTCAGAGCTCTAAGGCGAGGGAGGCAGCGTCTCCTTCTTTGCCGCTTGTTGTGAGGTAAGGGACAGGAGGCGCCTGGCGCTGGTTGAAACTCGCGCCTTGACAGGGCGCTGCTGCTGCTGCTGCTGCTGCTGCTACCTGCGCCTCCCGGTCTGGTTGCTCTTTTTAGCAAACAACACCCAGAAAGAAAGAAAGCGGAGGGCGGCAAGCTGGGGCTCTGTCCCACCACCTCGGGGCTCTCTCTTCTCCCCCCCCCCACCCTCCCCTTCCTGTGCTTAGATTCTGGACGACCTCCTCGTCTTACTCAGCCCGCCTCTCTCTTCCAGGAGATGGACATCCTTTGCCTCGCCGTGGTTTTGCTCCCTTGGGTAGCCGGGCTGGACTTCGGCTACCACCACACGAAGGAGATGGAAGCTTTTCTGAAGGACGTGCACAAGAATTACTCCTCCATCACTCACTTGTATAGCATTGGCAAATCCGTGCAAGGTAGGATTGGTGCTGCTCGTGCTGCTTTCTAGCCACTAGATCAGGGGTTGCCAACCTGTGGCCCTCCAGACGTTGTTGAACTACAACTCCCATCATCCCCAGCCACAATAAATTGTGGGCCACAGGTTGGAAACTCCTGCACCAGATTACGGATTGGATAACTTGCTTGGGGGAAGTGACCGTAGCAGTCGCTTGTAATTGATCCAATGAAGTGTAATGAAACCAATGGGCCCCTTGCTTCCATGTCAATGTCATCATGGCCCCAGTTCAGAGAAAGTTAGTCATGCCTCGATCTAGATGGACTCACTAGGGCTAATTTGTCCCATTGATTTCAATAGGACTTAGAAAAGGTCAACTGTTTCTGGATCAGGGCCAGCACATACTCTGTATACAATGCAGTCCCATTTTTCTGAATGAACCAGATGACAGCCAAAATACCTGGGATAATTTAGCCATTTTATAAGTGTTTAATTTATTTAACAGTCCTGCTTGTAATTGGGATTATTTTTACTTTATTAAAATAAAAATGACACTGCATTAGATATAAATTTTAATTTACTTTGACATTTATATCCTGCTCTTCCTCCAAGGAGTCTAGAGTGGTGTACATGGTTTATCCTCACTAAAAAGCTGTGAGGTCATTTAAGATGACAGATGAGTGATTGGCCCAGAGTCACCCAGTGAGTTTCGTGGCTGAATGGGGATTTTAACTCTGGGCTCCCTGGTCCTAGTCCAGTACTCTAACCACTACACCACACTGGCTCTGGATAAATAAAAAATGTACGTATGAAATGTGCGGCAAGCTAAATGAAAATTAAGAATGATAAACTGATTAAAGTTAATTGTAAGATATACAAGTGACTCTTTGTGATCACTTAATGAAGAGAGAAGTTTATTTTAAATAAGGATCATTCTATATGACTAGCTGACCTGGCGCAGAGCATCTGTACTGCTCGTTCTCTCCCCCCAGCCCCATTTCATTCTCTCTCCCCCCACCACTGCTTCTCCCGGCTCTTGGCCGGCCTGGCCACTGCTTCTCTTCCCTGCCACTTCTCCCAGCAGCCAGGCCCATCTTTCCTTTTGGCTGGCAGGCAGGCAGGCCGGAGAGAGAGTGTGCTGCCTTCTCCACCACCAGCCCGCCAGTTTCGCCCTCCGGTTACCTGTCTTCTGCCTGGCGGGCCAGGCCATCTTTCCTTTTGACAAGCAGGTGGGCTGGAGAGAGAGACTGCACACCTTCTCTGCTGCCCGCCATCATAGTTTTCTCACCTGCCTGTCACTTCCTCTGCCTGGCGGTGGTTGTTCTTGCCCATACCCGTGGCTATCTGGCAGCTGCTCGTGAACTCTTGAGAGCTGCCACGCATGGGATTAGTTAGCCATGGGTACGTCTTAGAGAAATAAATATAAAGAAGATTGGTTTACTTTGCAGTAAATGTGTGATTGCTACCTAATTCAGAGGGGCTGAAATATCTCCCCCCTCCCTCCAGCACATCCACCGTATGGAAAATAGCATGTTGTGAATGCTAAAAATACATTTTCTGTAGCAAGCAAATATTATGTTGTTAGCAAATATGTCTTTTGGTGCACTATGTGGAATTTGGTTGCATGAGTATTGTGGCATCTACTGGGAACTACCAGGTGACAAGTGACATTTTCTCATCTATTCCATTTGATGAATTTTTTGAAAAGCGTTGTTTATATGAATTTTTGTTTAGAAGATGCTTGCTTCTAACCACACCGCTTAAGTGTGGAAACACTCAAAATCAATTTGAAAGGGGGCAGGAGTGGAATGGAATACTTAGTGAGTACCAGTATGACTACTTTTTCCACTGCAGCAATCCACCTATATGCTTGCTAGGAAATAGGTTTCATTGAACTCAGTGGGAATTACTTCTGAGTAATCGTGTTTATTGCAACAGAAACAGATACTTTAGGATCAAACCATTACACTGGTAGATCCATAATAGTGTCCTTTTACTGAAATGCTCCTATTTTTTTCAGAACTGCAGTGGAGACTTATAATTTTTACCCCAAGGGCCAAACAGTGTGGTGCAGTGGTTAGAGTGCTGGACTAGGGCTGGGGAGACCGAGTTCAAATCCCCATTCAGCCATGATACTAGCTGGGTGACTCTGGGCCAGTCACTTCTCTCTCAGCCTAACCTACTTCACAGGGTTGTTGTGAGGAGAAAACCTAAGTATGTAGTACACCACGCTGGGCTCCTTGGAGGAAGAGCGGGATATAAAAATGTAAAAACCCCTGCCAAACAACAACAACAACAACAACAAAACCCAGCTTGGATTGATTGGGGAAATGAGGAGGAGGAAAAGGTTAACACCTCCCCTTGCCACTGCTGAACAATGGCTGCATTTCTGTTTAAAAACAAACAAAAGTCAGGGGACTCAATCCCATTTCTCCAGGTGTAAACATGTAGTATTGTCCTTATACTACTTATTGTTTGTATAATACCAAATTCTGGGATAACATAGTTAGAACAGTATTAAAGTATATCAGTGCTAGTTAGTTTCAGTATTTTAAATAAGTCTTCAATAACATTTCAGTGCAGAAATGATTTTGGAAAACTCTATATCATCATCAATGGGAGGTTTGTTTGTAACTTTCAAGATATAGCTGACTTTAAAAACTGCTCTAAAGAATCCAGTTTGCTCACTACTAGGTAATAACCTTTATTTAACAAGTTTATCATTCTGCTCAGTAAATATGCCAGAGTTTAGAGCAACTAAATGGTAGTTAGAACATACCTCATACTAGCTTAGCTGTCTGATGGTCTCTGTGTGTATGTTTGGATTCTGACAGAGCAAACTGTTTATAGTGCCACAGGTAAAGCTGTTTTAAGAACTGGTTGCTGGGAACAGCACAAATTTATGTTTTATCAAGTATCATAGTGAATTCCAGCCAAAATAGTTTTTACTTGCTTAGTGAATTATACATTTATTCTAAGAAATACAATATATTATATTATTATTATTATTATTAATTCAATTTCTATACCGCCCTTCCAAAAAAATGGCTCAGGGTGGTTTACACAGAGAATAATAAATAAACAAGATGGATCCCTGTCCCCAAAGGGCTCACAATCTAAAAAGAAACATAAGATAGACACCAGCAACAATCACTGGAGGTACTGTGCTGGGGGTGGATAGGGCAACCTCCATGTATAAATGTATAAAGTTACATTCTTGAGAAGTGCATCATCTGGTTACATAATCCTTTTTGATCTGGGTTTGCTAGGCATAATCTGTAATTGCATGCAAGGAGGGAGGCCTGTCAATGTGAGAACTAGCTACAGTGATTTTATTTCCACTTGGGGTGGAAAATGTTAAAATAAAGCATTTGTGCACAGCTTAATATTTCCTGGCAGCAAGAAGAGTGGTGTGAGGCAAATTCTATTATAGAAATCCAGATTTTCTTGGGTCTAAGCAAGTGGAGTTTCTGTGATGGAAAAGGGAGTTGAAAAAAAATAAAAGGAGATCCTCCTGATTTTATTTATTTATTTGTAGCAAAAACTTACATGGGCCATTGCTTAGTCTTATGGTGGCAGTTGTTAAAGGCAGGAGGACTTTAAATTCTAAGTAAATTTCTTACACACATTTCTAAAATGTCATCTTTTTGTTGAGAAATGCTGGGTGTTTCTAGCTTCCACTGACTTTAAAAAGTGTCCTCGGTACATATGATGCCTGGTAGACAGGTCAGTGCTGAGCCCAGCTGTGTAGCCCTCTGCTTCTAATTCTGGATGTGACAGTGTGGGAAGCAGAACGTTGTGTGTAGAGTTGTGGCTCTTCTGTGTAACAGTCAGGAGTGTTGCTACGCCCCCAAAGGATCCGGGACCTGGGCTCAGACCGGTGCTACAACTTTAAAAAAACACACCTTTATTTAGCGGCCGGTGAAGCCAGCTCTGGGGGAGGGAGGGAGTGAGAAGGTGGTGTGTGATTCCTTTTAAAAAGCTGCTCTTCACCACTCTGGGCACTGACCCCTCAACTGGCCTCTGCATATGGACAGAGGTAGCTGAATGGGGCTGAGGACAGGGCAGTCTCCCTGAGGAGACTCACTTCCTAGAGCAGGGTTTCTTAACATGTGGGTCCCCAGATGTTATTGGACTTCAACTCCCATAATCCCCAGCCCCAGTGGCCTTTGGTTTGGAATTATGGGAGTTGAAGTCCAATTACAACTGGGGACCCACACGTTGAGAAACTCTGTCCTAGAGGCTCCCAGGTGCCCAAGGTGGTAAACAGGAGTGTTTTTTAAAGGAATCATGACACGCCACTCTCACCACCCTTCCTGGAGCTGGCTTTGCTGGCCACTCGGCTGGCCGGGGAACTAAACAATGTGTTGCTTGCCACACTCCCGGCAGCACACTGTCTCTGCCGTCATCCTTCTGGTGGAGAAGGAGGCAAGTCAGTGGAGATCTGGAGCACCCCCCAAAACACTGGAGGCCCATGCCCTCAGAACTCCTCCTAATTACGCCATTGGTATCAGTTAGTGCTTCTTGTGCACATGCTATGTTTGTGGTGGAAATAATCCAAACACAAACAATGCTAGTGCTCTGATTTTAAGTTCCTTTAGAAGTACTGACACCTTAAATGGCGCAGCGGGGAAATGCTTGACTAACAAGCAGAAGGTTGCCAGTTCGAATCCCCGCTGGTACTATATTGGGCAGCAGCAATCTAGGAAGATGCTGAAAGGCATAATCTCACACTGCGTGGGAGAAGGCAATGGTAAACCGCTCCTATATTTTACCAAAGAAAACCACAGGGCTCTGTGGGTGCCAGGAGTCGAAATCGACTTGACAGCACACTTTACCTTTAGAAGTACTGACAGGTGAGAATTCTGAAAAATGTGGGTTAACCATAATTCAGAACCCTTCTGCTTACTGATACATGTCTGTTGAGGTCACCAAGGTACAAAGAAAATGCCTTCTGGAGTTGATTGTGGGATCAGGTTATAGTCATTAAGCAGGCAACAAGCAACATGTTTAAAAATGATTGTGTGTCATTTTAAACTGTTGTTCTTTCAAGCAAGGGTGTGTCTTTGGGGGTGGGGGAACAGGTATGTCCTAGGTAATACCATAATATATCAAATATAGAAGAATGAATAATTTTTTTCTCATATCCTGATGTAAACTATAGCTAAAGTATGTTTTCCTCCAGAGTAACCTCTAGAGATACAGTAATTAACCGACTAATAATAATAACAACTGGCTGACCCGTCGCAGAGCATCTGCGCCCCTAGCTCTCCCTGTCTCCCCCTGCCCGCTGCAACCAATCCAGCTCCCTGCCCTGTCTTCATTTCATCTCCATCCCTTCAGCCACCGCCCCCATCCCTTCGGCCAGTTGGTTCTCCCCCCCTCCATCCCTTCAGCCAGTTTGTTCTCACCTCCATCTTTTCAGCCTCTGTTTTGCTGCCCACTCTGCCACCTGCTCAGCTGTCCTGCTCATGAGGAGTGGGTGGTTGGAGCCGAGGTGCGCTCTCCTGCCGGATAGCAGTGGCGTGTCTCCTCCTCCTCCTCCTCCTCTTCCTCCTCGACCTCCCTTCCTCCTCAGCAGGCTGGCTCAGAGAGAGGTCCCCCCTGCTGTGCTCTGTTCCCTTCTGCCCTGCTAGGAACTCTTGCAAGAGCTGCCACATACCATGAGGATTGCTACATACATCCTAAGGCTTTTAAATATAAAGAAGATAAACAACTTTATTTGTTAGCTGCCCCTAACAAATTGTTCTCTGAACGGCTCACAACAGAGGATTAAAACATACAATAAAAATACATAACACATTAAATCATAACAAAGGTGAATAATAATGGTGAACAAACAAGGGTGAAAAGAAAATACAAAACACAAAACAACTTTAAAACTCATTTTAAAATTAGTTAAAAATCAGAGCAAACCTGAAAACCTGAATTTAAAAGGCCTGGGTGAACAAAAAGGTCTTTATTTGGCATCTAAAAGAACAAAGTGATGAAGGCAGGCGAACCTCACTGGGGAGGCTGAGGTGTAACCACCAAAAAGGCCCTCTCCCTGGTAGACACCTGCCTCACCTTGTATGGCAGGGGCACCCGGAGGAGGGCCTCCAAAGAAGATCTTAAGGTATGGGTAGGGACATATGGGGCAAGGCACTCTCTCAGGTAACCCACTCCCAAGCCATTTAGGGCTTTAAAGGTTAAAACCAGCACTTATATGTTTTAGTTCCTCAATTTCAAAAACTCAGCTAAAACACAAAGAAACAATTCATTTTAATGAACTTATCTGACCAGGACGAAGAACTGCATCTGCCTTATAGGTCAAAGTGTCATTCAGCTTCTGTAAAAGTTTGGTTACAACTTTGCTTATCACTGTTCCAAACTATGGATTAGTGTATTTGTTTATGCATGTCAGCTGATTATGCAGTTACAATGGGGATACGGGGAGAGGTGAGATCAATCAGTAACCAATCAGTAACCTTTACAGCTAGGCCCAGATGGAATGATAGTGTCAGCTACAGTTGAAACTAAACAAGAACGCAGCCTGAAATTAAACATCTACACTCTGAATATGTCTCTTATTAATGAACCAGGGATCTTTGACTAAAGAGGAATGCTGCTTCTTCTTGAAAGAGACATGCTGGAAGATCTGGATAAATGAGCACATGGTACTTCTGCTTAAATAAAGCAGAGCAGCAGTTGTGGCATGGGCATATGGCTATTTATTTTAATCGTTTTGTATTAAGATTGCTGTTCCATACGTAAAGATTCCCCACACATGTATGTTACACTTTCTGTGCCACTCTCCTGATTTACTTATATTACTCGCTGGCCCGGGCGCAGAGCATCTGCGCCCCTAGTTTGGCCTAGCCGTTTTCTCCCACTCGGCTGCCTCCTCCTGCCAGATCGGCTCTGCCAGCTGGCCGCCTCCTCCCACCGGCCCGTTTTCTTCCTCTCGCCCAGGGATGTAGCAAGGTTGGAGTGGGCCCAGTGATAAGATTTTAAAATGGGTCCCCTTCATTTGAAATGCCCCCCCATGAGCTCAGCTCATGAAGTAAAGAAATCTTAAATGCGGCTGAACCGTGGTAACAAAAAGCGTGTGTATCTATCTATATCTATATCTATATCTATATCTATATCTATATCTATATCTATATCTATATCTATCTATATACACACACATATACATACACATACATACACCGATGTGCCACAATAGAACAATCATCCTAAAAATTTTTTTAAAGGTTTTGTGAATTGTGGACAATACAAGTCATTTAATGGTACTGGAGAAAGACATGCTGTTCTGGTAGCTCCAGGTCCTAACACTCACATCAACTGTGGAGGATGAATACAAGTGAAGGAAGCCTGGGCGGGTGCACGGCTGGGGGAGTCAGTCATGTGAATTGCCTCTGGGGGCCCCCCCAAAGCAGTGGGCCCCCAGACAACTGTCTCCCCTTGCCCTATTATAGTTACGCCCCTGCTCTCGCCCACCGCCTCCTCCAGTCAGCTGGCGCGGCTCCGCTGGCCGGCTGCCTCTGCCCACTGGTGTGGCTCTGGCCACCACCTCCGCCTATTGGCTGCCTCCGCTCAAAGCACTGTCTGGTTCTGGCCAGCCCCCTCCTGGTACTCACACAGCTCCACTCCCCGCCCAAAGTACTTGCTGCCTGCGACTGTCAGGAACTCTCGTGAGGGTTCCACCATGCATCCCCATAGAACATCACGTCTACGAGAATATATATATATATATATATATATATACTAGTGGGCCCGGGCACAGAGCATCTGTGCCTCTAGCTGGCCCACTGCCGCCGCCTGCGCCGCCGCCTGGCCCGCCGCCTTGCCTCCGTGGCCGGGCCCGCCGCCTTGCCTCTGCGGCCGGGCCCACTGCCGCCGCCTGGCCCACCGCGGCCGGGCCCACTGCCGCCGCCTGGCCCACCGCGGCCGGGCCCGCCGCCTTGCTTCCGCAGCTGCCCAGCCAGGCAATTCTCCTGGGTGCGCCAGGACCAATCAGGCACCCCCGCAGCCCAGCCAATCAGCTGGGCTGCCGGGACGCATTTTTCCTGGGCACACCCAGGAGAAATATATATATAGATATAAATAGACAGACAGATAGATAGATATTATGAGTTTCTTTCTTTCCTCTACCTGTGCGTTTACACCTTAATTGTAATTGTGATTTCTTGGAAGTAAATCTCACTGAATGTTTTGGGATTTACTTGTGTGTAAATATGACTGGGATTGGAGTGCCAGCCACATAAACCTAAACCTTTCCTAAACAACTTCTAAGCCTAGCTGGCTAGATTAGGAGAAATATGTTGTCATCCAGGTATCATGATGATAAGAAGGCTGTGTTGTGTTTGGTTGCCAGTGATGAAAGCCAGGGTCTGAAGTTATTCAGCAAGTTCTATTTTTATTTTGAAGAACTAGTCATTTGCTTCTATCATGGTGTCATTTTTTAGAAAGTTGAACTTTCAATATACATAGCTTGATTTGTTCTAAGTAGCACAGGATTTTAAAATGCCAGTAGACAAGACACACTATATTTAAAGACTATGGCTAACATACTACGCAATGTAACACATGCGACGGAATGTAACATTTGTACTGCTGCTCAAGAGTTCTGTTGCACAAGTGCAAAAATTGCACTTGTGGAACTGCGCAAAAGTAATGTTTCACTGGGTCCATAACGTTGCATAGTATGTCAGCCAGTGGAACTAATTTAGCAAGAGGTGACCTACCTTTTCTACTCTTACATTTCTCCACTGCACATACAAAGCGCTACTACTGTGTTTTCCGGAGAGGTGCCTTGCAGCGCGAAGCAGCCCTATTTGGGAGGGATGTCCTGCATTCAGCTGTCCTCCTTGTGTGCATCATATGAGTCCTAATCTAGATATCAGTGGGTATAATAGTGCCCCACTCCATCCTCTCCCACCTGCTGCACCTCCTTCTCCCCTGCACTAATAATCCATGCTCAATTATTAACAGAAAGGGATGAACCCCATAATAAGGCCTAGGCTGATTTACACAAACTATGTAATCTTTTTAACATAGTCCTGTTATCCTAGTCTAGACATGTTCTCAGAAGTTGAATGTATTTGGGGTTTTACTTAGATTAATTTAGTACTTTGAGGTTAAAACCTATAGCTTTCCAGTGCCTATACAGTATATCTCTTTGCAGTTCTGTAGGCTACTTTAACCCCTTGCAAAAGTTTAAACCACAATTATAATCTGACCCAAATAACTTTTGATGAATGCTGGTCTCTGCTAAGTGCAGGGTGTTGTCTGGCTGCTGGATTAACTGTTTCACCATAGGATGTGTCTGTAGTTTCTCTTTGTTACTGCAGCATTGCATGATTTATGATGACTGCATTTTATTACTGCTGTTTCTTTAATGATGTAGAGTGCGCTGGTAAGTAGGCATGCTTGAAAACATTTCAAGAGTTCCTATTATATCCTCCTTGTGCTTTCTTTACCCCGAAAGGAAATGTTTGGGAAACTACACCTCAATGTGTTCTTCCCAGTCATGACATATAATTATGAAGAACTAACCTAAACATGTTTCCTTTCAGTGGCTAACATCCAGACTAACATTGCCTTGATGGAAAAGTGTTTTACATTGTGCATGCCCCCGCTCCTTCCCTGTGCAGCCACCTATGCCTCCAAAATATATATAATCTGTCTCTGAGCATTAGGGGAATCTGATGAGATTTACTTCTATTTTGTGCATTGTTTATGGTCAGTAGACTGAGATAAATTTGACTTGATTGACTTCATGCACTGGAGTGTTGGCAGAGTTTTTATATGACCAAAGACAAAGAAATCCCCCGTGTCAGACTAATATATTAAAGTCTGAAAAATACAATAGACTATATATATCTTATTGAACCTCTTTATAGGACTCTCTAGAGAGAATGCCTAAATAAACCATCATGAAGAAAATTGCTTCCCCTGAAGATGCCAAAAACATAATGTATAAACTGAAAACATTATAATACATAAATCAAAATCTACATTGTAAAATAATCACAACACTATGAATGGAAAAAATAAACAATAGCATGTAAGAAATTCCAAAATACTAAATATACAAACATAAATATAAATATATGTACATAGCTTGAATAATATAAATCAACTATATGTTCACAAGTGTGCATGTGTCAGGAGATAGCAAGTGAAATAGATACATAGAATAGTAACCACCATTATCAATGTTTACATCTTAATAAATGCCCAATGAGTCATAAAGAAATTTTTATACGGCCAGTGTTGAGAGTAAAACATTATTGCAAGGTGATATTTACTCGCTATCCTTCCGTCTCCTTGTGAGAGTTACCATTGTTATACTGCCACAGAGTGATGGCAGGACCAGCTCCCGGTTTCAGGAGCCCCTCAGCAAATTGCCTTCCATGGACTCCCTCCGATCTGGAGGCAAGCCCAACCATAGAGGTGGGCGAACTGGGGAGTCACCCAGGGCACTAGTGGTAGGTGCAGGTGCTGCTGGGGCGGGGGTGGCGGCGGCAAGAGGCATCTTTAAGTGTAAATCAATAGGTGCTTACCTCCGCTACTGCCACACCTGAATGCTGCTTCAAGCAGCAGTGTGCCACCCAGTACCCCCTTTGGAGGGGGATCACCTCCACCACTCACCTGGCCTCTGCAGAGCTGATCTCCTGCCAGCAGCCAGGTGAGTGGTGGAGGCTATCCCCCACCACAGGGGGTGCTGGGTGGTGCGCTGCTGCTTGAAGCAGCATTCAGGCGTGGCGGTGGCAGATTAATAGGCAGACCTATTAATTTACACTTAAAGATGCCTCTCGCAGCCGCCCGCACCAGCTGCTACTGCCTGAAAGGCAGGGCTGTCCTTAGGGTGGGGCGAGCAGGGCAATCACCCTGGACCCCATGCTGGGACAGCCCCCACACTGGGCACACTGGCTGAGCAGCCTGCCCTGCTCTCTCTTCCAGGAATTTATCTTCTCCTACCCACCCCAGCCAACCAGTGTTCCCTCTAACAGGGATTCCCAGGTGCTGTTGACAACAACTCCCAGAATCCCCAGCTGTAATGGTTTTTGCTTGGGGATTATGGGAGTTGTAGTCCACAACTGGTAATCCCTGTTAGAGGGAACACTGTGCCAACATTTTGTAAGCGCCAGGCAGGCTTGCCTGCTGTTGAAAGGCTCACTGCACAGTGCACTCTGCTACAGCTCCCTGTTTTCCTCCCTCTCCACCGCTGCCTCTCAGCTTTGGTGGGTGGGCGGGACTTCCAGAGGCCTCCCTGAAGCTTTCCAGTGCGGCGGGCTGCCTGAAGGCAGCAGGGAAGGGAAGGAGGAGGCAGAGTGGCCGGCGCTGGCTGCCCACCACAGTGCTGCCCTGCCCTGCAGCTCTGTGCTGAGCCTGTGCCTTCCTCTGTGTCTTCAGAGCTAGCAATGGAAGGCAGGGGATTTCCCTTTTTGGGTTACCACCCCCTGGATATTTATGGAATCACTTGCTACAGGACTTTCATATCGGTCACAGATGTAGGACAGGGTGAGAGGGCTATGTATCTTTAATTTGAAGTGGATTGGACAAATAGTTGGTTTTTAACTTAATTTTTTTTTTAAAAATTCTTTTTTTAAAAAAAAACTCCAAAAAGTCCAATAAGTGGCTTGTTTCATGGCAGAAAATTACAAAAACCTCCGGAATAAACAAACAATTACAATATATATTTGTAAATGCTGTTGGTTTGCAATCCACAAGGTCTGAGAGAACTGAAGTACGGGGCATGTGCTGTGCTTTCATTTTTCCTGACAAATGCACTATATGTCCAAGCTGGTTGGAAATGCCCAAAAACCTCACTCACTCACTCATACTATTTACACAGTATGTCATCAGTCAATATGATTCTGTAATCATATGAAATATTAAGGAGGCCCTGTACATACTGATTCGCCCCAGCTCCACACACCCCTAGGGACAGTCAGCTCTGCAGAAAGGGGCACCAAGCTGACCTTGGTGGTTCGCTGTTTGTTGAGTGTGCTGAGCTAGGAAGAGCTCACTGAGTTAAGCAGCGCTTTTAACCTTTTGTTCAAAATTAGGATGTTTGGGTATTAACTACAGTAGGGCCTATTACATTACTAGGTTTTGCGATCGTGCACAAGCCACACCACTTGCCAGCACTGATAACCTAACCACAAGCGGTGGATTGCTAAAGGCACTCCTTGCCCAGGGTGCTATTCATTCTAGGGCTGGCCCTGTGGAGGTTTGTGGTAGATATTAGATAGGACTGGTAGATAGGATGGGATGGAAGAGAGGTGACAGTGAAGCAGCAGTGCCAAGAGTGTTGCTTTGTCACTAATGTATGAAGGCTGTAGACACAGAGGCATGGCTGTTCTTAGGGTAGGGCAAGCCCCGAATCCCGCTCTTTTAACCCCCATTAAAATTAACTGAAAGGGGGCCCTGCACTGGTCAATTTGCTCCAGGCCAAGCACCCCACTAAGGCTCCCTAAGGACTGCCCTACACAGAGGTGGCTTTGGGGAGCCCTTCTGAGGACCCTTGGCAGCTGCCTGTTCTATATATGGCTGCTTGGCTATATTGGAATAAATCAAACAAAATACAGCAGTAAAAAAACTTTGTCACATTGTGGGGTGTAGGGTCTGGGGGGAATTAGCTGGCAATCATCAAATGCTGCCAACTAGCATAAGGTTCATCTGTAAATTGGACATTTTGAGGCTGAAGGTTAATTGGAAGCCCACTCCTCAAATACTTCTGACTAGGCACGAAGGAAGCACTTAAAGAGGTCATTCACACAATCAAAAACTGTGTTCTATCCAGTTTTGGGAGCTGCATTTGCTCCCAATTTCCGGTTGTGTGGAAGCAATGTACAGGTGAAACTCGGAAAATTAGAATATCGTGCAAAAGTCCATTAATTTCAGTAATGCAAATTAAAAGGTGAAACTGATATATGAGACAGACGCATTACATGCAAAGCGAGATAAGTCAAGCCTTAATTTGTTATAATTGTGATGATCATGGCGTACAGCTCATGAAAACCCCAAATCCACAATCCCAGAAAATTAGAATATTACATGGAACCAAGAAGACAAGGATTGTAGAATAGAACAATATCGGACCTCTGAAAAGTATACAGTGTACTGTGCTTGACTGGCCAGCAAACTCGCCTGACCTGACCCCATAGAGAATCTATGGGGCATTGCCAAGAGAAGGATGAGAGACATGAGACCAAACAATGCAGAAGAGCTGAAGGCCGCTAATGAAGCATCCTGGTCTTCCATAACACCTCATCAGTGCCACAGGCTGATAGCATCCATGCCACGCCACATTGAGGCAGTAATTGCTGCAAAAGGGGCCCAAACCAAGTACTGAATACATATGCATGCTTATACTTTTCATATTGTTCTATTCTACAATCCTTGTCTTCTTGGTTCCATGTAATATTCTAAATTTCTGGGATTGTGGATTTGGGGTTTTCATGAGCTGTACGCCATGATCATCACAATTATAACAAATTAAGGCTTGACTTATCTCGCTTTGCATGTAATGCGTCTGTCTCATATATCAGTTTCACCTTTTAATTTGCATTACTGAAATTAATGGACTTTTGCACGATATTCTAATTTTCCGAGTTTCACCTGTAGGAGGGAAACATGGGTAGCTTTTCCTCCTACCTTGCTTACTTCCACCCAGGTTTTCCTCTTACCTTGCTTCCACACAACTGGAAATTGGGAGCACACACAGCTCCCAAACCCAGGTAAAACAGTTGTTGATTGTGTAAATGACCTCAAACCCAGACAGCTACTACTGAACAGGTTTTTCCTTTTTGTCAGTAAGGTTGTGTCTGAAATGTTAAGTCCTGAGTTGTTACACTATTGGAATAGCCTGCATTCTTAGTGTTTTCAGGAGCTGAAGGCTCTGCTAATTGCAGGGGCTTCTCCTCTTCAGCGGATGTCTCTGCTGCTAGGAAAACTAGTTTGGCCAGTACTTAAAGAACAAGTAGAGGTGGTGGTTGGCAAAACCTGCTTCTCCTCCTTCCTGCTGTGGCTATCAATACTCTAGGCGACAGTGAGGTAGTTCTCTTGTGCAACTTCTGCTCATCATTCCTGCCACCTAGCTCAACCCCCTTCCCTTTCCAAAGTTTTCCTGGTTTTTAAAAGTTTCTCGTTGTAAAGAGTGAGAGATTCCCTGTTGCAGCATGTGCTCCTTCAACTTTAAAAAGAGGATGGGAATTACAAGACTATGGGGCTATTCTCACCCAGTGGCTTACAAGTGGTTAGCTCACTTTTGTAGCCCTCTCCTAAGCCCGGGTTTGCGGAGCGAGCGCTCCGCAAACCCGGGCTTCCCGATCATGAGTAGCTGTGGTGCGGCTCCACGCCGCGGCTACTCACAAGTAGACCCCTGGAGGGGAGGTGAAAAGCCGCCTCCCGGCTCCGGGGGTCTCCCCAGTATGCCCTGCGTGCTCGCACAGGGCATACTGGAGCTTCCAAGGGCTGTGTGGCCCCCGAGCTTCCCAGCCCCCACCGGCTCCGTCACGGAGCCGGCAATCATGTGGGCGGCCGATCTGGCCACCCAGGGCTCCCACTCTCCCCACTCTGCTGCAGAAACTGGGTCTCACTGATCATGAGACCCGGCTCTATATTATTCATTCCTCTTTATGGCAATGCCTTGACATTAGTTAAGCTCTTCTTTTTAATAACTTTTTTCTTTCTTTGCAGGATCATCTTCAATGTGTTCTCCAGGCCTGGAGTACACACATTTTAAAAACAAACTCTTTTATAGCTGCTTCCCTCATAAACACAAAGCCATCTTAACTTGGTTTAACTAAGACTTTATCCAGAGACAACTCCATTTTAATCTTCCTCCTCTTTCCCTCCCTTTTCTTTCTGACTCCACTCTCCACAGCATCCCCACTGGGACAAACTTCTAAAATCACAAAACATAAAAGACTACTAGATAGAATACAACACAAAACAACCAAAAAGGGTAAAATGGGCTTTCCTCACACAGCATAGCTCTCCCTTCCCTTTGCCTCTGAACAGTTGAAGTACATGTAGGAAAAGGCTGTTCTCACTAGTAAAAGGTGTCTGTAAAGTAAAGTAAAGTGTGCCGTCAAATTGATTTCGACTCCTGCCACCCACAGAGCCCTGTGGTTTTCTTTGGTAGAATACAGGAGTACAGATCCCCTAATTGTTGGTCAGGGGTGTTGTGTCTGGATGCTGTAAAACTCAGTCTCTTCCACCCAAGCCACAAACATGCAAGACTTTCCTCTTTCCAAATTGCACTGTAAAATTTTAAATCCCTGGCCGAATAAGAGTTACTAGCATAGGCTGACATCCTGACTAATAAAGCACATGCAGAAGGATGTTGTGCTAGCATAAAACTGTTGCGCTAGCTACTTGTGCTAAGCCTGGAGCTTGTATTCCAGATTTGTGTTGCTCAATTGCTTGCAAAATACCTCATTTGCTTTAAAGGGAAATCGTTTGCAAGAGAACTATGGTGCAATTTTGTAAATCTCCATTTTTTAAGTACAACTATATGATCTTCTTGTGCTAGCACAACATTGTTAATTATGTAAGTACTTTGTTAGGATATCAGCCATATACTACAAACATCCTTACATTGCTAATTTTAAAACACCTGAAATTGGACCAGTTTTATAAAAAACTGATCCTACCTATGGAGGTGCAAAATCTCAGATTAGAGTCCATACAATAAATTCCCAAGCAACAGTTACATCTGGGATGGAATATCTGTGCTATACAGTACATATAATGACTGCTGTTTGCAAAGGTACAAGAGTAATTGGCTTAAAAGTCCTCACCTTTATTTGCAAGATATTTGAAACTCTGTTCCCTTCATACTTGGAAAATGAGCAGATAGAATAAAGAGCTGATTGTGCGTTGACTGTTTGAGCAAAATTCTGCCTTGGCCGAAGACTTGTGCATAAGTCAGAGGAAGTAAGTGTTAATTTTAAATTCAATTTTTTTATTTCTGAACAACTGTAACCTAATTGTAAATGATCTGGGGATTAGTTGCACAGCTCACAACACACTTTTGCTACCTCCATCTCAGGCCTATATTTAGTTTCCAGTGGCTAAAGTAAAAAAAAAAACCAACACCCCACAACCCAAATCTAGAACAATATTTCATTCTTTCCTTTTACAACTGGCTGTTTGTTCTTCCACTCTGAGAGCTGTCCATGTGTTGCAGAAAAGCAATGAAAACAGAGGCATGAATGCTTCTACTTGAGCTGCTGCTTCTGCAACATGCAAATTGATGATGAAGGCATTTCTGGAGCTCTAGGATCTCTGATGTACACATTGCAACAGCAGCAAAGGAAGTAGATGTGAAAATGGCTCTTAACTTTTCCCTCCTACTCTGCAGTATGTGAACAAACTTTCAGTCTTGGTGTAAGTGTGCTTTGTTTTAGCCGCCTTAAATGTTGTTGGTGGGGATACATATTTACAAATTTCATAATAAGAGACATTTAATTTGTAAACTGTTTTGTTATAGGGAACACATTAGATGATGCTCCATAGTATTTATCTTCTACTGCAATTTAGGAAGGTGCTGAAAGGCATCATCTTATACTGCACGGGAGGAGGCAATGGTAAACCTCTCTTGTATTCTACCAAAAGAAAACCACAGGGCTCTGTGGGCCCCAGGAGTCGAAATCGACTTGATGGCACTTTTAACCTTTCCCTTATGTTTTGTCAATAGTACCTCATCTTGCCATGTGGCTCATGACATAGACAAGATGAACAAATAATATAACGAATGCCTTTTGAGCTCTGGTGCATCACTTCAGACTTGCAGATAACAGAGTCTGGAAGGGAACCATTTTAAAATCTTATACAAGTTCTGATCAGCTTAGCTCTTTTGTTCAAATTGCAAATGTGGGGAAACCCAAAATATGGTTTGTAGCATCACTTATGACAGGGGATCCCAACCTGTGGTACTCCAGATGTTGTTGAACTACAAATCCCATCATCCCCAGCCACAATGAGTGAATTGTAGCTGGGGATGACAAGAGTTGTAGTTCAACAACACCTGGAGTACCACAGGTTGGAAATGCTTGACTTACAAAAATTTGGGATGAATGGGAGTTAAAGTCCAACAACATCTGAGGATCCCAAGGCTGGAAACTCCTTATCTAATATAATACGCAGTTATCACAATCCAACTATGGCCATACATGCACAGATGCAGACTTCTGTTTGTGTAACCCTCGCTAGATGTGGAACTGGTTGTGTAATCAGATGCTTCAACAAATAATATTGCCTTGATAGGATGGCAAGCTATTTCTTTGGTGTCCCCATGACACCATGATTTCTGTAGTTTCTTCTTTTGTACTTCAGTTCGTCCCTTTTGTTCTTTTCCTATGACTGTGACAGCTTGTGAGGCTATTCTCACACATGGTGGAAACCAGGCTAAGGGAGCCCAGCCTGGTTTCCACCGTGCGTGTGAACTGCCAGGAGCTTTGTGGCTCCCGGCGGCAAGCCTGCTTAATTGCCCCTCCTGCAAGGTTAGTGGAGTGCACATTCCGCTAACCCTGTTTGTTTAATCGTGTGTTGCCATGGCGCGGTGATTCACAAGTAGCCCCCCGACCAGGAGGCTACAACAAGTCTCCTGGTGTTGGGTGGGGGGGCTCTCTAGAATGCCCCACACACTCATGCAGGGCATGATGGGATCCCCACCTCCCCAATCTGCTCCGTGATGAAGCTGGTAATTGTGTGAGCGGCCGATCCAGCCACCCAGGGCAAGCTGCCTGCTCGTCTGTGGAGAGAGCAAGTCAAGCCTGCTTTCTCTGAAGAACCTTCTTAGGCTCTCCACACTGCTCCTATGGAGAGCCTTTGTGCCTGTTTCTGTATGAAGTTTCTTAACCCTATTAGATCATAAATAAAGGAGAACTAAGGCTGCATTTTCACAATCATGATCATCCTGGTTAAAGAATTAACCTGGATTGCTGAGCCCAGTGGAGTTGGTTGTGAGAACATATATTTCCTGGGCAATCCTGATCAAACTGCTGTGATCAAACTGCCTTTAACCACCAGGATAGATAATGAGGCTATTCCCACGATCACTGGGAAGAGGGCTAAGGGAACTCTCAGTGATCATGGGAACCACCAGGCTCGCAGGCGAGCCTGGTGCTCCCAAGACGGCTAGCCCGCTTAATTCCTCCTCCCTTTAAATGAGGTTAACAGAGTGAGCATTCCGTTAACCTTGGGGTTTTTTGCTCATGTGACACACATGTAGACCCCCAACCGGCGCTTGCACAGGGCATCCTGGGATTTCTTGGGGCCGTGCAGCCCCTGATCCCCGCAGCCCCTGCCGGCTCCGACTGACCCAGAACTGCACTTTGATCGTCTGTTGTAAATCTGTTAGCTCGGCTAACCCAACATGATTTACAACCCCCTTCAGCACTCCCCGGTGAGTTAACAGAAAGCGGCAGTGAAACTGCACAAAGGAAAAATAAAAGGCTCACAAAGAAAAACAGTAAATGAATTAGCACTTAGCACTTACATTTATATACCACTTTATAGCCGGAGCTCTCTAAGTGGTTTACAGTGATCTAGCATATTGCCCCCAACATTCTGGGTACTCATTAAGTCTCCTGAACTGAACTAGGTACCCCGCTCTAACAATAACTGAGTAATAAGTGAAAAGAAAACACAGAGCAAGGAATGAAAATGGCGAAGGACACCAGAAGCAAGGAATTAACGGAACAAAGCAGGTAAGCATAAACAAGGCAAAGTGGAACTCGGACAAAATTTTGGAATTCAAATAGGACACTGTCTGCGGCCCGCGAAAGTTGCAAACAGCATCTGAGCAATTGAGAGACTGCTAAATAAATATGGCTCAAGAGAACCAGGAGCTAATCAGGCTTCCCTGAGTCAGCACTTCGGCTTCCTCTCTTGTGATCTCCTGCTCGACTTCCACTGAGCCTCCCTCTTGAGCCGTCTTCTCAAGACAGGTGAAACCCCAGCCTCCTTCTCATCAGAAATCATGTCTGGTAGCTGTTGCGAATCCTCAGCTCCAGAGTCTGGTCTCCCTGACAAATCCTGTTGCTGTGCCTCTGAGTCCTCACTAGCAGGCGAATCCTCCCGTTCCTGCTCTGACTCTTCTGAGTCAGAAGTCTGAGCCATGACATCGTCTGAGGGGAAAGTGGGCTAAGCCCACTCTCCCTGCAGACCCGACAGAAGCTCTCCTCATGGATCATGAGAAGAGCGTCAATCATTGTTTGATCCTGGTTATCTCTCTTGGTCAAATGCAGTTTAACCACAGCGCTTTGACCAGAATTGCCCAAAAAGTGTCCAAAAAGTGTGTGTTCTCACAACCAGTTTCACGAGGCTCAACAATTCTGGTTGATTCTTTAACCAGGATCACTGTAATTGTGAAAATGCAGCCTAAGGCAAGTTTCAGATGATAATGGATATATCGGCAAAATTCTGGTTTTGAAATATATGACTTGTAGTATTGATCAACATTACTAGTAGTTTATCAGTATCTGATTTTAAGAGTTTTTGTTTGTGTTTGTGAGTGTGTGTTGTGGTACTTTCAGTCACTGAAACATTCCCACCCTACTCCTATGGTCATCTCTCTGTCTCTTTTTCCTTGGCACAACAAGTTCCTGTATTCGGGGGGCCAAACTGGTCAGTATGCGTATTTGCATGACTGTGGCCTGTATGCTTAATTTTTCTGAAGAGTACATGCAGGGGCCTGATCTACATAAGGACCGTGTCATGGTGAGGCGTGGAGGCGGGTGGGCTTTAACCCTTTCCTTCACTACACTCCCAATCTGGATCAGCCCTTCCCCTATGACTGCTATTTCCCCTGGCAGGGGGAAGCTTCTACTGGCATCAATGGAGGCTTTTCTCATGGGGCAAATAAAAGATGGAGGCCCAATCAGACCATAGGTGAATCGTCTAGATTGGTTGGATTAATAGGAGCTTAGATTAGGAAGAAGATTGCATCTATCAAACACACCAGTGAAACATTCTCTCTGCAACAATTGTTTAACAGTTTATACTTATTTCAGTTCTAAATAGAACTTCCCACTAAACGATTATTTTGCTGTTTCAGTGCTTTCGTTTCACCAGAACTGAAAGCAAAGTTTGTTCTGATGGTGTCTGAAAGAACATCATGTTTCAGGTTACTGGTGCCTTCTAACCTATGTGAACTTCTTACATCAACAGCTAGGCTGTGTGCATGTGAGTAATCTGGAAAACAACTAAACAATGTGGCATTCAGTTAGACTCTGGATCCTAGCAGGGTGCAATTACAAAAATCTAAATATAAATAAGTGACTGACAAAACACAATTATTTAGTTAAATGTTTTACTTTAACACTTTAGTTTAAAATGGTTTTGGTTTTCCCCTCAGTAACTAAGTTTAATTTCAAACCGGAAGCTGAGAGCTAAAGTGAGAGTTTTAGGAATGCTGAGGATAGAGAGAATTTTCAGAAAGATAAATCATATGAGGGCCAAACCAAGTTACATGTTTATTGCATGACTGGGTCCTGCATTCTTGATTTTTTAAATGTAAATTGCAACTGCTCAGGGCCCCAGAAGTTCCAGGATGCCCCGCGTGAATGTGCGGGGCATCCTGGAGAGACTCCCAAGCCCGGGAGCCCTGCTTGCAGCCTGGAGAGACTCCCAAGCCCGGGAGCCCTGCTTGCAGCCTGGAGAGACTCCCAAGCCCGGGAGCCCTGCTTGCAGCCTGGAGAGACTCCCAAGCCCGGGAGCCCTGCTTGCAGCCTGGAGAGACTCCCAAGCCCGGGAGCCCTGCTTGCAGCCTGGAGAGACTCCCAAGCCCGGGAGCCCTGCTTGCAGCCTCCCGGTCGGGGGTCTATTTGTGTGTCATCATGCGCTTCGGCGACACATGATCAAAAAGATGAGGTTAACGGAGCGCTCGATTAGCCCGCTTTTGGTCGATCGTGAGAACAGCCTCAATGATTCTTTATTTGCAAAACATTTGTAGGGAGAGGTGCTTTGGTTTGAAGAAGAAGTGAAAGGAAGGAAGTGCTTTTTCTGCCAGCTATTTTGCCTGAAGCAGTGTTCAGATCTATTTGCAAGATAAACAGATCTATTTGTAAACACAGATCTGGAATATTGGCAGAGATAAAAGCAGCTGTGGGGACTTTCAGAGGCAAAGCAAGTGGCATTGCCCTCTTCTCTCATCCATTCTTTGATTTTGTTACTCCTTTGCAAGGGTACTGTGTAGTTTTTCCTTCTGTTCACAATTTTTGCAGGTTTTTGTTGTGTTTCAATAATGTACAGAACTTGTTTGATTGGGGAAGACAATGGGACAAAAGAAATAGAAGTATGCGAGTTGTGCTTCTCTCATCTCTTTCTTGTCCGTCTCCAGCCAAGGACTCCATTAAGTAGTCACTTCTGAACCTTACATTCTCCTGATATCATAAACCTAGGAGCTATTCTGACGATCAGTGGGAAACAGGCTAAGGGTGCTTAGCCCGCTTTCCACCGATTGTGAGACTCACCAGGCTTGCAGCTGAGCCTGGTTGAGTCAAAGCGGATCACCCGCTTTTGTAGCCCTCCCCTAAGCCCGGGTTAGTGGACCGAGCACTCTGCTAACCCGGGCTCCCGATTGTGAGTAGCTGCGGTGCAGCTCCGCACAACGGCTACTCACGAGTAGACCCCCTGAGGGGAGGTGAAAAGCTGGCTCCGGGGGTCTCTCCAGTATGCCCTGCACACTCACGCAGGGCATACTGGAGCTTCCAGGGGCCGCGCGGCCCCCGAACTCCCCAGCCCCCGTGGCTCTGTCACAGAGCCTGCAATAGTGTGGGCGACTGATCCGGCTGCCCAGGGCTCCTGCCCTGATCGGGTGTGGGGAGAGCGAGCTTAGCCCGCTCTCCCCGCTGAGCTTCACAAACCGGGTCTCACTGATCGTGAGACCCGGCTCCTAGTTTTGTGCTGAAAGTCAGTCCTACTGCAAACAGGGTGAGGGTGCTGTGATCATGTTCTCTCACTGCATAGAAAGGTAAACTTCACTAATTTAAAAATCTATCGCCCCAGTATGAAAGGAACCATCTCCGGGCCAAGGCTCACTAACTCGGTGGGGTGAACCACTGATTGATACGTGGTTTTCTTTCCTTGATAGTACTATACACATTGGAACAAGTTGTGGTGGGAAAAGGAAGAAGAGAGGATAATTCTAATTTTAATTCTGTCCCTACACCAGAACAAAATAAATACAGCTACTTGATACTCTAGGAAACAGACAGATGTCACATTTTCCTGTGTAAATCACAAGACCACGTTCTCGTGTTGTAACCCAGAGGTTCCCAACAGGGGATACTAGTACCCCTCGGAGTAATCGAAGGCCTCCCATGGGGTACTCAGAAGCCTCCTCTCTCTCCATGCTGCAGCCACAGTATTTATTCCTCATCTGCATATCGCAGGTTTGAAGCCAATGTATCCTCAGCTGCAGAAGGGGAGGGAGGAGGGTGAAGACCCTTTTCCTCTGCTGCTGATTGACTGGCTACATGCTGAAGCTCAGTGTACCCCGCCCCCCAATCTGACTGACAGGCTTCAGAAAATTAGTACTCAGTACTCCCATTGAAATTAATGGGACAAGTTTTCTTGTCCTATTTCATTGAGAGTACTCATGATTACCATAGTCTGAACATAAGCCAGTGACTGGAGTAGCCTGAGCAAAGAGACACTTTCATCTCTGTAAACCACTTTGGGAACTTTTGTTGAAAAGCGGTATATCTATATCTATCTATCTATGTCATATTTGTATAACTGTAACATTTAAAAGGTTGGCAGCTCCTGCTGTAACCTAAGCTGTCTGGATGTTAAATTAAGTGTGGGTTTTAAATTCTTTTTTGCCTGCCCCTCCAAAGGCTCCTTCATACCTGCATCAGGAGCAGCTCAGAAGGAGGTTGTACACATGACCAACTTACCTGGGGTCAGAGGGGACTGGCGGGGAAGCAGGCTCCTACTTGCCTCCCTGTACATGATCACCCATTCTCTCAGAACTCTGCCTCTCATTGCAGCACACGAGGTGCGGCACGGTGATCAGCAGAGCAGGGAGCTGGAGAAGGAAGTCCTCCGGCATCCCATAATGCACCATGCCATCAACATGGTGCAGAGGGATCCTCCCTCAGCTGGGTGCTCTTGCCATGACTAATGCTGAGGTTAAGGGCATACCTGCACCTTTAACCCTGGCTAAAGGCTGGTTAAAAGTTGGGTTAGGCAGGGTGGGGATCGGGAGCGATCCTGGTAGTTCACATGAGCAGCCTAACCAGGCTGGGCTGTCCTAGCTTGGGTTAGGCTGCTCCTGAGAATAACCTTAAGGTCAGCCACAAGGGATGTTACCAGTTCTGCTCCATTTCCACCCCTGAGAGGGGAAGTGCTGATGCAGCTGTGAGGCTAAGTTAGCCTCTCATTGCTCATACACAGAGAACAACAGTTGAAGTAGGACCTGCTTACCTGATCCTGTGAATTGCTGTGCATATATATCAACTCATAGTATCAAGACACTAATGTTGCTCATAGTTAATTAGAAACTTTAAACATGCATCTCCTTGGTGCATCTGTTCATAACTTTAGGAGAGAACTTGTCTTGGCTGTTGGCTTCCAGGAATTCTACTAGGGTGCCTTTTCTGGGCAATTGTTCGTTTTTCATAGTGAATCTGTTCTTTTGAAGTATCCTTTGTTTCAGTGAGTTAAAATATGTTGAAAAGAGCTACCTTTGAACATATTTTCATGAGTGATGCTGGAGTATTCACACTGGAGTATCCATTTGCTAGTTCATAGTGAATTAGCTCAGGTTGCAAAATCAACACTATCTGAGAGCTATCTGAAAACTCCACAAGATGAAGGGCTGCCTTGGCTAGTGGGTTTTGGATGCTGTTAATGGTGGCAGACTGAGACTGGGACAAAAGCCAGTGGGAGGTTCTCTTCCTCAAGTCGCAGTGTACTGATTGGTGAACTATTCATTTTAACAAGATTTCCCCTGGGTAATTCTCCTTTAGCAAAGTTTGCCCAATCGATTCTGCCTCATATTAATCAATTAGTGGGAGGAATGCTGCTTGGATTTTCCATCTCACTCACCAAAATGTCTTGGGCTGGCTCTGACTTAGAATAAATCATTTGAGAGTCTTTTTTTTTTTCAGTGCAGCTGATCTAATGAATTCAATATTTATCCCAACCGGCCTTTTATAATTATGCCCAGTGTCTCCATGTATCTCACCAACAATTCATTCCATGTTTTGTTTGTTAAGATATTTGATGCTTGTGCCTTGTATAGTACTCTGCTGCTCCTTTGGTTTTTCTTGTTCTTTTTACACTGTTCCTTTTGCAGCAGATCTCATGTTGATTTCCTCACCCCCTGCCTGCCTCAGTCTATTAAATAAAAATCTTAGTAGGACTGGCCTTTGCTTTAAGTGGGTAAACTTTTCTAAAGTGTTCTTTTAAAAATACTATCACCTGTTATTTTTGCCTTAAACTTTTAAAAAAAGTATGTTTGGGTTGTTGCTCTTTTGTGCACACAAATGCCACTGGGTTGTGCAGTAGTCCAACAACATTTTCAACATTAAATGCTACTGGGTTGTGCAAATTTTCCCCTGCCACCTCCTCCTCCTCCCTGCAGCCACCTCTCCAAAGCAGTTCCTGAGGCTCAAGGGACCCTCACCAACTATGTGGGATGGCTGGCTGCAGGTGAAGGGACAATTCCCTGAAACTGGGCAGAGGCATCTTCCATACCAGAGGTTCTCAATGTTGGGTCCCCAGATATTGTTGGACTTCAACTCCCATAATCCCCAACCAAAGGCCACTGGGGCTGGGGATTATGGGAGTTGAAGTCCAATAACATCTGGGGACCCAACGTTGAGAACCCCTGTTCCATACAACCATCCATGCCACATCTGACTGAGGACTGCTGAGGGTTCCTCAAGACTTAAGAATGGTTTTTAGGGGGCTCCAAGGAAAATGGACTTGTGCTTATGTTGTGTGAGGACTGCTCAGGAGGCTACCAAAGGGGCTTTCATGTGTGTAATTGTATAGCAGATTGACTTCATATGAATAAAAGGAAACAGTTGATCTGATATCTATTATTATAAGAGATTTAATGAAAGAAACTTGCTTGCACAATCAAGTCGAAGAAGACATAAGCCCTTTTCAGACATTTATAACTAAAGATGCTATACCCATATAAAGCATCCAAAGCAAGGCCAGAAGTCTTGCCCCAGCCCCACTCACCCCTACAGCCGACTGATCACAGAAGTGCCCGCCATCATTGATGAAGTGTTTGCCTCTTCGGATGAATGTCACTGTATCCATGAGCGACTGTATCTGTCGACTGTGGTGGTGAGAGAGACAGGGCTGGGGTGGGACTTCCAGCCCTGTTTTGGATGCTGTACACAGGTTCAGCATCTTTCGTTATGTCTGAAGAGTGCTACAGAATTTGTTCCAAACCCTTATTGTTTTATTTTGTATAATTTCACCAGTTTATATCTATATATAAATTTCTTTTCTACTTAAAGGTAGAGACCTGTGGGTTCTTGCTCTGGGAAGGTTTCCAACCCAACATAAGATTGGCATACCAGAGTTCAAGTATGTTGCTAATATACATGGGGATGAGGTACGTCTACCACTTCAATTGTTGCAGTTTCCTTTACAGCAATGTTTACTAGGTATCTTGGAAGCGGCCTAGCTCATGTACAAATGGGATGTCTTGTAATGGAAAAAGGGAGGGAGAATTAAGTCCTGTCAAACTTCTAGAGGTGAATTAGCAGTACACTTCCCTCTAAAAGGGCTTAATTTTTGCCTAGTAAGGAGGTAATACAGAAGGATAGACGTGCCATGAAGGAGAAATGTGTGCGGAATGCTTAAGCGATGCAATCCTATGCATGCTTACTTGGAAGCAAGTCCCACTGCATTCTGTGGGATTTACTCTGAGGTAGGTACGTACAGGATTGTAGCCTAAGTTATGTTCAAACAACATCTCACATTTAACATTTAGATAAACCAGCTTTTAAAACCATTCCTGTTAACACGGTGTATTAGACTTTATTTTGAAATATTTTTATTTATTTCAACTTAAGAACACAGTAATGGAGAAAATAATATATACCATATTCCTGAAGAATTCCCTAAAGCCTGTACTTTGTTGGGGATGAACTGTAGAAAAAGTTATATTCAGGCATACTCCATGCCTTATCTCAATCATGAGAATTAATTGCAAAGGCTTAGAAGGTAATAATTGTCCTAGCCAGAGTCCCAAGGCTGGTTATCTTGGTAGTAGGGGGACAAGAAATGCATATAGGGGAAGATGTAATATCAACAGGTATCCAAGCTAACTGTCGATACTCCTATCAAGCATGTTATTTAGTGTTGCTGGGAAAATGCAGACTTATATTCCTTGTATTATAATTGTTTGTATTCACTGCATATATACAGGGGCTACAAAACACAATCTGGCAGATCCAATAAACCTTACAAAAATGAGGAACAAGAAATGAATATAAACATAAACTATGTTGAAACTAGTGAAATAATTTGAACATTATAATATAAATAAATCATGTGAGGAAGAATACTAACAGTATCACAGAAACCTTTGAGGAGTTAGGTTGCTGAAGACTCTGAATGTGTGTCGCATCATAGGAGGAACCAATGGCTCCTATGAAGAAGATTGTACAACACTGAAGTCTTGAAGTTCCAGTGAAGATCTTATGTACATTTATAGGAGAATATATGAACAACAGCACCCCAGTAATGACGCTGTTTTGAAGAGAAAGGAGTTCGAAACATCACTGGGGTTCTGTTGTCCTTATACCCAGATCTGTCCGTACATTTGGTGTTTACATTTATTATGGACTATATAGTTCTCCTGTTTAATTCATTGTTGTTTTGTGCATTTTACATTCTGTTAGTATTCTTCATCACATGATTTATTTAAATTATCATGTTCAAATGATTTCACTAGTTTCAACATAATTTATATTGGTATATTCATTTCTTGTTCATTTTTGTTATCTTTATTGGATCTGCCAGATTGTGTTTTGCATTCCCTATTTCAGATCCTTTATGCTATTTGTGTTGTGTATATACAGGGGCTGACCTCCTGACTGACGAAGTGTGCGAGCAAGTAGGGTGTGCAGGCACACAGCAGCACCTTTGCCCTACCTTCCCATTCTCCTGCGCATGTGCCGTTGTGCAAGAAGCACTTTGTAAGGTTGAAAATGCATTGCTGACCCTTTGCAATGTGTTCCCGATCTTCTTACTATGTGATTCTGAAGTGTGGGGAGCACTCCAATTTCTTAAATCTCTTGCACAATAGCGTGAGTGCAGAAGGACATCTGTGTGGTATGATGCTGTGTGTCTGCACACCTTGCTTACATGAGTGCTTCGTTAGTCAGCAGGGTGTCAGCCAGTGACTGTTCTAAGGCTACCAAAGCTTATTTTTGCTTATAAAGAGCATTGACTAACCACTGAAAAACACTATAGAATCCACATAGGTAATATTCCAAGGGTAAATATAAATGGTTTCTGCTGACTTCACACAGGCAGCAACAGAATATTAGCAAAGTATTCAGGCAACACATTTAAGATAATGAGATACACACAGATTCCTGGAAGCCTTTAATAGAGGATATTTATAAGAAGCTAAGGATAAAATATCATGCTGATGTATAACCACCTGGAACAATGTTTTTGTGTGTAAGATTTCCTGTTGCCAGGGGTACACAGACATCTGCATTTCATGAATAGATTTGACAAGTTCCAGCTTTGCTCTTGGTTTTCCTGGGCAATCAATTCCCTTCTTATTTTGTCTTTTAAGCAGGTGGATGTTGTGTTAAATGCGCAATGGCATCTTTATCTAGTGTACAGTTCATCTAGCATCATCTTGCCTACTGCAGCATTTCTGGATTAAAAATGAAGTTGCATTGTGTCTTAACCCTTTCCTTGTGTGGTTCATGATAACATTCAAGGATGCCTTGTGTGACCATCCCTAAGAAGTATTTGCTATTAATAGGGGGCAAAAATGAGAGAGGTACAGGTGAAACTCAAAAAATTAGAATATCGTGCAAAAGTTCATTAATTTCAGTAATGCAAATTAAAAGGTGAAACTGATATATGACGCATTACATGCAAAGCGAGATAAGTCAAGCCTTAATTTGTTATAATTGTGATGATCATGGCGTACAGCTCATGAGAACCCCAAATCCACAATCCCAGAAAATTAGAATATTGTGAAAAGGTTCAACAGTCTAGGCTCCAGGTGTCCCACTCCAATCAGCTAATCAATCCATAACACCTGCAAAGGGTTCCTGAGCCTTTAAATGGTCTCTCAATCTGGTTCATTAGGAATCACAATCATGGGAAAGACTGCGGACTTGACAGTTGTGCAGAAAAGCATCATTGACACCCTCCATAAGGAGGGAAAGCCTCACAAGGTAATTGCACAAGAAGTTGGATGTTCCCAAAGTGCTGTATCAAAGCACATTAATAGAAAGTTATGTGGAAGGGAAAAGTGTGGAAGAAAAAGGTGCACAAGCAGCAGGGATGACCGCAGCCTGGAGAGGATTGTCAGGAAAAGGCCATTCAAAAGTGTTGGGGACTTTCACAAGGACTGGACTGAGGCTGGAGTTAGTGCATCAAGAGCCACCACACACAGACGGATCCTGGACATGGGCTTCAAATGTCGTATTCCTCTTGTCAAGCCGCTCCTGAACAACAAACAACGTCAGAAGTGTCTTACTTGGGCTTAAGAAAAAAAGAACTGGTCTGTTGCTCAGTGGTCCAAAGTCTTCTTTTCTGATGAGAGCAACTTTTGCATCTCATTTGGAAACCAAGGACCCAGAGTCTGGAGGAAGAATGGAGAGGCACACAATGCAAGATGCTTGAAGTCCAGTGTGAAGTTTCCACAGTCTGTGTTGATTTGGGGAGCCGTGTCATCTGCTGGTGTTGGTCCACTGTGCTTCATTAAGTCCAGGGTCAACGCAGCCGTCTATCAGGAGATTTTGGAGCACTTCATGCTTCCTTCCGCAGATGAGCTGTATGGGGATGCTGACTTCATTTTCCAGCAGGACTTGGCACCTGCCCACACTGCCAAAAGTACCAAAACCTGGTTCAATGACCATGGGATTACTGTGCTTGATTGGCCAGCAAACTCGCCTGACCTGAACCCCATAGAGAATCTATGGGGCATTGCCAAGAGAAGGATGAGAGACATGAGACCAAACAATGCAGAAGAGCTGAAGGCCGCTATTGAAGCATCCTGGTCTTCCATAACACCTCATCAGTGCCACAGGCTGATAGCATCCATGCCACGCCGCATTGAGGCAGTAATTGCTGCAAAAGGGGCCCAAACCAAGTACTGAATACATATGCATGCTTATACTTTTCAGAGGTCCGATATTGTTCTATTTACAATCCTTGTTTTATTGGTTTCATGTAATATTCTAATTTTCTGGGATTGTGGATTTGGGGTTCTCATGAGCTGTACGCCATGATCATCACAATTATAACAAATTAAGGCTTGACTTATCTCGCTTTGCATGTAATGCATCTATCTCATATATCAGTTTCACCTTTTAATTTGCATTACTGAAATTAATGAACTTTTGCACGATATTCTAATTTTTCGAGTTTCACCTGTATATGAAATGAAGATGAAATGTAACTGAGGCTGCTCTCACATGCAGCCTAACCCAGGCTGGGTTAGGCTGCGTGTGAGAATTGCCAGGATCGGGCCGGATCCTGACGGGCAAGCATTGCCTAGCCTGGTTGCTAGCCAAGGTTTAGAGAGCGAGTGCTCCCTAAACCCAGGCAACTTGCTCGTGTGTGAGCCGGGCTGTTTCCGGCCTGGCCGCACACAGAGATGGGTGCCTAGAGTGCTGGTCTCTTGGGGGAATCCCCCAGTGCATCATGCAGTCATGCAGTGCATTCCTTGTGGGATTCATGGAGTCCAGGACAACGAGACCCAGCCTCAGATCGATCTGCCCTGCTCCATGTTGCACGAAGCAGGGCTGATTGTGTGGGAGCAAGCTCTTCCTTCCCACCAAGCAACAAATGATCGTCTGTGAGAAGACAAGGTTTGGGAAGCTTTCCCCCACCCACCCACCCGGTAGATTGTGTGAATGGCCCCAACTTCTTCCCCCTGCCCCTTGGCATCTTGTTTGTTTATGTGCTGTCCTCTTTCCTCAAGGGAATGATGGTTGGTGACTGGTATGCATATGTGCAGTGTGCAGAATCTAGCTCCCAGGGGTTTGGGATGGTTGCCCAGTGGAATAACTGACATTTTAATGATGTTCTAGCCCTTGTTTTTTGAACACCAAGTTCTTAAAAAGAGAGAGAGAGAGAGAGAATTAGAAGAGCTCTCATGGTGGTTTGTTATATATACAGATGATTAAATTGTTTTATGAAAGACCTAGCCAAGTATGTCTCTCACTTTTTTTACTTTCCACAATAGTGTGCTTACTGGAAAGCTAGAATATCCTTTAATACTATTGTGCAATCTAGTAGTAATGAAAGCCACAAATAACTTTTGAGCAGAGGATGTAGGCATTTGCTCATTTCTGTTATGTTTGATAACTGGTACTATTGGCCCCTTCTACATGGTAAAAACAGAAAGTGTGCACAATGACAATGTACCACTTACCACTAAGTTATCTTTTCTTTGACCATATTCAAACATGCCGCTTAAAGGACCTTTAAGCCTCTTCCATTTTGTGTGTGTTCGTAACAGAAATGCAGTTTTAACTGTGTATCACATTTTAAAATTGATTGATGGCAGTGCAGGAAGACCCATTTGCAACCTCATTTCAAAGCTCAAAGTGTTTCTTGTATTATCTGTGGTCAGATGCATATATTTTTAGTTCTCTGTGCAGCATTTTATCCACAGAGTTGTATACATTTGGAAATGGCTCTTTTCATATTTCAGTCTCTCCTACAATGGTACTGTAAAATCTCTTTAGTCCAGGGGCATATATAGGGGTAGGGCAGGCAGGGCACGTGCCCCGGGCACCACTTGAAGGGGGCCGCCATTTTGTAATTTTTTAAAAAAAATTAAAAATGGCTGCCGGAAACAAAATGGCCACCGTGCATGCTCAAATGGCCTCTGTGAGGCCCTAGGTCATGCCAGGCCTTGCAGAGGCCATTTGAGCATGCACGGTGGCCATTTTGTATTCAGTGGCCATTTTCTTTTAAAAAAAGATTATTTTTAAAAATGGCCACTGCACATGCTCAAATGGTACCTGCGAGGCCCTAGAGGCCAGCTGGGTCAGGGGGAACCTTTGCAAAAAAAACCAAACCCTAGCCTTTAGGAAGCCCCCCAAAGGGGCTACAGGTAAAAATAAAATATAATAATAATAATATAAGACACTGTACACATATTCAGATTGGCACTATGTACAGAGAATCAGGGCATGTGAATACTGAGCTGACGCTTATGAGCTAGGATTGTATTCATTTGCTCTTAATTTGCTTCTTGTGATAAGTGAGTTAAATGTGATGTCTTAATAATATGGCTATTAATGGTGAGTTTGTCTTTGAATCAGTGTGAAATCCTTAATATTAAGGCCCACTGGGAGTTTCTTGCTCTCTTTCTCTCATTTTAACTGTCTTTCTGAAAGACTAGAATATATTCCAAGCAGTGACACAGTTTACTCTGCATATCCTTTAATTATTTTCAGAGTATCTGGGAAAAGTCAAATTTTAAAACTTATGAAATAGTGATGCTACAATGCATAGTAGGGAATTAGACAGGCATTTCTGTTTAGTTTTCCAAGTACACCTCCACATAGTATTTGGGTATTTCATGAGCCCCAGCATACTGAAATTTGTAGTTTTCCAGCATTTTTTGGTCTGGCTAAGTCCACTGCTAAATAGTTTTTGAAATATGAAAAGATTAACGAGCCTGACTTGTATTTTTCAGCTGATATTATGGTAAAGTTATCTGAAAAATGGGTGTCAGATGCTTGGACAGGGGGGTGCAATTTCAGTGTTTGCCCTAGGCGCTATTTTCCCTAGATACGCCTCTGAGCAAATGCCAGCAACTATAGTGGCCTGCTTCAAACAAGGAGGAAAGTCTGGGAGATGTGGACAGTTTGCAAGATGCAAAGTATTTTGGCTGACTGGTCAGAGAAAACAGGTTGAGGAGGTGAATTTTCACAGGTCAGTGGCATAATGAAATACTCTGGAACATGAATGGTAGATTGCAGCCGTCTTCTCTTACGAGACGCTTTTATTACAAAACACGTTTATACAAGGCATCCTTTGAAGGGGTTTTCTCTTTTGTTCAGTGCTGAAAAAAGAAGACCCAGGATGTAAATCAGGTCGTCAGTTGTGCACCTACCTGCAAACTTTAGACAGATAAGTGTCCCTTTAGTTATCTGTGTGTCTCTTCCTTGACAGCAGAAAGGCAAACAAATAGCATTGTTCTAAGCTGTGGCTGATTGGCAGGCCCTGTCATGCGGACAAAGAAGCACTCTTTAAACAACACTTGACTGTACCAATTTGAGCCCAGCTTTCTAAACTTTGTGTGACTCATTCCTGAACGATAAACTCATTGAAAAGTGTCTTCAGCTTTTCTGATTGACAAGGATTAAAATGTTCTCAGTTTTATCTCTCGTGATGTTCTTGATTTGGCTGGTGTGATACTTATATACAAATATGATTTAGTTTTAAGTAAGTTTACCAAGGCCCATAAGATAAGCCAATGACAGAGCTGGAGTACTTTGTTCCTGGCTTCTGAGCCAAATTAAGGGAGAAGTGTAGAGTCTAAATAAGATTCAGGTTCCTCCCCCCTCCGGAACCTCTTAACAAAATTAAATAGACGCCTGCACAAAGTTACAACTTTGGAAAAACTTTTCCCCCTCTCTCTCAGAATTGCAGAATTGGAAGGGACCAAGGAGCCACTTACTTAATTTTTCTTTCTTTGTACTTTCATCATGTTAATCTTCTATATGTTTCTCTTCACCAACTTTCTGTATTAAGTTTAAACACTAGCTTTTAATTCATTTCATAGTTTGGCTCATTTGCCTGCCTTTATTGCTTTTACTCTCTTCCTTCATTCCTCAAATACAAATCTTACAAAACCTAAATTCCTTCACTCTGAGGCCATTCACACAATCAAAAACTGTGTTCTACCCGGGTTTGGAAGCTGTGTGTGCTTTCAGTTCAGATAGAACCTGGGGGCCTTCCGTATGCTCTGCCACTGAGCTATGGCCCCATCCCATGGGTCTCTCATCCAGGTACTGACCACCCCAAAACCTGCTTAGCTTCTGCAAGGTGACTGTATCATGTGCTCTTAGACTATGTTCTGGCACCTAGCAAGTGCAAAGTTTTTATTCTCCCTCCTCCTCTTGCCTCATATGGGCTAAAATCTTTTTCTTTTAGATGGTAACTCTGTAGACCTGGACCTCTGCGTTTTATTAATTACAGTGCCTAGTACACTTTTAGTGCTTCTGTAAATAATAAATGCACTCTGTGTCCAACTTGATTGCATTGCAACCACAATTTGACACAGGATTGGTGCTACAGGAGCTGGGACTGGCGTTAGTAAAGGAATGCAGCGAGGTGGCCAGATTTGCAGATGATACTAAACTCTTTCGGGTAGTGAAAACCAAAACGGATTGTGAGGAGCTCCAAAAGGATCTCTCCAAACTGGGGGAGTGGGCAATAAAATGGCAAATGACATTCAATGTTGGCAAGTGTAAAGTGATGCACATTGGGACGAAAAACCTCAACTTCAAGTATATGATGATGGGATCAGAGCTGTTGGTGAATGACCAGGAGAGGGATCTTGGGGTCGTGGTGGACAGCTCATTGAAAGTGTTGATTCAATGTGTGGCAGTTGTGAAAAAGGCCATTTCCATGCTAGGGATCATTAGGAAGGGGATTGAAAATAAAACTGCTCATATTGTAATGCCCTTATACAAAGCTATAGTACAGCCACACCTGGAGTATTGCGTTCAATTCTGGTCACCACATCCAAAGAAGGACATTGTTGAACTGGAGAAGGTGCAGAAGAAGGCAACCAAGATGATCAGGGGCCTGAAGCACCTTTCTTATGAGGCAAGGCTACAACACCTGGGGCTATTTACTTTAGAAAAAAGATGACTGCAGGAACATGATAGAGGTCTATAAAATCATGCATGGTGTGGAGAAAGTGGATAGAGAGAAATTCTTCTCCCTCTTACATAACACTAGAACCAGGGGTCATCTCATGAAATTGATTGTCAGGAGATTTAGGACCAGCAAACGGAAGTATTTTTTCATACAACGCATAATCAACTTGTGTAATTCTCTGCCACAAGATGTAGGGACAGCCAACAACCTGGATGACTTTAAGAGGGGTTTGGATAACTTCATGAAGGAGTAGTCTATCAGTGGCTACTAGTTAGAGTACTATAGGCCACCTCCAGCCTCAGAGGCAGGATGCCTCTGAGTACCACTTGCAGGGGAGTAACAGCAGGAGAAAGGGCATGCCCTCAACTCCTGCCTGTAGGCTTCCAGCAGCATCTGGCGGGCCACTATGTGAAACAGGATGCTGGACTAGATGGGCCACGGGCCTGATCCAGCAGGGCTGTTCTTATGTTCTAATGCTACCATTCATGTTTAAGTGGGGATGTTACCAGTTATTCAGTGCCAACTTATATTTAGCAAACATTACTGTTAAAGAATTAATAATCCCCATTGATTTACTGATCATTCCTCTTATTTACTGGTTAAAAGCCAATAATGGTCATTCCTAGTTCTAACTACTACTACAACAAATATGTATATACCACTTTTCAGTAAAAGTGCTCAAAGCAGTTTACAAGGGAAAATAAATAAGACGCTCCCTTGTCCCCAAAGGGCTCACAATCGAAAAGGAAATTTAAGTTAGACACCAGCAGCTACCACTGGAGGGACGCTGTGCTGGGGTGCGTCCAGTATTAATTACTATGTATATATCATTTCCTATTTTAAAAGTGCCAAAGACCTTGGAGTAGGGAAGAAAATAAAAAGCAACGTCTCCCTCCCTGATTCTGTGTGCTGTGGAATGTGACTGAGCAGTTGCAAACTGTAGGGTGATGGTGACATCTCTAAGTGGGTAAGGTAGTTTGATGCCAATCTCCACCCCAAAGAACTATTTTTACAAGATTACTTGATGACATGCTTAATCCTAATTGTGTGTTATTAATGCAGGCAGTTGAGGGAATGATACCTAATAAATTATGTTGACCTATATACAATCCTGTCCTGTTCTTGACAGACTGCTTTACTGGTCTGATTGGCTTCCATCTTTGATGAACACCATACCTTAGCTCAGTCACTAGGGGCAGAAAGAACAAGCACCACTTAAGTAGCAGCCAAAGTCAGTTTCTGCTGCACTCTAAAGTAAACAAAGCAAGACACTTTGCAAGTGTCATCAAAATGTGGGTTTGTAAGCTTGGGCTCCCCCGCTGCCTTCCGTTTTTCTGACCACATCTTTTCCTCATTTCTGCTTCAGTCAACTTCTCTTTCATGCTCTACATCAGATTGCTTGCCAACCTGGGAAGGGAACAGTTGACTGTTTACCAACTGGTATCATCTCACACAGTCCTTACTACTCAGCCTAACCTACTTCACAGGGTTGTTGTGAGGAGAAACCTAAGTATGTAGTACACCGCTCTGGGCTCCTTGGAGGAAGAGTGGGATATAAAATGTAAATAATAATTTGGTGAATTCTCATCCTACCAGATGGCAAAGAGAATTTTACATCAACTGCAAATGTATGGGGAAATGGTAATCTGAATCCACCTTGGGTCTTCCATTAGTGTTCATTTAAGATCAGGTCTAGCCCAAGGTATTGCAGTGCCTGAAGCGAGATAGCAAACGCTCCTGCACCACACCCCTGCCCCCCCCTACCTACACCTGTGGCCAGGTGGGATAGGGTAGTCCCACCAATTTTTTTTTCTGTTCCCCTAAATTAACAAATAATTTTAAAACTGCTATACATCATGTGATGGAGAACAACTAAGGTAGTAAACTGCTAGGCTGGCTACAGGTCCCTTTTCAAAACAGACTCTTGCAAGCACAGGAAGTGAGGAGTAGGGAAGATTGCCAGCAACTGCTTCTACTTCTTGCAAGCTTTCCAAGAAGGATGAGGCAAAGAGGACTGCCTTCTCCCTCCCCACCCCTTGCTCCTTGCAAAGCTTGCAAGGGCCAGCTCGAGTCCCAGGATGGGGGGGGGCATCTTACCACCCTGCTGGTGCCCCAATAATCTGCCACCTGAGGTGACTGCATCACCTCGCCTCATGCAAGGGCTGCCCCTGTTTGGGAAAGTCTTCTAATGCAGGGAGGAGTTAACCTTTATCCCTATTATTATTATTATAACTACTACTACTACTACTACTACATTTGATTTTTATTAATTATTAACATAACTAGGATAGATAGGTTCACTGCACTTTCACCATCATCTCTTTTTGTTTTCCTGCTGGAGATTTCCTTGCCTCTTTTCAGAGCTATTTTTTCAGTGGTTGCAGTCAGCCATTTTCTTTAAAAGCCCAATTGGGCCATGGTATGTTGCTGTGATTGGTTTTGTGTGAAGGGCTAGATATCCATCAGCAGGAAGAACAAGCCCATATACCTCTGATCTCAGGTCACAACGGGGAGTAGCTAAAGAACTGCAGGAGTCTTGTTCAGGTTTTGCTTCTGGATGGAACCTCCCATAGGACAGCTATGTAGTGCACGGGGTGGGGGAATAGTGCATGCAACTAATATAATATAGCATGCCTGTTTTAGGCAAGGCCCAGGATACTTTGAGATCACCATTGTATCAGCAAACAGGCCATGAGTGGTCAAAGCTACGTTCTTATCGTCAGTGGCTGATACTTTCTGCAGGGTAATATAGGCAATACAAACCTTCCCGCACCACTGTGGGGCTCTTAATAACCCAGCAATGCTGCTGCACAAAAGGGCAGTACCAGTATTGTGGACTCTTGCACAGTCGCACACAGTAGCGGCTGGTGCAGGCACCAGGGATCGGATCCCTGGAGGCCAGGTGAGTGGTGGGGGCGATCCCCCACCGCAGGGGGTGCTTGGCAGTGCACTGCTGCTCTGAGCAGCATTCAGGTGCGGTGAGAGTGGAGTGGGGAGTTAATTTACCCTTAAAGATGCCTCTTGCTGCCCCCCTGGTGGTGCCCGCACTGGCTGCTACTGGTCATAAATCACACCCTGTTTCCTTTGGGAATAATGGAAGAAGCATGATCACACAAGAGTCAGCAGTACTAGCTGCCTAAATCTAACCTCTTACTCTCAAGCATGTGTTCCTTGCTGAGAGCTGCTGCTAACAAAAAAGGGCCAGTTCACACTGTCAGCACTGTTACTGTCATCTGTCACCACAATGTCTGGAGAATGTAGCATGCAAGTGCAGCTGCAGAGATTTTTGCAATCCGTGCCACAGCAGTGATTGGGCAGCGGCGGGTGGGGAGCACTGTCAAGGAGCTGTGTCTGTGAACAGTCTGGCTCACTTTCCACATGGATGGTGTCACTGGGAGAGTGGAAGCTTTAGCTGCAGCATTCCAAGACAGAGTTTTTAGCTCACAGCTCCACCGCAATGGAGGGTGTGCATTCACATATTGGTCAGATTTTGGCTAAAGTCCGTGTGACATATCAGAGGGTATGCCATACACGATTTGGGATTTTCCCTGCATATTAGAGCCTTGCCCGATTTATGTCTGGGGTAAAAAAATGTACTTTTTGCTTTGGGAGTATCCTATATGCCCTGAACCCGCAATAAAGCCTCGCAGTAAGCCTGCTGTCTGGGAAAGCTCCTGGAGCAGTGTGAACTAAAATGCCTCAAAATCGCTGGTTTGTTTGTTTATCAAATGTGTACACTGCCCCAAACTTTCATCTCTGGGTGGTTAACAGTTGCTTAATAGTTGGTTAATAATAGTTGACACAGTTTTGCTAAAATCATCATCAAAGTACCCCTGTCATTTTTCCTTCCCTGACCTTCAGATTTCTGGGGGTGGGGGTAGGGGGATATTTTCTTTTCCCCCCAGGAATTTATATTAATTCTGCATCATATATTCTCTCTGTACCATGTACCAACTGAGACTTGTGCTATTTCTCTTTGTTAACTGCATTTAAAAAAAGAAACCAATCTCTGTGCTTCTTAACACAGACAGTCGGGCGGGAGCTGCTGCTCCATTTGATAACATTTTTGGTGACCAGTGATAAGCATGATCCAGTCATTACAAGGCTGATTGACAGCACCCGGATACACATCATGCCTTCAATGAACCCTGATGGATTTGAAGCGGCGAAGTATTATTCTTGTCGCCCCACAGTGGGCAGGTAAGAATGCAAGTTAGGACGGACAGGGAAATTTGGAGAAAACACCTTCAGGCATGGTTTAGATGTTCTCCTGAAACTTGCATTCTGGATGAACAGGGATGTACTGCATTGGCCCCCTTCTGCTCATGCCTGCTAGGATCTTCAGCCTCAAGAGAGACTTAAATTAGGGTTAAATGAATATATGGACACCTTATCCTGAGCCAGACAGACCCTTTGTCCATCTAGCTCAAGATAGTCTACCGGCAGTTGCTTTCCAGGGTTTTCAGGCAGAAGTCCAGCCTATGTGGAGGCTATTGAACCTGGGGCCTCTGTCTGAATAGCATGTACTCTGCCACTAAGTACGGCCCCATCCCATCCTTCTAGAAGCTGGTAACATTGGTGCTTTCCTTTGCAGCCTGTGTGCCTCTGACCCAATCAGCCTCACTAGGCCTTGTCATACTCTATCATTACCTCTCCAGGACATCCCTGCTTCAATATATCTTCCTCTCTCTGCCTGCAGTTTCTCTCTCTCGATGTGCAACCAACTTCCCCCATGTGGTCCTTTCACATCCCTGTATTGCTCACTCTTCCCATTTATGCTGGCTCATGCTTTGCTTTCTAGCCTGCCTTTACCTTTCTGTGCTGCCTAGTCTTTTTAGTTTCGGTAGCTTCCCTCACCCAGTTTGCTTTGACTGTTCTCATGAAACTGACCTTTTGACTGCCTGCTTGGTGACATACTAGCCTAGCAGCTCACCAAGACATGGTAACGCCTGTGCAGGAATCCTCACTTCCTTCTGATCCTCCAAAAGGCTAACCCTGCCAGGATTTAAACACCAGCTTGAAGTCTCTGATCCTGCAAGGACGTACATGACCCATCCAAGGCACAACACTAGTACTGGCTGTGCAGCTTCCATGACCTAATTTAGTGTCAGCTGCAGGTTTCAGGGGGCCTTTGGCAAATTGCCCTCCCTGGATCCACTCCCACCTTGGTGGGTCCTGAGAGAGTCACTGTGCCACTACCGCATGAAAGCGATGGACACAGAAGTGGTCTCAGGAAGTGGCAGGGAGCCCTTCTGAGGATGCTGCTGGGCCCTTGATAGCTGGCCAGATTTGCAGAAACATTAGGTGGCAGTGACCATAGTGTGATCCAATTCAGCATATATGCGAGTGGAGAATTGTCAAGGAAATCTAACACAAATACGTTGGAGTTCAGAAGAGGAAACTTCTTAAAAATGAGAGGAATGGTAAGAAGGAAGTTGAAAGGGTAAGTCAGGAGGGGCAAATCACTCCAGAAAGTATGGAACTTATTTAAAACCACAGTACTAGAAGCACAGTTGGAATGTATACCAAGAAGGAAAGGTACCACCAAGTTCAGGAGGACGCCAGCATGGCTAACAAGTAGAGTCAGGGAAGCTATAAAAGGTAAGAAGACGTCCTACAGAAAATGGAAGTCCTGCCCAAATGAAGAGAACAGTGCAAGGAGACAATAAGGGATGCAAAGAGAGACTTTGAGGAACATAAAGCTAGAAGTGTCAAGGGGAATAACAAAAACTTCTTTAAATATATCAGAAGTAGAAAGCCTGCCAGGGAGGTGGTTGGACCCTTAGATGATGAGGGTGTGAAAGGGATTATTAAGGGGGATAAGGAGATTGCAGAGAAGCTGAATGAGTTCTTTGCATCTGTCTTCATGGTGGAGGATACTGACCATATACTCTTTCCAGAACTGAGCTTTTCAGGTTTAGTGGCTGAGGAACTGGGTGAATTTGAGGTGACAAGGGAAGATGTTCTAGTCTTGAAAAACTAAAAATTAATAGATTGCCAGGGCCAGATGGCATCCACCCAAGAATACTGAAGGAACTCAAATGTGAAATTGCCGATCTCCTAGCAAAAATATATAACTTGTCCTACAATTAGGCTCTGTACCAGAGGACTGGAAAGTAGTCAATGTGAATTCAATTTTCAAAAAGGGATCCAAGGGGGATCCGGGAAATTACATGTTGGTCAGCTTAACTTGGGTGCCAGTTAAATTGTTGGAAAGCATACTTAAGGACAAAATTGTTAAGCATATAGAAGACATGCCCTTGTTGAAGGAGAACTAGCATTGCTTCTGTAAGGGAAAGTCTTGTCTCACTTTTTGGAGTTAAATGAGAGAGTCAACACAACAGGCACATGGATAAAGGTGATCTGCTTGACATAGTACACTTGGACTTCCAAAAAGCTTTTGCAAAAATTTCCCATCAAAGGCTCTTCAGTAAACTTAGCAGTCACAGAATAAGGGGACAGGTTCATGTGTGGATTGGTAACTGGTTGAAGGACAGGAAACAGAGAACAGGAATAAATGGACAGTTTTCACAATGGGAGGCAGGTAGGAAGTGGGCCCCACCACAGGGATCGGTATTGGAACCAGTGCTCTTTAACTTGTTCATAAACGATCTAGAAGTTGGGGTGACCCCCTGAAGTGGCCAAATTTGCAGATGACACTAAACTATTTAGGGTAGTGAAATCCACAACAGATTGTGAGGAACTACAAAAAGATCTCTCCAAACTAGGGGAGTGGGTGACAAAATGGCAAATGCAGTTCAATGTAAGCAAGTGTAAAGTGATACATATTGGGGCAAAAAACACCAACTTCACATGTACAATGGTGGATCACCACTGAGGCATCTGCCTACATTAGAAAGAGGCAAAAGAGGCATCTGCCTACAGCGGGGAAATTTGAGGAGCGACAACTTTTGCCGCTCCTCAAATTTTGCTGCGCCTCTCTGGGGACAGTGGTAGCTGCCGGGGGGGGGGAGGTGAGGTGAGGGGAAATCTCCCCCTTTTCATTCATGAGAGCCAGCATGGTGTAGTGGTTAGAGTGCTGGACTAGGACCGGGGAGACCTGAGTTCAAATCCCCATTCAGCCATGATACTTGCTGGGTGACTCTGGGCCAGTCACTTCTCTCTCAGCCTAGCCTACTTCACAGGGTTGTTGTGAAAGAGAAACTTAAGTATGTAGTACAGCGCTCTGGGCTCCTTGGGGGAAGAGCGGGATATAAAATGTTAATAACAACAACAACAACTCTAAAAAACTTCACTGCTACCGCAGCTGGCTGCAGGGAGGGTGGGGGTGCAGAGGGAAGAATGCCCCCTTTAGCGTACCTTTTAAAAATGCGCCGCAGGAGTGGTGGTGGCCTCATTCCATCCCTGCCGCCCTTCAGGAACTGTAGCATGCCTTCATCGGTGGTTTGCTCGGGAAGCCCAGCAAACTCCTCTCCCCCTATCTTTTCAGGCAGCTAATGCTGCCTGAAATGCAAGTGGGAGAGGAGCTCGCCACACCCCCTTTGCCCCCTTTGTGTGACATCTGGAGCACTGCGTACAACTTTGGTCACCGTATCTTAAGAAGTATGTTGTAGAACGGGAAACGGTGCAGAAGAGGGCAACCAAAATGATCAGGGGCCTGGAGCACCTTCCTTATGAGGCTAGGCTACAGCATCTGGGGCTCTTTACCTTGGAAAAGAGGCGACTAAGGAGAGACATGATTGAAGTGTATAAAATTGTGCATGGAGTGGAGAGGGTGGACAGAGAGAAATTTTTCTCCCTCTCTCAACAGTAGAACTAGGGGTCACCCCAAGAAACGGAAGGCTGGGAAATTTAGGACCGACAAGAGGAAGTACTTTTTCACACAGTGCATAATTAATCTATGGAATTCCTTGCCATGCGATGTGGTGATGGCCACCAGCTTGGATGGCTTTAAAAGCAGCTTAGACAGATTCATGGAGGACAGGTCTATCAATGGCTACTAGTCTGGTGGCTGTGGGCCATCTCCAGCCTCAGAGGCACAATGCCTCTCAATGCCAGTTGCAGGGGAGCAACAGCAGGAGAGAGGGCATGCACATACCTTTTGCCTGTGGGCTCCCCAGAGGCATCTGGTGGGCCACTGTGTGAAACAGGATGCTAGACTAGATGGGCCTTGGGCCTGATCCAGCAGGGCTGTTCTTATGTCATGGTCACCTGCCCAAACAAACAGCAAAATGCTAGATTTGCTGCACACTCATTTTACTTTATTTTTCACATTAATGTTTCTTCTCCATCATAAGCTCATGCTCAAATGTATGATTTCATTTATTACACTACAACAGAATGACAGGTTTGCATACTTGTTTTGGTCAGCTGTTGCCAGATTCTTCACAAAATGAAGAATATAACAAGCAGCTAGCATGACTGCAGACGGATGCAATCAGTGGTGCTTTTTTTTTAAGCGCAGCAGCTGAAAAATATGATGTACTCTGTGTCTGTAGGAAACACTTTTATCCCAGAAGTTGGACTAAATATTTACAGTGGCTGATATACTGTGTAAGAGTACATCAGCCACTAATGTTGCATTTGCACGGTTTGCATGAACAAGTTGTGCAAATAGTTACATGGGAGTAAGCCCACTGGAAATAATAGGCTTAGTCTTGTGTGACACATTTTATGCTAATGTTGCATTTGCGCAACTTACACAAAATGTGCAAAAGCAATGTTACGAAGCTGACATATCCTTGCACAGTATGTCAGCCGCTGACCTTGTTTGCTTGCAGGGGTAATAGCTCTTCAGATACCTTGTACTGTATTACAAACGCCGTGTTCAAAGCACATGTTACATTGGCCAGGTTGTTCCGCAAGTATATCAGTTTTTCTTAACCAAGAACACCAATATACAGCTTAACCATTGTTTAATTGCCAACAGCATTCTAGAGACCTGTTAGAAGAGGTTTGGTCTTTAAACAGACATGTGACAATCCAGCATATCAGTCCAAAATACATTTTTAAGTAGGTAGATTTAGGACTGCAGCCTATTAAAAATTCATTTTGTCTCTTTAAGGTACAATAGTAATTACCAAGATTTGAACAGAGATTTTCCAGATCCTTTCTTCTGTAATAATGTCACGATCCAGCCAGAGACTCAAGCAGTGATGGACTGGATAATAAATGGGATGTTTGTCCTATCTGCTAATCTGCATGGTGGATCATTGGTTGCTAGTTACCCTTTTGACAATGGCAGTTTAGGTAAGCTAATGTTTGTATTAACTAAATGTATTGAAGGCTCATAACTGATGCTGCATGAGATGCATACAAGACGGAACTGTAGCTTCTGTATTGTAAAGTACTGAAGAGTTTGGGTTTCTTATATATAATCTTTTGTTAATATAATTTATAAATGTGCATACCATCCTTCAATAGATATTGTGAGGGTGGTTCATATGAAAAGATAGAAAACAGTACATATATCATAAAACAATAGACAATAGAAGAGACAGAAAACAGAACATAAATAATAAAACAATAGACAGATCAATTTTTTTAAAACTCCCACAAACTTAAAAATATATCAGGTAAGGCTTGTGATATAGGAAGATGCTGAAAGGCATCATCTCATACTGCGTGGGATATGGCAATGGTAAACCCCTGTATTCTAGCAAAGAAAACCACAGGGCTCTGTGGGTGCCAGGAGTCGACACTGACATGATGATACACTTTTACCTTTTGTGAAAATCAAGAGGTCTTCATTAGATGCTTCCCTAGGGCAAGTGTTCCATAAATGGCGACATCACCAAGAATGTTTACCCCCAGTCACCACTTGCCTTGCCTCCGACAGCAGGAGGTCCCAAAGGAGGGCTGGCTTCCAAGGATTATCTCTGGGCATGGGCAGGCTGAAATGGGAGTGGATGGTCCTTCAAGTATCCAGGCCGCAAGCCATATGGATCTTTGGAGGGAAGCACCAGCACTTTGAATTGTGCTTGCGGGGAAACCAGGAGCAGTTCATAAGATGTGTTCTCAGAGTCTGGTCCCAGTTAGCAACCACATTTTGGACATGTTTAAGAGCTCTCTTCCAAGGAACACCATGTACAGAGCACTGCAATATAATATACACACCTCCACTCACCTTTCTACTAATCTACACACGTAGGACTCACCAATTAATTGTCTGTCTCACACAGGTATCACAATTGTTTAGGAACTTCCATCACAGATATAATGTTTAAAATGTATACATCTATAGTCCAAGGTATCCTGGGACTGCAAAATGGGATATTTTCATGACTTATTTGGAATTCTCAGCCTGAAGTCTGCCTTATATTTCATTAAAGGGTACAGCAGAAAAAAGAAAAAAAAAGATTCTGCCATTAGAATCCTCAAACTTCTATTGCTTATAAATATGACAACTGTTGTGCTAATGAATTGAAACTTGGCATGTGTGATCTACTTGATGACGTCTAGAAATGTGCTTAATTGCAAGGATATCTGATAAAAATTGCTGCAGCTACAGCAAGTTTAAAAGGTGCTGAGAATTGACAAATTGACCCCCTTTTGTCCAAACTTTATTCAGGTGTATAAAATAATTATTTCAAATTTTGGTGAAAATGGTGAAAAAATGGGCAAGTTTTTTGACCATCAAATATATTAAAATGTATAGGCCACTTTTCAGCCCCAAAACATACAACAAAGCTGACTGTATAACAGAAGTCAGTAGTACTCCTATGGACAATAAACCAAGCTACACTTCCAATCGAAATGTTTGGATGGGTGGTTGGGGAATTGCTGTGGCAGCCACAAATGTAAATTTGAGCACATGACAAACTACTCATACAAGAGAACCTATATATCTTTGCATAATATAAATGATATTTACTGGTGTGTAGTGGTGGTGGTGTTGTCTGTCTGTGTGTGTGTGTGTTAAATATTAACTAGGTTTCTGCTATGATCACTCTCTTTCTACAGCTACTATTTCTCCAGAAGGCATTAGCAAAACTCCAGATAATGATGTTTTTGTGTACCTTGCAAAAACATATGCTAACAACCATGCCACGATGTATAAAGGGCTTGCATGTCAGGATTACTTTCCAGATGGCATTACAAATGGCTTTGCCTGGTACAGCCTGAAAGGTAAGGTTGTTCTTTTTCTCTGTAGTTCCTAATTGTTTCTGCTTTTTTGCATGGACTATGCAATGCTTGTCAGATCTCTGCATTTTTTTTAAAAAATGGCTCTTGTGAACCAAGTTTGAGGTGCTATAGTTCTGTTTAATAATGATCACAGGGAAGGTCAGTAGGATATCTTCTACTGGTACAAACACAGAAACAAATTTGGTAAAAACACAGAAACAATCAGGCAAGCATTTGAATTCACAAGAACTTTATTTAGTCTAAGGTAGTTTGTTTGGAGGTTCCGGCAGAATGGAGGAGAGAGCTATACAGTGCTAAGTGATAAATCCATTGGTATTCCAAAGCTCCAGTCCTGGTGTCCAGTACTTTATCTCAGGACAAACAATATCTGTGTCTTTGAAAGGATCATGAATACCCACTAAAATCTATCAAACTGTATTAATTGCATGCAGAATGCTTAAGGAGTATGTCATATGGGTTTTCCCCCCAGACATGAGGCTTTAATGTGTTTACACACACATATCTTGATACTATGTGAATTTCAAAGCTGCATTGGCTGGGGGGAACATTCAATTTCATTTTTGCATCTTATCCCACAGTAACAGCATTTGTAGATGGTGCTATAGTGTGAGAGAAGCTCAAATTTGTGTGTTACTACTGCATAAAGAATGACCCTGCTCTTCCATAAACACAATGTTGTATGGGTCTGTTGCCCAACAGGGGGGACGTGGAGTGGAAATTATAGGATGAACCCCCACCCCGTTGCAGCAGAGTATATACACACCTTTGCAGAAACAGGAAATAGTACCACTGTTGGCATCACATGGCATGGGTGAAGCCTGTTTAGCGGCTGCAGCTGCAAACACCCAACTACTAGCTCACAAGGTTCACAAGCCGATTCCCTAATCATTCTTTTTCTGACTTTGCTCATGCTGCCTCTCACCTTCTCCGCAGCAGTTCTACACAGGGGCGTAGGTAGGGAAGAGGGGGCCCGTGCTCATCCCTCTCTCTGGCGGCCCCTCAGATTGAGGGAGACAATGGAGAAAATAGGAAGGGATGGATCTGGAGGGCCCTCAGGAGCTGGGGGCCCATGTTCTTTGAACCCTTTCGTTCAATTATAGCTACGCCCCTGGTTCTACAAGAATAAAGGCACGAGCATGTATTAGAGATGCATACCCATGCAACTCTTATGTTTGTTTCAACAGAACTCTAAATCTCATGCATCATTGAAATGAACTCAAGGTGTTGTACACAGGGGCCCACATGTTGCACAGCTGTCTGCTGCTCTAAGGAAGCTCTGTCCGTGATCAGCAAGGCTGTTCTGAGCTCAGTCAACATTTTGTTGAGCTGCAGAGCACTCATGGGGCAAAGGCAGAGTGATTTTTGCTGATCCCCCTTGCCTCTGTTAGTGCTCTTTGCCGTCCAGAAATATGTCCAGAAGCATTCTTTGCATACAATTCTTAGTTTGAACATAGGACACAATTTTTAAAAAAACCTGTTCATGCATGGCAGTAGCCACCACCAGGCACGTGATCAGAAGAGGAGAGCTGGTCTAGGAAAAGAGAGCTGGTCTTATGGTAGCAAGCATGACTTGTCCTCTTAGCTAAGCAGGGTCTGCCCTGGTTGCATATGAAAGGCAGACTAGAAGTGTGAGCACTGTAAGATATTCCCCTCAGGGGATGGAGCCACTCTGGGAAGAGCAGAAGGTTTCAAATTCCCTCCCTGGCATCTCCAAGATAGGGCTGAGAGAGATTCCTGCCTGCAACCTTGGAGAAGCTGCTGCCAGTCTGTGAAGACAATACTGAGCTAGATAGACCAAGGGCCTGACTCAGTATATGGCAGCTTCCTATGTTCCTATGTGATGCAGCCACTTTAACACTCGGCCAGTCAAACAGCAACAAGAGAAAAGAGCTGGTAGCAGCAGCAGAACAAGATGGTAGGTAGCCCTAAGTGGCACTAGTAAAACCCAGTGATGGTGCCTGGAAGATTGCTCCATGCCTGCCATGCAAGTGCTTACCCATCAGTCAAGCCAGCATCAGGAGATATGGGGCCCAAGATGGGTGAGGCAGCTGGACATGGAGTCTAGGAGAATTCTAAACAATTTTTGCTTCTTTCTTAATACTTCAGCTATATAATTAAGCAATTTACTTTAGGTGGGATGCAGGATTTTAACTACGTCTGGGGACAGTGTTTTGAAATTACATTGGAACTATCATGTTGTAAATATCCACCACAAGGGGAGCTACTGTCCTTCTGGAATGACAATAAACGGGCTTTGATTGAATACATTAAACAAGTCCACCTAGGTAAGTTTATTTTGCTGAATTTCATTTCATAATAGATCTTGTTCTGAGAAAGCTTGTGTAATCAATTGCTGTAATGATAATAATGATGAGAGTCTTTGATTATTATGCCTCTAATAAAGAGGTGGCCAGTCTGAGGCTCTCCAGCTGTTGTCAAGCTACAATAAAGTGTTGAACTACAACTCCCACCATCCCTAGCTGCAGGAAATTGTGACTGGGGGTGATGGGGGTTGTAGTCCAACAGCTAGAGAGCCTCAGACTGGCCACCCTGCTATAAGAGCTTCCCACCGTAACCAGAGAATTAGTGGTTTCTTGTTAAACCAGATGCCAGTAGATCTGCAAGCAGGCTCTTTTGAGCTCCAGTTAGGGAGAATCGTTGGGACAATGTGGTTGAAAATCAGTTTGAGATATTGCAGCTCATCTCGGAGATTGAAACAACCCAGTGATTGAAATATGAAAATTGGCAGAGCCCAGTAGTGAAAGGTGGAGGTAGGAGCTCAGCAGTAGTTGGAGAAGGTGGTCAGTCGGCCCACTGACCAGGGACTACAGCCAGGGCCGTCCCTAGGGGGGTGCGGGACTGGGGGTGGATCAGCATGTGCTGGGGTGGGGCCTTGCTGCCTCGGCCACCGTCACTTACCCCGCCCTCCCCCTGCCCCAGCACACATGACGGTCGGGCCGGCCACTGGAAGCTGAGGTGGGTGCACAGGCAGCTTCGCCGAGCAGAGCAGGCTGCTCAACACTCGCTGGCCAACACCGCTGCCTCCACTGCCAGAGCTGAGGTGCGCATGCGGGCAGGGGCAGCCTCACCAAGTAGAGCAGGCTGCTCTCCACTTGCTGCCTCCTGGATGGCAGTGGGAGCGGCCAGTGGGAGGCTGGAGCCGAGCAAGTGGCGAGGCAGGCTGCTCACGGCTTGTGCCAGTACTGCGGCAGCGCCATCGCAGGGCCCCTCCAAACACAGGGCCCAGGGCGATTGCACCAGTCGTCCCGGCGCTAGGTGTGTGTCCGAACCGGTCCGGTGGCCATTCTATAGAATGGCCGAACTGCCGGACCGGTTCTGCCCTGGTTGGTCCGGTCCGGGTGGGGGGGTATTGCTTTAAGGGCGGGGAGGGCTTGTTTACCCCCCCGCGCCTCTTTGCCCCCGCCAGTGGCCGTAATTTACTGTAAAATTGGGGCGCTGGAAACCAGCCGCCCTAGCCGCCGCCGCTTCCGCCGCGCCCCCCCCCCCCCGCGAGCAAATTAGAGGGGAAAAAGGCTACTGCCTACAAGGAAGGGCTACTGCCGCCCTGCCGCTGCCACCCGCCACCCCCCCACGAGTGCTCACCAAGTTAGAAGACTTTAGAGAGGAGCTCGCGAACAGAGCTCCTCTCTTATCGAAGCCTCCGGCCCAACTGGGGCCTTGGGCGCGTGCGCACGCGCGCTAGAGCTCTTCTTCCACTAGAGCTTTTGCCGGAGGCCCGGTCTACCCGCCGGGAGGAAGCCGGGTAGACCGGGCCTCCGGCAAAAGCTCTAGTGGAAGAAGAGCTCTAGCGCGCGTGCGCACGCGCCCAAGGCCCCAGTTGGGCCGGAGGCTTCGATAAGAGAGGAGCTCTGTTCGCGAGCTCCTCTCTAAAGTCTTCTAACTTGGTGAGCACTCGTGGGGGGGTGGTGGGTGGCGGCGGCAGGGCGGCAGTAGCCCTTCCTTGTAGGCAGTAGCCTTTTTCCCCTCTAATTTGCTCGCGGGGGGGGGGGGCGGCGGAAGCGGCGGCGGCTGGGGCGGCTGGTTTCCAGCGCCCCAATTTTACAGTAAATTACGGCCACTGGCGGGGGCAAAGAGGCGCAGGAGGGGTACACAAGCCCTCCCCGCCCTAAAATATAGGCTCCCCTTTGGTGCTGGTCCGGACTGCTCCGGACCATGCACATCACTACGTCCCGCCCTAAGGACGGGCCTGACTAGAGCAACTGCTGTGGCTCTACTCCTTCCTCGGTCAACAGGAAAAAAAAGAAAGGAATGGTTGTGCCGTCGACTCGGTGTTGACTCCTGGTGACCACAGAGCCATGTGGTTTTCTTGGTAGAATACAGGAGGGATTTACCATTTCCTTCCTCCCGCGCAGTATGAAATGATGCCTTTGCCGTTGTCACTGAAGTGAGCATGCACTTCCAGCACCTTCCTATATCGCTGCTTCCCAACATAGGTGACTACAAATATATATTTACTAAGAACAGAACATCATCTTAATCAGCAGGCACATTGTCTACAGACAGAGCCAAACAATACTGCTCACTGAGCAAAGAGTCACCTTTTAAAGTGGTGGATCTCTTGTATTAAGCAGCGGGGGAGCAACTGGCCCTATCTATCACCAGCACAGTAAACTTCCTGTGGCTGTTGCTGGTGTCTGCATTTTTATTCTTTTTAGACTGAGAGTCCTTTCGGGACAGGGAACCACCCTTGTTTGTTCTTTTGTTTCTATATAGACCGCTTTGAGAACGTTTGTTAAAAAGTGGTATATAGACAGTAGTAGTAGTACTAATCAAATGCACTTGGGGTTGTTTTATACATCTGCTGTTTTATACATCTTATACATTGGCCTGGAGCATTTAGACACAAAGTTTCTCTTTATTTTTGGGATTTCCATTGACTCATGAGATATTTAGATTAAAATTCCACCTTTGGTAGTTTCATCTCTTGAAAAGTTTAAAAAAGAAAACAAATGAAGGTGACAACAGATCTGCTTCAAAAAAGATACTCTGAACACAAGCCAAGGATTGCAGCAGAAACATCTTATTTGCATTATAATGCCTTGTTCGTTGTAAGATTTTTTTATCTGTGCTGAGGTGGAGTTTTCCCCTCCCAAATATGTGATACCATTCAGTCACCTTTTAAAAATGTAGGCTTACATATTGCACAGAGAAACGTGCAGAAGCAGGCTTGCTGGTTGTTGGCACATACTAGCTTGTTGCCGCCCCAAGCGCAGGTGAGGGAGGTTCATAAAAACAGGAAGGCTCATAAGAACAGCCCTGCTGGATCAGGCTTAAGGCCCATCTAATCCAGCATTCTCTTTTACACAGTGGCCCACCAGATGCCTCTGAGAAGCCCACAGGCAAGAGGTGAGAACATGCCCTCTCTTTTGCTGTTGCTCCCCTGCAACTGGTATTTAGGGGTATCCTGTCTCTGCTGCTGGAGGTGACCTATAGCCCCCAGACTAGTAGTCATTGATAGACCTGTTCTCCAGGAATTTGTACAAACCCCTTTTAAAGCCATCCAAGATAGTAGCCATCACCACATCCTGTGGCAGAGAATTCCGTAGATTAATTATGTGCTGTGTGAAAAAGTACTTCCTTCTGTTGGTCCTAAATTTCCCAACCTTCAGTTTCATGTGATGACCCCTGCTTCTAGTCTTGTGAGAGAGACGGCTGGTCGCGGGGGGTGGTGTGTGTGTCTGTCCACTCTCTCTACTCCATGCATAATTTTATACATCTCTATCATGTCTCCCAATAGTCGCCTCTTTTCCAAACTACAAAGCCCCAGGTGCTGTAGCCTTCCCTCAAAAGGAGGCTGCTCCTGATCATCTTGGTCACCCTTTTCTGCACCTTTCCCAGTTCTACAATGTCCTCCTTATGTGACCAAAGCTGTACACAGTACTCCAAATGTGGCCACACCATAGTTTTGTACAAGGGCATTATAATATTAGCATTTTTATTTTAAATCCCCTTCCTAATGATTCCCTAGCATGGAATTGGCCTTTTTCAGTTTCCACACACTGAGTCGACACTTTCAATGAGTTGTTCACCAGGACCCCAAGATCTTTCTCCTGGTCAGTCACTGACAGCTCAGACCCCCATCAGTGTATATGTGAAGCTGGGGTTTTTTGCCCCAATATGCTTCACTTTACACTTGCTTGTATTGAAGTGCACTTGTCATTTTGTTGCCCATTCACCCATTTTGGAGAGATCCTTTTAGAGCTTCTCAAAATCTGTCTTGGATTTCATGACCCACAATAGTTTAGTGTCATCTGCACATCTGGCCATTTCGCTGCTTACCCTAACTTCCAAGTGGCCAAATTTGCAGATGACACTGTGCATCAAAGCAGCTGCATTTGACTCCCAGCATTCCCAGAGGGAGTCGGGTGTAGCTGCTCTGCTGCACAGTGTCATTAGCATGGAGCCTTCCCCACCTGCGCTAGGGGTGACCACAGTCTGGAAAATGTCATGCAAGCAGCAAGCTCACATCTGTCTTGGAAGTGCCGCTTGCTGCGTCATGTGTTAGCCATTTACTTGGCAGCGGATTTCTATAAATTCCCGAAGACAACATTTTAATGTGTACTTAAAAGATTGACCACAATGCTAATATCCTTGTATTTAAAAAAAAAACAAAAAAACCACACATCTGTTTCTATGTTTGATGAGCATACAGCAAAATAAATGTGAGATATCCACATTATTTTATTTTATTTATATACCGCCCTTCCAAAAATGGCTCAGGGAGGTTTACATCAAAACCAAAACAAAATCAAAACTATATTAATTAAAATATCTAACCATTAAAATCATTAGCATTAAAATCATTTAAAACCAACTTTATAAATTTAAAACCATAAATCTTATTAAAAGCCTGGGTTAATAAATGTGTCTTCAGTGCCTTTTTAAAAGTTGCCAGAGATGGGGAGACTCTTATTTCAACAGGGAGCATGCTAAAGTCCAGGGGCAGCAATGGAGAAGGCCCGTTCCCGAGTAGCCGCCAGACGAGTTGGCGGCAACCGCAGATGAACCTCTCCAGATGATCTTAAAAGATGGTGGAGCTCATGGTGAGGAAAATGTTCTCTTAAATACCCAGGGCCTAAGCTTTTTAGGGCTTTATAGGTAATAACCAGCACCTTGTATTTTGCCTGGAAACGTATAAGCAGCCAGTGTAGTTCTTTCAACACAGGAGTAATATGGTCTCTCCTAGTTGACCCAGAGTCCAACCTGGCTGCTGCATTCTGAATAGTGGTCACCTGGAGAAGCACGTTCACATGTACTCAGTCCCGTTGAGTTTTCAAAAATGTTGTTTTCTGTGATGGCACGAAACTTAAGAAGTGGCCTTGGACAGGTCACAGTTTTTCAGCCTAAGTTGTGAAAGTAAACTAACAGTAATATCCCTATCCAAATGCAGAGGAACCTGGGGCCACACCAGATGTTATATAAAGTTCCATGTAACCTTCCTCTGGCATTTTTAAAAAGCAGCTACTAGAAACTGCAATCAGGAGTGGAACAAGGGAGTAGAAAGGAATCTATATATTTATCTTAAAAGTACCTGTCGCTAATCCCATACGTGGCAGCTCTCATGACCAGAGGCGTAGCTGGGGAAAACGGTGCCCAGGGCAAGCTCTGCCCCTGAAATTGCGCCCACCCCCCGCCCCACCACATACCTGCGCCCGGAGTGAGCGCGGCGGTGGCGGGCGGCGGCAGATCGCGTGACGGTGGCGGGCGACGGCGGATCATCATCGTGTGCCCCTCATGGCTTGTGGCGGCGTAGGAGTGAGCGGTGGTGGTGGGCGGTGGCGGATCGCGTGGTGGTGGGCGGCGGCGGATCATCATTGTGTGCCCCTCATGGCTTGTGGCGGCGTGGGAGTGAGCGCGGTGGTGGCGGGCGGCGGCGGATCGTCATCGTGTGCCCCTCATGGCTTGTGGCGGCGTGGGAGTGAGCGCGGCGGTGGCGGGCGGCGGCGGATCGCCAAGTGCAGCAGAGCGATGCCGAGGCCTGCCGTCTGGCCCAGCATTGCTTCCCAACTGTGCAGCTCTGCTGCACTCGGCGATCCGCCGCCACCCGCCACTGCCACGCTCACTCCCGCCGCCACCCGCCACCGCCACGCTCACTCCCACGCCGCCACAAGCCATGGGGCACACGATGACGATCCGCCGCCGCCCACCGCTGCCGTGCGATCCGGGGGGGGTCGTGGCACTTTTTGGCGCCCCCCCCACATGACCCACCAAGGTGGCGCCCAGGGCACGTGCCCTGCCTGCCCCCCCTATCGTTACGCCCCTGCTCGTGACAGTTTGTGTGCGAGCTGCGGGAAGGGGGGAGTGAATGGACAGAAATGGATGGATGGATGGATGGATGGATGGGCGAGAGAGAGGCACCAGGGAAAGTGAGAAGGTGGTGGGGTGTGTGAAGAAAGCAGCACAGGGGAAAGTGGGGGGGGGAGAAAGCGGCAGCTGTGGGATAAAGAAAGTGGCGGGGTGCGTGTGTGAAGAAAGTAGTGCCGGGAAAGTGGTGGGAGATGGGGTGAAGAAAGCAGTGGCAGACAGCGGAGGAAGAAAGAGGTGGGGGTGGGGAGGCGGCTCGCGGGAAAAAGTGGTTGGCCAGGCGGCTGGCCAGAGAAAAAAACTTTGGAGGCAGGAGGGCTGAGAACAAGGGGCCAAGAACTAGAGGCGCAGATGCTGTGTGCCCAGTCAAGCTAGTTACTTAAATTTTTCCCTGCTGTTGGTCCTCTAAAAATCTACCACCCCTATTCCAAGCTCCTTGTAGTTTTGGCCTTTCGGACTCTTATTCATGTTTAATGGATTAAGAACTGTAAGAAGCACAACTGGTGGCCTGCGCCAACATTCAGTTTTTGCCAGAATAACCCCACTGTCTGTCTTCAAGAAGGTGGTTGTCTCTAGAGAAGAGTACAATCTGCTAGCAACATTTTCTCCAGGACCAGGAGCTGTATGTGCATACATCGTAGTGAAACACTGCCCTCTTGTGGCTTTCAATTGGCAGAATCTGTTAAAACAGCATGGAGAGTAGTGCAGTGTTCTCATAATGCATCTGTTCTGCCCAACAGTGTTGATCAGAATAGGGTTAATTCTCCCTCCCATAAAAATAAGTTTCTTGAATTTATCTAAATTATGCTTTGGATTGGTATTGTTACCCCCCAGCCTCTCTCTTAAAAAAAAAAAAAAGCTCAATTTTTAATTCAATCCGTTTTACGTTCAATCTAGAACTGTAGGACAACCATTAAAGGCCATGTTTGCAACCATTAGGCAGACGCATGCTTCCTCATGAGGACTCTTCCATTTCATTGGCCCACATACTGCACAGTGAGCTGCCAATCCAAGTGAGAGATGCGCACACTGCTTCTGAGCCTCTCTACACCCCCGTAGCTGTTTGCAAAAACAGGGGCTGCTCCATGGCTACTAAGGAGTGCATCACTGTGCATGTGTGATGCAACTCCAATCATTCTCAATGCACGTTGCATTGCAAGTGCAATGATACACTCCTTAGTAGCCACAGAGCAGCCCTTCCTTCACAAATAGTGCTGGCAGGGTGTAGAGTGTCTCGGAAGCAGCAAGTGCTCCTCTTACTTGGATCGGTGGCTTGCTGCACAGTTATGGGAGCCATAAGAAATCAGGCAGCCCTGTTAGAACAGATTGTAGAGCTCCTAGGATCAGATGGACAAACCAGTTGAATAACTCCATTTCTGAACTGCTTAAATCAGATGTTTTCCAGTCCTTGTATGCCTCAATATTGCACCCAGCTCTGGAAGACTCAATTATTGATAACTGTACTCAGAAGTTGCTTTGCTAGTAAAACATGTTAATAGTAATCAAAGTCTCCAACCTAAATCTAAGAGATGGTTTGATCACGAATGTATTAACGCCAAGAAAGCACTTATGCTATAAACTGTACAAGGCTAACTCAACGTTAATTTCTTCACAGGTGATATTGGCAAAGAAAAAGCAAAATAAAACCTTGCTTAAGAATAAAAAGAGAGAAGCTATGTTAGAGATGTGGAAACATTGATACTTTCAGTAAGAAATAATGATATGGCCTCCTTTTGGCAAAGTACAACAGACTGTCCTGGGGATAATATGTCCCAGTTAGATTGCATTAGCCTGGTTGAGGATTGGGAAGCTTATTTTAGAGCACTATACGTGAATCAGGATGAAAATCCTACACAATTAGGTTTTAGTAGTGACTCTCTTCTGGACTGGTCTGTGGGAGTGGATGAGGTTAGTAAGTTGATAACACAACTGAAAGCTGGCAAAGTCCCATGATGTGACTACATCCCTGTCAAATTAATTAAAATTATTAATGATTGGTGGACACCTCTTTAGCTTCCCTTTTTACTTATATAGACCAAACCGCACAGATTCCTAGTGATTGGGGTTTGGCCATTATTGTACCATTTATTTTTTAAAAGGTAAGGAAAGCGGCCCTTCCAATTATCATCCAATTAGCCTCCTGAGCATAATCTCTATGCTAGGCATTTATGTATGAAGCTCCAAGATTGGGTAGAACAACATTCTAGTGGAAGAACAGGCTGGTTTTAGAGCTGGCCGCTCCACTATGGACCATGGGCTTTTAAAGCACATGGTGGAGAAATATACTAGCAAGCCCAAAACCTTTCTATATTCAGCCTTTGTAGATTTTAAATTTGCATTTGACCTCATTTCCAGAGTCATTTTATGGAGGAAGTTAGTGGCCTCCTCAACTGATAAGCAATTGCTTCTTCTCATCAGGAAGCTGTATGATAATACACATTTGCTAGTCTATTGCAACCCAAATGACCACTTAACTGGTTCTGTTCCTATACGTAATGGAGTTAGGCAAGGAGGTTTACTTGCACCCAATCTGTATATTAATTCCTTAAATGAGTATATAGACCAATCAGAATTTCACCCTCCAAGATTGACAGACAGCCATGTACCAAATCTTCTCTATGCCACCAATGCGGTGATTTTATCACAGACTTCAGTTAGGCTAAAGAGAGCGTTAAAGGCTCTTGCTCACTACTGTGTGGACAATCACCTAACGATTAACTATCAGAAAACCAAGATCCTGGTCTTTGCTAAAAGACTGTCGATTTTGAAGTGGAGTCTCTTTGGTAACAATATTGAACAGGTTGAATGTATTTAATACCTGGACATGGTTTTTCACACTTCTGGGGGAAGGACGGCCCAGGTTGAATATGTGGCTCACTCTGCTCAAAGAAGTATGGCTGCTATTCTGAAATACTTGTGTACCAGAGGAGGATAGTATGTTCCTGTGGCCATCAAGCTTTTTAAGGCCAAAGAACTATCCAATCAAAAATTTTGAGATCAGTTTTGCAGGTAGCCATGTGTGTTCCCAGTACAGCCCTGTGTTTGGAGTCAGGTTTGCAGACAGTGGAATATTATGCCTGGGCTCTTGGCCTTTGTTACTGGCTGAAAATTATCCCCACCTCCCCCAAAGGACTGGCCCCTCTAACACTGGTCGACAGTCCTCAGTCATCATGGAAATGATCCTTGATGGAAAAGCTCTTAACTTATGGGCTTTCACCTGAAATCTTGATGGCTGTGGGCTATGAAGGGGCCGAAAATATGGAGAAACAGCATATATTAAATCTAGCACCTCAACAAGCTCTTGGGCTAGTCTCTGAACAGATTAAGTCATGGAGATTGGCTCCCTGTTTGTGCCCATCTGATTCCTTCTTTATACTAGAAGTACCTATACACTGAAGATTGTTCTCTATGGCCAGATCTAATGCGCTTGCATCGGCCCTTCCGGAGGTCAGGTTTAATAAAGGGCCAAGCAATGACACGTTATTCATTGCTGCCCCTGGGGTGCAGGAAGGGTAGAGACAGTAGGACATGTTTTGTTATACTGCAATTTCTATAACCAACTTTGCAACAAGAGAATTAATCAGTTTCTTTCACAGTTGCCAGGTCATTCAGAAGAATTTGTGAAAATGTGTCTTTTTTATTAACAGATAAGCAACCAGTGATAACTAGGGATGTGCACAAAGCGTTTCATGCACATCCAGAGGCAGTGGAGAGCAGGCACTTTAAAAGAAAGAAGACAGATCTTTCCTGCCCTCCGTTGCAGTTCTGCTGCCTCAGAGCGGCGCTGTTTGTATGAAGCAGCCGGGCTCTCTGTTTGCCGGCTGCATTTGCTTAGGAACAGGAAGTTCCCTGTTCCCAACAGGAAATGGTGTCTGAGCATGCGCGGACGCCATCGTGAATGGTCAGCAACACTGAGCGCTCAAGATGGCGTCTGCATATGCTCAGACGCCATTTCCTGCCGGGAACAGGGAACTTCCTGTTCCCAAGCAAATGCAGCCAGCAAACAGAGAGCCCGGCTGCTTCATACAAACAGTGCCACTCTGGGGTGGGGTGTGAGGGTGTGGGTGGGGTGAGCAAGCAGTGGAGCTGCAATGGAGGGACAGGTAAGACCTGCCTTCCTCATTTTAAGGAGCCTGCTTGTCCACAGCTAAAGCGATTCGGCTGGGGCAGCTCAGAACGTTTTGGCACCTGGAAACGCTTCAGGTACATTCAGTGACAAAATGTTGCACTATGGCTAGCATCTTGAATTAACAAATTTGTCCAATCTATAATTGGGTAAACTGACTAATACTAAACTACTGAATTTAATTGGTCTCTATGCACAATCTATTACAATTGTTTATATTTTATTCTATCATTTTTGAAATGTAAGTTGGTTATTGTTATATTGCCATTACATATACATGATTTATATTTCCTATTGTTACACTGCCATTACATATATATTATTTATATTCCCTACTGCTATATCACAACTGGCGTTATATTACCACTATGTTATATTACATCTGGTCAAAGACCATAATAAAGGATTTACTTACTTCTTGGTAGCCACAGAGCAACCCATCCTTTACAAATAGTGCTGGCAAGGTGTAGAATGGCTTGGAATCAGTGAGTGCACCTTTCACTTGGAGCAGCGTCTTGTTGTACAGCTATGGGAGCCAAGGTGTCATTAAAAAATCAAGCAGCCCTATTAGAACAGACCAAAGGTCCATCAAGTCCAGCATCCTGCTTCACAGTGGCCAACCATGACTTGAGCCCCAGGTTCCTTAGGGACCGCCTGTTCCCAACTGAATCAGCCCACCTAACTTGAAGGGCTGGAAGGGCTCTGTTCCATGTATCGACACTTACTGAAGCGCGTTTGTCAAGTATGCAGGACAGGACCTCCGCAGTGACTGCCCCCGGCTGTGCAACTCGCTCATCACTGAGATTCTCATGGCTCCCCCTCTCCCAGCTTTTTGGAGGAATCTGAAGGGAGCCCCTTTTGGCCAGTGACTGGCCCTTGACTCTCTTTTTAACATAGCTGTGTTTCTTTCTTTTAGCAGTTTTTATTGAAGTTTTATTACTGTTTTTATCTTGTTAACTGCCCTGGGGTCTTTGGATGAAGGGTGGGGTGGGGGGATGAAAATATACTAAATAAATAAGTAAACCAGTTGCCTCTGAGAGGCACACAAACAGGAAAGAAAGGCAATAGTCCTCTCATCCCCAGCAACAGCCAGTGGCATATTGCCTGTGAGCCTGGAATGTCCATGTAGCCATCATTCCTATTAACTACTGGTAGACAGCTATACACTTGTATATCATTGTATCTTGTGGCAGATCTCAAGATCATACAATGAAAATGACTGGCAAGAGATTTAGTATAGACAAAAGTACTTCTTTGCACAATGCATATTTAGTGTATGGAATTAGGTAATTATGCATTGTGCAAAAAAATACTTTTGTCTGTCCTGAAACTTTTGCTAGTCATGTTCATTGTATGGCACTGAGTTGTGGAATTATGAGAGGGAGAAAATTTCTCTTTGTGTATTCTGTACACAGCATTTATTTATTTATTTTTTAAATTTAACACATTTTTATACTGCCCAAAACGCAAGTTCTCTGGGCAGTTTACAACAAAACAATTAAAACAACCAATAAAAAGATTAAAACATTTCAACAATTAAAATTTAAAATCTTAAAACTATTAAAACACAATTAAAACAATATCTAATTAAAAACCTGGGTGAACAACTGCATCTTGACTGCCTTTTAAAAAGTTGTAAGAGATGGGTGGGCTCTTATTTCAGCAGGAAGTGTGTTCCAAAGCCTCAGGGCAGCAATGGAGAAGGCTCGTCGCCGAGTAGCTGTCAGATGAGCTGGTGGCAACTGTAGATGAACCTCTCCAGATGATCTCAATGGGCAGTGTGGTTCATAGCAAAGCAGATGTTCTCTTAAATACCCAGGGCCCAAGCTGTTTAGGGCTTTATATGATCACCATACAAGCACCTGTTCTTTGTTGTATCATCTGTAGAGTCCAACAATGGAATTCCATAGACCTAAGCCACAGTACAGAATAGTCTAGAGCTCCAAGGAAGAATAGAAGTTTTCTGTCTCCTCAGACTGCCTCAATGGAGACTTTCGGGTCTACATGGGCATGCTACAGAGGAAGGGAGGGATAGGGGCCCCCCATTTCATTTGAATCATGTCTGTCATTCTACTCTGGACAGCTGGGGATGAATTTCCTCCCCCAGCAATGATAGAAAAACCAGCCAAATGTTTCTTCTCTTGGAGTATGTTCACATAATACTTTAGCAAGTGTTCCAGTGTTCATGGCAGCCTCAGGTTATGAGGCAACAACAATAGGTCAGTTGTAACTAGATCGATATCTCTTGTACCAAGAATGCCTACCCATTTAGTTTTTCTTTTTTGGCCAAAACCAAGGGCATAGGGTCTATTGGACAAGGGGAGACAATTGTCCATAGGCCCACATGACCCGTCCCCCCCAGGTCCCTCAGCCAGTCCCCCTTGCCTGCTGGCCCTCTCTCCTGCTAGCCCTCTTGCTCTGGCCAGGCGAGCTAAGCAGCCTGCAAGATGCTGCAGTCCCTTCAGTCTCCGCCTCTCAGCTGTTTGGTGGGTGGGCGGGGCTTCTAGAGAGGGCTCCGTGCAGGCCTCACTGAAGCTTGAACTGTAGTGCTGGCTGGCTGGCAGGCTGCAAAGTGGCCAGCGCTGGCTGCCCTTGCCCACCACAGCTCTGCCCAGCTTTTGACTCCTCAGGCTTAGTAATGGAGGTAGGATGTGATTCCCTTTTTGTGGTTATTCCCCTCTCCTTTGATATTTAGGGATTGGCTTGCCATAGGGCTTTAATATAAGGTTTGGGGTGTAGGGCAGAGTGAGAAGACTTTGAATGTTTAATTCAGATTGAGGAATATGTTTTTAAATTTTTTTAAACAAAAAAGTCCTAAGTGGGTTGTTTCATGGCAGAACATTCCAAAATTGCCTGGAACTGAAGTCCCCTTTTAGACCATTGTTCCATCCCCATATGGAAGAATCTGCCCTTTGCCTTCATAAACAAGTAATCCCCTTTCTGCCCCAGACTTTAGATTACCTGGAATGACTTGGCATAGGGCTTCGGTATTCAGCAGATATATGTAGGGCAGGGTGGGAGGAATATGTATATTTAAATTGAAGTGAATTGGACAAATTGTTGGTTTTTAATATTTTTTTAATTAAAAGAAACCATCAAAAAAGTTCTATTAAGTAGCTTGTTTCATGACAGAAAATTACAAAGTCCTTTAGGTTTCAGTGAAATATACTTCCCGCTAAATGTGATTAGATTTGCTGCCTGAGGCTACAATTCTCCACACACTTACCTGGAAGCAAACTTTACCGAATTTGTTAGGATTTCTGAGAAAACATACATAGGATCGCACTGCATGGTTGAAATCTCCTTTGTTAATCAGCAGTGAGGGGCCCATTTTAAAACCTCATCCCCAGGCCCACTCCCACCTTGCTATGCCCCTGGCAAACAAATGGGTTTGAGTTGCAAGCTGAAATGCAACAGAAGTTGTTCCCCCAACACACTTAATGTTTCTCCTTGCTCTGTAGGTGTAAAAGGTCGTGTCTTGGATAAGAATGGAGAACCAATTACAAATGCGATAGTAGAGGCTAAAGGAAGAAGGCATATCTGTCCTTACAGAACCAAGAGAAATGGAGAATATTATCTTCTCCTTCTGCCTGGGATCTACCAAATTAATGTAAGTCTTCTTGTCCAACCCTATGGACTGCTGTTCCAATAAATATAGCCAGAATCCGGAGAGGCTGTGCAGGGGCACAGAGAGAGTGGCAAGCGTTTCCTTCCACTGGCAGTGCCTTGCACCTGACATGGTGCTACCACAGAGTGGCCCCTGTCCTTCAAAGAGGGCTCTTGGGGGAGCTGCTGCCTGAAGCAGGAAGCTGGAGAGCTTTGTGCAATTTGAATTGAGAAGAGGTTTTGATGTTATTTTGGTACAGCAGTCTTATCCCATCATAACACAGACTGGAGATCTTTGTGCAATTTGGATCCTTAGTCTGTGTTATGATGGGATAAGACTGCTGTGCCAATATAACATCAAAACCTCTTCTCGGCAAAATCATGAATGACTTTGCAATATCACCTGACTGAAGAGTGACTTTAATATCGTAAGAGCCAGGTCAGCATGTGAACAAAGGCCTTTGCTGTCCTTCCCAGTTAACCTTACTGTCCAAGAGACACTCACTCTCATACCCTCACTCGTTTCAGCAGTGCAGCAGCAGGCCAGTTAATGTGAGGCGTCTACTGACCATGTCACCTATTGGCGATTTTTGTTGTTAAATGAATTGCAGCCTAGAACTTAATTCCACTGGTGTCTGAAATGAGATCTGGAGGGGCTTTATTTCCACAGTCTCGTGGACCAGACCAAAAGACCCTAGTGCTGGGGATCAGACACATTTACATCATCATCCATGTGTCCCCACTTCCATGATGCCTCCCCACTTCTGCTGATACTTAGAATGTCCAAGAACTGCTAGAGCTACAGTTGCTAAATCTGCTTGACAGAATTAGGCTGTCAATTCCTCATTAAAAGTAACTCTAAAGAACAAAAGTAGGAATTTTGCCAAAATAGTCCTTCATCAAATGTTCAAGCCAAACAAGACTACCCTTAAGAATCAAAAATTAATTAACATTGCATTGCCCCTTTCCCTTTTGCCCTGCAGGCAGCATGCTTCAGTTGCAAATGTCTATAGGGAAAGCTTCCTCAGCTGCCTGAGGAAGTGCTCAGTGCATTAGCCAGTCTGAACTCTTGGAAACTTGTATGGAGTTGCATCAGCTCTATATTAAGATGGGAAATGAGAACTTCCCACATAGCTCAATGGTGGGGTTTGCACATAAAAGATCTCTGGTTCAGTCCCTGGTAGCAAGCAGAGAGAGACCTCTGCCCAAGAGCCCCAAAAGGCCCTGGCTTACATACTGCACAGTACCCTGCCACTCCAAGAGCAGGACGTTTCATGCCTCTCCAAAGCTCAGATACACTACTAACAAGTGCAAAGATGCTCCAGTGCGACAAACAAAAAATATAAAACTAAAACAAGAAAGGATCCACATGTTGATATATTGTAAAAGTGATTCTTCCCCCCTCCCAATCCTATTGCTTTTTAGGTAACAGTACCTGGCTCTAGATCGATGATACAGACTCTGCGTGTACCAAATGGCACAGAAAATTTCAGTGCCATGATCCACGACTTCATTTTCCCTCGTGTAGCTGCCATAACACAACCTGCTTCTTGCCCTATGAAACCGCTTTATTCCGAGTATAACCAAAAAAGCACATCAGCTGTACTGAAACCCTCTATTAATGCTCTCATTTTAATTATTTTATATGTAAATTTCTGATAAAGCCTTAAGTTGTGTGTGCGCTTTTGAAAGTACTTGAACAAAAACTGTCATCATAACTGAATATATGACTTAAATTGGCTAGACAATCAATAAATATTGACTATTTCCATGTAAAGTTACCTATCTGCATCACTGTGTGAAAAAGTAAAACAAGAAATTATATATTATATTTGGGCCAATGTTGCTGTATAAATAATGCTACAGAATTTGAGTATTAGGACAACTAACTTTTCAGTAGTTATGCAAATTTCTGAGACACTCAAGATCGTCTTGTGAACCAACTGCTGCTGTTGAATGCATAAAACTTCAAGATGATGACAGCAGCTACCACTGAAGAGTCTGGAATAGGCTACATTCTTTTTTGCCTGTTTCATAGGCAACTCAGCAACTGCAGCATTCTTATATGGGCAGGGTGGAGATTACAAGGTCCTCTGCAAAGCTCTTTAGTCCATCATTGAGTTTGCTAATAATATTGGCAATTAGCAATATAAACATTGCTACTACAAAAGTCTTTTAATAGACAGAGTAAAAAGGAAAGACCCATGACAAGTATTAAAAGTGGTGTTCCATCTTGTGTCTGTGTCCCATTGCAGTTTATGGTCATCGCTGCCATTCTTCTCTATGAAAAGCAAATAAAAATAATGTATAGCATCTAAACTAATTTAGTCATAACTAAAGGTAAAGTTGTGCCGTCAAGTTGGTGTCGACTCCTGGTGACCACAAAGCCCTGTGGTTGTCTTTGGTAGAATACAGGAGGGGTTTACCATTGCTATCTCCCGTGCAGTCAGAGATGATATCTTTCAGCATCTTCCTGTATCACTGCTGCCTGATATAGGTGTTCTCATAGTCTGGGAAACATAGCAGCAGGGATTCGAACCAGCAACTTCTTGCTCTCTAGGCAAGTTACTTCCACATTAGGTGGCTTTAGTCATAACTAATACCATTGAAATCAATGAAACAAGATTGGCATGCCTAACTTAAGTCCCATTAATTTCAATGGAACTTAGTCATTATTTACTTCTGGATGTTTACAAATCACTGCATAAGTACATTGAGCTAAATTATTATCACAGCCTTCCCACCACAACAGCACCTGTGAGACACCTCAGTGCCAATACTTTAGAAATACAGCCTGCAAACTTTTGTGCCTCCTTGCTCAGGAATTCAGTATCTAAAAAGAGCTTCAATTCACTGATAACCAATTTCAAAATCCTCCCTCCAATATTTATTTTAACTAACAATTCATAAAATCATCCTAATTAAACTAACCTGGAATAAATTTGGAGTGGGATTAAGTAGGAGGAAGGCTGCTGCATCTGTTCTCACCTGGGCTCCAGTTTGAAGCTGTGTACATATACTAAAATCATTTGTGGAAACACAAACTTATTTATCTAAAGATTTATTCTGGTTTATCCTTAACTAGCTGAGTGGGGGGAGAACTAAGTTTCTCATCATCTATGGTAAGCATTACATTATAATTCCATTGTTTTGACCGGCATGTTCATGCACTAATGATGATAATTTTCCAATAAATGCCTAAATCTATGGAACATCTGAAATACTACAAACTGTCTGCCGTCCACTGCTAGTTCCATGATGCACCGACCTGCTTGCTGGATGGGTTAGCAAAGCTGCAATTCAGTGGAAGTTGTTTCACTTTACTTTTCTCTTTGTGGCAGTCTGCAAAGCATATTTGGTAGGAAGCAGATGTGAACAAACATGTACAGGAGGATCACACTAGTAACCTACCACCAGCTCTGCATGTGAGGCTACAGTATGAGATTGTGACTTACCAAAGACCTCCCAGTGATAAGCCAAGATTTCAATCTGGCTTTCCAAGCGCAATGCCCACCACATTATAACAATGTTACACAGGTGGTGCTTCTTCAGAACAGAATACAAATACAAATTCATTAACTTGACTTGCCAGTACAACATAGGAACGTATGCTGCAGCTTGACAGCTAAAGGGAATCTTAATGCCCCTGGTTGCCAGTGGGCAATTATGGGATAGGACTATGGTCTTCATGTTTGGCTTGTAGGATTTTGAGAGGCATCTGGTTGGCCACTTGGAAGCAGGACGTTGGACTACATGGACCTTTGGTTTGATCTAGCAAGGTTCTTCAGCATTCACCACAGAGCCATGAAGATTAGGATGTTCCTTACAATGACCCCAAACTCCACTCCTTCGCATCCAAGGAGGGCCCTGCAGTGGTGCTGTACCTCCTGTCGCTTCCTGAGCTCTTAAAAAAGCAGGCTTGAGCTGCATGTAAATCTAGAGCTTTCAGTTTCAAAACATTGCTGCCCAAAGCTGATTTCTGAGAGCATCTGGTGTTTAAACTTTTTTTAGGAAATCCTGCTGAAGTTGGTAAAACGAGGGTGACATGAAGAGAAAGAGGCTCCACTCACTGAGTCAGTGCAAATAACTTTCAGATGTGAGGTGAAGGCAAACATGAAAGTAGGTTGAGCCTGCTGGAGCCCCTCCTTTGAAGCATGTGGGGAGCAATGGCAGAGGCAGCCCAACTCTCCTCAGAAGCCAGTTCAGCTTTTGGAAGAATATGTTGTCCTTGGAAGCTTGGCTCTGGTGCTTTTCTTTGGTACCAGATTGGTTGGGCCAATGCAAAAGGGCAGAACCCTCTCTTGCTTCATGTTGGGGCAAGCTGCATGTGGTGCCTACATTATACACTAAACATGCACAGTATAGGAGGCCGTTATTCACACGGGTTCAGTTCTCGCCTATAGGTGCAAATATGGAAACTGTGAATAATGAAACCTCAAGTCAATGGGAATGGGGACTAGGTTCCTAGCCAAAAACAAGTTCTGATAAGACCTAATCTGCCTACTCTCCTTTCACTATAATCTTTAATTATTACCATCCTCACAAGTTAGCTCACTTCAGCCTTAAACGTTCACACATCTGCCATCCTGAAATGAGGTGGAAGACATCACCAACTATGCCACTGAGGCGTCCCTATGTGTCCCTGTAGCAAATCTGGTTAAATCGGTTAGGTGGTTTACAAGTTAAAGACGCCTTTTGGTCTGTTGTGATTTAATGTGTCATGTGTTTTTATTTGATGTTTTAATGCTGTGTTGTGAGACACCCAGAGAACAATTTGTTTTGAGGCAGCTAATAAATAAAGTGTATTTATTCAATAATAATTATTCAAAATTCCCTGTTACAGGTGAAGTGCTTTTGTAAAGCTGGTGCTTTTGTACAGTTTTTGAGGCAGCTGAAGGCCTTCTTAGAGAAAGAAAAACGAGCTATGGCAATGCATACCTTGCATCACCAAAACTTTTACATTATCAAACTCAGCTTGGAACTCACTTCCTCCACGACATACACAAACTCTGGTGCACAATAGTCATTAACATGTTCTTGGCAGTGTGTGTGTGGAGGGGATTATTTCAGAGACCAGGAGGAGAGTAGCACAATTATGGCTCACTTCCAGTCTCTTGAATATAGCCCAAGAGAGTAAATCTCAGAGACCATATTATTATTTCATCTTGGAGAGACCATATTACTCCTGCATTGAAGGAGCTACACTGGCCGCCGATATGTTTCCAGGCAAAATACAAGGTGCTGGTTATAACCTATAAAGCCCTAAACGGCTTGGGCCCTGGGTATTTAAGAGAACATCTTCTTCGTCATGAATCCCACCACCCATTGAGATCATCAGGAGAGGTCCGTCTGCAGTTACCACTGGCTCATCTGGTGGCTACTCAGGGACGGGCCTTCTCTGCTGCCGCCCCAAGGCTTTGGAATATGCTCCCTAATGAAATTAGAGCCTCCCCATCTCCAACAGCTTTTAAAAAGTCTTTAAAGACGCATCTGTTCACCCAGGCTTTTAATTAATTATTGTTTTAATGCTGTTTTTAAATTATATTTAAAAATCTAAATTGTAACGGTTTGAACTTTTTGTTTTAACTGTTTTTACTTTATTGTAAACCGCCAAGAGACGTGAGTTCGGGGCAGTATAAAAATATGTTAAACAAACAAACAAATAAATGGAAGTCCAATTGCCACATACAGCTCTCACAATTTTCACAAGCTGTTTTCATTAGTCTCCAGTTTTAAAATATATGAAAATACTAGCTGACCCCGCACGGAGCATCTGTGTGCTCTTTGGGGCCAGCGGTTACCTCTTCCCCCCGCCTTCTGCCCCAGTCTCTGCTTCCGGGCCCAGCCACCTCTCCTCCACACTGCCACTTCTGCCCCCCCACGCTCCCCCCACCAGGCCCCACCTCTGGCCTCCACGGCTGGGCTGCCGCCATGGCAACCAATCCTCCTGGGTGCGCCTCAGCCAATCAAGCGCATATGCCGCCCAGGCTGCCGCCATGGCAACCAATCCTCCTGGGTGCCTCAGCCAATCAAGCGCGTCCGCCGCCCAGCCAATCAGCTGGGCTCTGGGACGCACATTCCAAGGTACACCCAGGAGAATTAATATAATAGATGTTGGGCCATGCACACAGCTTTTTCCCTAATGCTCTAATTCTCATTTCTATGCCACATAATTAAAAATACAATTTATAGAAATAAGAAATACTGATCTCACCAGAAGCACTAAATTAACTCCTTTAAGGAAAAGATACTTATGCATCAATAGAAGAAACTGTTTGGGATAATTGTACACATTCCATAGAGGAACTTGGAAAAATTCTGGTCAATTCCAGTGCAATCTTTGTGTTAAGTCTTTTTCAATTTTATTTAAATGTTCACATCGTCCTTCCGCTCCAACTAGCAAAAAAACGTTCGCACAATCATCTCAATTGGCTGCCTACAGACAGGACAGGGCTTGTTCCGCCTTTTGAGTTTTTTTGCACATGTGAAACACAACATGAGATGTCCTGTCCTTCCATGTACTATGCAACCATTTTTAGGTCGACTCTGGCATATCACACAGGGCTCTATACTCGACAGAGGTAGATTGCAATCCATGCTTTCTTTGTCTTCAGTCTTTTCCTTCTCAGGTTCTTTGTAGTCTTCTTGACTGCTGCAAAGTATACTGCTAGATGTAGATGGTTGAGAGTTTGCCTCACTTTCCTGAGATTCAGAGCTTTGTTCTGTGTCCTCTGCTTCTTTATCCTCATTTATTTTCCCTTTCTTACAATCAGGAACATCAAAGCCCTCCTCAGGTTCTAGTGATGTGCTATTTTCAAATTTGCTGCTCTTAGATTTCTCCGTCTTATCAGGGAGCCAGCCCTCCTGAAGAGCCCAGCATCTAGGACAATGGCGTGGAAGAGGTGGGTTCATTTCATTGCAATTTGAGCATTTCCAATAATCCTTTAGTAAAAATAAGAAAAACAGTTAGCTACCTAGCATTCATGAAGCTGTCATTAAAGGAAAAACAGAAGTTCAACACCATGGGTACAATCCTGTCCTCCTTACTTCAGGCAGGCACTCAATTCACAGGAAGGTCCTTACTAAGTCCACGTTGTTGGGGAAGAGGAAGGATACTCAGGACTGCCTGCAGTGTCCCCACTGGGTCTTATTTTGTCCATGTGCCTATGTTGGTTATGGGGACTTTGTTGGTCAGCCCTCTTATACACCACCACCCCCAGAAGTTTTATGGGATGTTCAATTTCCAGAACAAGACACTGCATTCTCTCACACTCACATCCCACCTCCAAAAGTCCTGAAAGACTCAGTTGCTCAGGATAATATGAATTCGTCCAGAGGCACCGGGCATAAGGTCAGCACTTGTCAGACCTTTAAATGCAGCCTGTGGAATACTGAGGAGATAGGACAGTGTGAAGGTGGTGTTCTGGCAGGCACTAACCGAAGACCTAAAAGTAAAACAATTTCTTCGTAGGTATAGGAATGATCTTCAGATCTCAGAGGACGTCCAAAAGACATAAGGCGTTAAATAAGGGAGGAATTAGCAATATAAACAAATAGTCAGTATGGAATTAAAACTTTTTTCTTTAAATGTAAATGGCTTAAACATAAAAACAAAACGCCAAAAAATATTTCACGATTTGAGAAAAAGAAAACTGTATCTGATTTGCCTACAGGAAGTGCATATAAGAAGGAGAGATAGAAAGTATTTACAAAATAAAGCACTAGGTTAGCAATTCGAAACCCTAGATATTAAGAAAAAAAGGGGCGTAGTTTCTTATACAAAAGACCTTTTAGAGCCAAAATTGTTATATAAAGATGATTATGGAAGAGTATTGGTGGTAGAAATAAAGCTTGGAGATCCAAAGTACATAGTAGTGGGCATGTATGCCCCCAATGAGGCAAAAGCAGAATTTTATAGAAAATTGGAAAAATAACTAACAGAGATAGATAGGCAACAGATTATATTAATGGGAGACTTTAATGGAATTATCTCAACGCAGGCTGGTAGAGATACAACAGATTTGAGGGAAAATGATGGAAAATCACCAAGAGTTTTTCTTCAATATGGTTGAGCACTTGGGTTAACATGACATAGGGAGAATCAAAACTTAGATGCAAGGGAGTATTCTTTCTTTTTAGATAGACATAAAATGCATATGAGAATAGATGTGATTTGGGCCAATGCAGACGTGTTGATAACAACTAAAGATATTGTTATATGAACTACTGGGGAGAGAATGCTTAACTCTCTCCCCAAGATCCGGTTCTTGTTAACAACACTTGTTCCAAGGATGAGATGGAAGTCCTTATTGTGTGTGTTTGTGAGTGTTTGTACTATTTGTGTTTGTCTTTTGGTGTTGTGAAAATTGAATAAAAAGTATACCGCAAAAAAAGGTGGTGTTCTGGCAGGGAGGGAGGGAGGGTTTTGGGGAGCAAGCAACGAAGGGGTGTAGGATGTGTTCACACACAACTTTGTTTCTTTGTGTATTATGTAAACAAATACAGTAGGTAGCATCCAGAAAGAATGCCACTGAAATTAGCCTAAATTAGTATGAACTTGGCTTGAGATAAGTTATAACATAATTACAAAATATCAGACTGTTTCCAGGAATCACATTATTGCAACACCACTATTAGCTCTTCATTACAATTCCACCCACCTAATTCAGTCACTTCTTAATATGAATGTAACGCCTACATTTCAAATTAGGTTCATCTACATTGTGTTCCACAAAAGATTTAAGCATTGCAGATAGTTGGGAGCTGCAGCAGATACTCGGGCCCTAAAACTAGTTGGTGAGGAGGTTGAGGCAGTGGCAGATTTTTTACAGTAGATTAGCACACTGAAAAAGGGATTGCATGCAAATAATATGTATCATGGTTGGAGGATTTTGATGGAGTAGGGTGGTCTTTTATTATCCCATTATGGCCTGAGTTGAGTGCTAGAACTGAAAATCGCTCAGACCTTATTTGCACAGGGGAAGTGACTGAGCAGCAATGGAGGATAGGCAGGAGGACAATATCTGACAGAACCTTATTCTTGGGATCACGCGCTATGGCTATTCAGTGTCAGTTACACCTGACACTAAGTTGTCCTCATAGATTCTGCATGTTCTAGGGCCAAGGTTTAATTTTAGTAAATGGCTGGGATCCACAGCTGTTCCACTGTTCATCACATGAAATGAAATAGTGCTGGCATTTGTTTGGGAATAATGTTCATTCCTCATGTAATTGGTGGAAAGCACAGACTGGAAACTTGGTGGGGGTGGGGGACTTCTCCATTGCCTAAGATGCAGCAAGGAAAGGGTGTGTGTGTGTTTCATGCTATAAATGTTTAAGAGAAAGCATTTATTCTCCAAGAGATATGACCAATTCATAGTTTTTCCAACTTTGGTGTCAAATGGAATGGATGATTGGGTGTCAAAATTGACATTTATTGGCAATTTGTTACATAATGGTAACTGGCTCCTAGGCATTGACTGCTTATAGAATTTGGCCTTCCAACCTATTTGAATAGTTCCCTTCAGTTAGTGAGAAATGAATCGCCCAATGCCAACCATCTAACACACAATTTTATGTGTTGCTAGAAGCTTTGCTGCCTCTCTTTTTGATAGATAAATATACACACTTCATCGCACAGCCCACTATAGCTGCAATATTTCTTTTAAAGCCAAAAGCTGGAATTTGTTCCAAGCAAAAAATTTACTCACAGCTAGTGAAATTTCAGGATCACCATCAAACGAATCCATATCACTGTCTTCAGTCTGATATATAGTTACTTGATATATCTGATAGAAGAAAGTATTTTATAATTAATTTTTAAAATGTTTACAACAGTGCTAGTAGATAAGAAATCTGAAGAAAGGCAAAGTATACTCACATAAACATTTTAGCTCTCTTTCACTAACCAGATGCTGATTCCTACATGAGACCAAGATCACAATGGTCTTCTCAGTGCTTAATATTACTTCATGCCTTAAAATGCTCAGTATGGATCTTACAACACAACCTTCTATATAGAAGTAGTTGGCCTGAATAACAGCAATTCTGCATCAACAATACTTTTTACTCTTGGTAAACAACACATTCAAAATTAGCAGACATTTTGCATGTGTTATCCCACTTCCAAACTATTTTTGGCAAAGCCAAAAGAGTGAAATCAAGAAGCCCAGTAAAGACTAGGGATGGGTCCAGACCGGTCCGGAGGCCATTGTAAAGACCTCTGGACCGTCCGGACTGGGTGGAGGGGGTTCCTTTAAGGGCGGGGAGGGTTTACTTACCCCTCCCGCCACTTGTCCCCCTCCAGCGCTCGTATTTATTGTAAGAATTGGGGCGGCAGGATACCTCCCTGCTGCCCCTTGCCCCTCCGCAATGCAAAAGGCTCCGGCAAGCCTTTTGCGCACGTCGCGTGCGAGCTTCATGTCTCCCCGACGCCGGAGGCCCGGTCTACCCGGCCTGTGGCCGCCAGAGGCCCGGTCTACCCGCCGGCAGGGGCCAAGGCCGGGTAGACTGGGCCTCCGGAGTAGGGGAGACGTGAAGCTCGCGCGCGACGTGCGCAAAAGGCTTGCCGGAGCCTTTTGCATTGCGGAGGGGCAAGGGGCAGCAGGGAGGTATCCTGCCGCCCCAATTCTTACAATAAATACGAGCGCTGGAGGGGGACAAGTGGCGGGAGGGGTAAGTAAACCCTCCTCGCCCTTAAAGGAACCCACCCCACAGTGCCGGACCGCAGCTGTGCGGTTCTGTGCACACCCCTAGTAAAGACCAGGGGTGGAGGAGTATAGAAAAGGAATGGAAACAGCAACTGTGGAAGATAGCTAGGAAGTTGTACAGAGCATCAGACCTCATTTCTACCCTTCGCCAGATATCTATTTGCATGTTTTTAAACTATGATGGTTAGAAAACTGACACAAGGTGGCAGAGATTAAGTCACATATAAGGAGGGTTCCTAAAAAATCAGTGGGAGACTGAGATGGGGTGGTAAATTTTCCAACACCAATTTTTTCTATGGAAAAATTCTCCACTCACGTTCGTTCACTACCAAAATTTACTGCAAGTGAAAAGACAACTAGACCTAGAGCTGTGATTGCATCAGACAGCTGGAAACGAAACCAGAACTAAGGACACAGCAAAGGGTATGGTTTGTTTTCAACCACCACAGCTCAAGGAAAGTAAACTTGTAAGTTAGTGATAACAACTTATGTTTGTGCATGCTAGAAAGCAGTGGCTGACTGCTTGTGGCTCATTATTGTCCCACTGAAATTAATGGGACAGTAATGATCAACTTGTTCCACTAATTCCAGTGGGCATATTGAGGAGCAATTTAATCTGGATGTCAGTCAGTGTATGCTTATATTTTTTAGGGCCTTAAATCATGATGTAGAAGAAAATGAGTTAAATCTGTATATAGTTAAGATATCGAGAAGTGTTCAAATATAAATAAATCCCGTGAATTTGAATATAACATTTCAACCATATTAAGAGCAGATTCACAAGACCACCAGCCAATCTGAAAGGAGGAAACATGTAGGTAAGATGTCAGGACACTAGAGCATGCACTCCTGGCAGGGGTGGCATCTGAACCCACCCAAACTGGGGTCCTGCACCAGATTCCTAACATTTACCTGAGATTCTCCACCCAACTTCCAGATCTTATGGACAGAAGTCAGGAGAGTTGGGTGGAGAATCATGGGTACAAGACTTGGGGAGGTTCAGATGTCATACCCACTGGGAGGGCACACTCCTACGTCCCTACATTTTACCGACATGTTCCCCACTTCCAGACCACCAGCACTAGTGGGAACCTACCTTAAGTGTCTTTGAGTTCCCCCCACTTAATCAAGTATGCCAGTTCAACAACTTTACTACTTTAAAATTTGAGATATTTATACAGAACGTAAAATAAGTATGGTGCACTTACTTTCTGTTGTTAATTTTTATTTTTAACTAAATATATAGGTCTAAATCAGACCACAATCTATTTAGGGCATTGGGAAAATTTGATAAGGAGGGGAAAAATTGCATGGGAACATTTTCCAATTCAAAATCTTCTTGAAAACCCACATCAATCCTTTGTACCTTCAGTTAAAAAGATCTAAAACAGAACATTTGGGAATGACTTCAACCTAATATCTTGGAGAGCCACTGCCAGTTAGATTGACTAGCTGTACATGATTATAAGACAGTTTCATTGTTCATATATGAATCCTAACACAAAATGTTCATTGGTAGTCCCCTCATTAACATTCCAACTAACTTTTAAAACATATACTCACTTCATCATCTTCATCTGTAAGCTCAAGTCCTTCTTCATTAGGGCTATAGTCCTCTGAACAGATTGATTCAACTTCAAACTCTACACTGAATTGATCCGAGACTGAATCCTGGTCTAACCATTCAGAGTTTTCACTTGAACTGAGATTATGATCCTGAGAAAGGCAAAGATGCAATGTTCTTTTAATCATCATATAACTAGAAGAACAGGAATGAAGCTAAGAGCTCTGAATATCATAAGGAGATGACCATAAGATACATGTCACTCATATTCTATTCAACTAATTTATCTTTGCTTTCCAACCAGATTCCATCAGAACCTGCAAAAAAATCAGCATCATCACATATTAAAAGCTTTGCTCAGTGGCAAATAGCCCCACAGCACAGGGGTGGGTGGCAGGGCAGGCTGGTAGTAGGTGTGACCCAGGATTGAAGAAGTGAAATGCACACCACTTCAAAGGAAAAAACCACAAAGGAACCAGGGTAGTGAACGTTTCTAAAAATAGAATTGCTATGGGAGAAAGGGATGGTCTTCATTTTTCAGATGCAAAAAACCCCTGGACAAGCACCAATACGCAGAAAGAAAGGAGGAGAAAGACCGAATCTGTTGAAAAGGCTGATTATTGGGATAAAGTTTTTTGTTTTTGAAATGCCAGATGTATTTCAAACGTTCCATTCTTCTTTAAAAGGCAACTATAAAATTTAACATATCAGATTGTGATCTATAAAATATACAATATAAAAATGTTAAGCTATCTATCTATCTAAAATTATCCTAAAGGTACCCATCACTAATCCCATGTGTGGCAGCTCTTGTGAGAGTTTGCGCATAGCTGCCTGGGGGACAGCGATGGGGAGAAAATGGCAGCAGCCCAGCCCGGCCGATGGGGAAGGAAAGGAAAGCCAAGCACAGAGGGAAATGACAGGGAGAACTAGGGGCACAGATGATCTGCGCCACATCAGCTAGTATAAATTGTTCACTTGAAACACTAAGATCATTTTCCATTTATCTTAGTAATATAAACTGTTCATTTAACAGGCAAACCTAAAAATCACAAAAGATATTTCTTCATTTATCAAAAATAATATAAGAAATTAGAATTTTATTGGACCAAAAATATCTGGGTTAATTATTTTCTTCCTATGCCCTCTAATTATCTATAATGCATTAAAGACAGAATCTGAGATTACAATATGTTTCTGTATTTCTAACTGAACCAATTATCTTCAATATTATAATTTACTAAACTTATCCCAGAGTTTAAGAAATCAAGAGGGGGAAAAGCCCTCACTATTGTCAAGTTATAGCTTACTTGTCAGCGTCTCCAAAATATTTGCTTAAACTAAACCTCTTTATGTCACCAGAGTTCAGTAGACAACAACACTGCTTCCTAGTTTCCTTTATAAAGTGCCAAAATTACAGTAATTTTGTGTACTGTATTTAGGTTTGACAGGTAGTTTTAAGTGAACAATTTATATTACATTACAATTTTGAAATACTGAATGCTGATAAACAGGCGACAATACGCATATTAAGATAACTATTACTCCTTCAGGTCCTTTGTTTATTGCATAAAAAAGACAAATATCAGTCCATTGTAAGAACAAATAAATGTTTCGACGTCTATACGTCAGCTTCAGTGTTCCTCCTCCTCCTCCTGTGGATCACAATCTTATATTATTCTCCTATAATGACACACAACGGGGCAGCAATTTCTTAATTAGCAAATAGGTTAGGGAGGGGAGAAAAGGGAAGCAGGGAGCTATTCAAAGACATACAGCTGTGTTATCTACATTTCACCACACACCCCTTAACAACCAACTTCACTGTCTCTCTCTCCATTTCATTCCCTATCCTTTAGAAACCAACATACTTCACAGTCTCGTTAAGCTCTTCCTTACCATTTACACAGGGTTTTAATCTATCTATATCGCCTCTCTAATTTTTCTTTGCACCAAGCACTGCTCCATCTCCAGCACATTAATTTTTTTAACCTATCTGCTAATTAAGAAATTGCTGCCCAGTTGTGTGTAATTATAGGAGAATAATATAAGATTGTGATCCACAGAAGGAGGAGGAGGAACGCTGATGCTGACGTATAGATGTCAATACGTTTGTTTTTACAACAGACTGATATTTGTCATTTTTACACAATAAACAAAAGTCCTGAAGGAGGAATACTGTATGCTTTATAGAAAGTTATCTGATATATGGATATTAATTTTGCAGTTGCCCTTGAAGACTGTAATGCTTAGAATGCAGACATTTTCTGAATTATCCCAACACACACTTTTTCAGCACCAATGTGGGTCTTTTCCCTCTTTCTTTCATTCCCCCACACCATTTAAACTACACGACCGCTTTCATAGTAATGGGGTAAAAGCTCATCCTTTACCGAACTTTAAAAATATATGCATTTTAGGTGTTCTGTTCATTATTTATAAGGAAAATCTCTAAAAACAATTCAAAAATCATAACAGATATGAAGGAGGGCAGACAATCTGAGAGAGACACACACAGTGTTTCAATATCAATGATGTATATTATGACACCAGCCAACAAGACCACCACCAGTGTTCCCTGTAGCAGGGATTCCCAGATGTTATGGACTACAACTCCCATAATTCCCAGCCAGGGGCCACCTCATTTGGGGATGCTGGGAGTTGTAGTCAACAACTTCTGGAATTCCCTGTTAGAGGGAACACTGACCACAACCACTCCCACCGTTAGAGTAGTGCAGGTTGTGTTCCTGCGGGTTTCTTAAAGTTTTTTCAGGTATGCCCTGAAATGCTATATGAAAGTCTGCAAAGCTGGCTTTCCAGTGACACAAGTAAATTGTGAGCAAGGAGCAGAAGCAAGAAATTTCCCTTTTCTCTGAAAATGCATCATTTGCACAAGCTGCTAAACTGCTTCATTACTCAGATGCATCTCAAAACAGTTACATGTTTGCATCTGGCACAAATGACAACAGCTGTGCCAGAGATGAACTTACTCCAAACTCCATAAGGAGCTGGACACTGCATCTTATATAGCAGGTTTTTATTTGTTTTTTTTCCCTTTGTTTTTTAAATTAAAGCTTGTTCTGCCAATTATAGTATTTTGATAAAACACTTAACAGGATCCAGACTGAGTACCCCAAAATACATGAGACACATTAGCTATGACTAACTTAAGTCCTATTCATTTCATGGAACTTAGTTCGGATCCTGATCATTGATTAAGTTTCGGATCCTTTAAAGTAAAGTGTGCTGTCAAGTTGATTTTTACTCCTGGCACCCACAGGACCCTGTGGTTTTCTTTTGGTAGAATACAGAGGGGTTTACCATTGCCTCCTCCTGCACAGTATGAGATGATGCCTTTCAGCATCTTCCTATATCTCTGCTGCCCAATATAGTACCAGCAGGGATTCAAACTGGCAACCTTCTGCTTGTTAGTCAAGCATTTCCCCGCTGCGCCATTAGGTGGTTCCTTTACAGAATCACTAATGCTATTCCACTTGGTCATCTGAGTGTCTTCAAGTAACATCTAGCCAACAGGTTCAAGAGGAGTGGAAGAGCAGGAAAGTCTAAAATTTGCACAAAACAAATTGATTGGTCAAGAACGCCAATCACATGGTGTTCCTGACTAATCAAGAAGCCAATGGCTGGAACTCATAGAAATGAACTCTGGAGAGCAGGAACATAAGGGCACAGGTCAAATACAAATCAGGAGTGCAGTTTGGGCTCAATTTGATGAAGGTACTACAGTACTAAACATTACTAGGCGGAGGGAGTCTCAGCCTGAAATATGTGGCTTGGAGCTCATGCTATTTTTAACATTTATTTAGTACCAGAAGATTGTTCGATACTCCTTAAAACCACTCTGCTCAGGCTCTTCACACCCACTATCCAACTGCTGATTCTGCTACATAATAACTAAGGTGAAAGCCACCTATGGGGAGATAGTTCAAACTCTGACAATACTAGTCATATGCACTTCAAGTTGCCTATATCCTCCTTAACGTTCTATTCTTGTTTGGTACCATCTTTCAGAACACCAAAAGATTCAGATTGTGCACAAGCAATATCAGATACAAATCTTAATTGTTTAAGTAATTGCCTTAAGAGGTTTTCTAAACAAACAGTTCATCACGCAGGATGTATCACTTCAGAATGAACATGGTGATGATCCAGCATGATTTAAAAGTTCCCCAATGGTGGGAAAGCATACACAGAGAGAACAAAGCAAGAATCCTTCTCTGTGACATGTTAAGTTTTCTAAACAGCATTCAATTATTGCTACTCCCCTATCTGCAGTGGCCCAGCTTCAACACACAATGAGCTTTTGCTTAGAGGGTCTTTAAGATCTGGCAGAGATTCCCAAAGAATTATTTCACACTTTAAAACCCAAGTTTACTTACTGGGCTTGATGGAGAGCTTGTGGAAGTGTTGCTGTTACTTTGATCACAATATAAACCGCTTACTACACACCATGACAGGCTTTCATCAAATGTAAGTGAAATGCTATCCGATTTATGCCGCTTCCTATGTCTTTCATCATTCATATCTTCCAAACCATTTTCTACTGCAGAATGAAACACACTTCAGTAACAGAGGCATCAACCACATCAACCATTCCATATTTAATAATGTCACACATTTAGTAATTCAACACAGACAGAGGATGAAGCCTGCAATAAAGTCAATGCTAAAGCTATACTGTATTTCAAGATTTGAGATAGCCGAGATAAACTAAAGAAACAGGTGCTTTAAAAACAAGCTGTTCTAGTAAGAACTAATCAGCCTACTGTCCTTTCACTTATACAACTGTACTAAATTTGGTTCAAATCAAGATTCACAAGTTAGATTTCTTGCACCTCAAATGTTCATGCATCCACCATCTTGGATCGGGGTAGATTACATCATTACAAAACTACACCATTGAGGTGCCCACTCATTACAACTGTATCAAATTTAGTTCAAATCGGTTAGACAGTCCTCAAGTTAGTACACTTGCACCTCAAAAGTTCACACGTCCACTATCTTGGATCGGGGTGGATGACATCACCACAAACTACACCATTGGGGCATCACTATGTGTCCATACAGCTGTAGCAAATCTGGTTCAAATCGGTTAGACAGTCCACAAGTTAATGCACTTGTGCCTCAAAAGTTTACATGTCTGCCATCTTGAACTGGGCTGTATGACATTGTCACGATCTACACCGCTGAGGTGTCCCTATGTGTCCATACAGCTGCAGCAAATTTGGTTCAAATTGGTTAAGCAGTTCACAAGTTAGCCCACTTGCTCCTCAAAAGTTTGTGTGTCTGCCATCTTGAATCGGTGTGGATGACATCATCACAAACTACGCCATTGAGGTGTCCCTGTGTGTCACTCACTGCAACTGTACCCAATTTGGTTCAAATGGGTAAGGCAGCCCACAAATTAGCCTACTTGCACCTCAGATGTTCACACGGATGCCATCTTAAATTGGAGTGGATGACATCATCATACACCATGCCATTTGGGCATCCCTATGTGTCCCTGAAGCTGTAGCAAATTTGGTCCAAATTGGTCAAGCAGTTCACAAGTTAGCCCACTTGTGCCTCAAAGGTTTATGTGTCTGCCATCTTGGATTGGGGTGGATGACATCACAAACTACGCCATTGAGGTGTCCCTATGTGTCTCTACAACTGTACCCAATTTGGTTCATATTGGTTCAGGCGTTGCAGAAACACACACAGAATGTTTGGTGGTCTCATAAGCCTACTGGAAAGTAGGCTAAAAAAGGTAGAAAAAAGCATTTCAGGGTTTAAAGTATTTTGAACTATATGATAGAATGCAGATCCATACATATGCATAATGAAACCAAATAACTGCCAAATGGCATGACTACAAAAGGAAGGGCACTAGTTTTATTGCTGAAGCAAAAGCCAGATACCTATTAGCACCTGTCAAATGCATATTCTATTCCTAGCCTCAGGTACCTGCCATCTGGTACCCCACCTCCATCTAAAGGGAAAAGATTCTAGCAAAGAATTTGAGACTAGTGGCCTTAACATTAGGGAATCTGAAAACCTAAAAAAAAAAATTGCTTGTACAACTTTGCCTACACAGCACTCAATTACCACCGTAGGATTTATCAACAACATATCAAAGAGATGGAGAAAGGGCACACATCAAATGCAGACAGCTAGTATTAGAAGCACACATGCTTCAGTTTTCAAAAATGTTAGTTAATAAGTTAGTTGATAAGAATTCTGGCTAAGTTGATAAGACAGACTAGGGACAAATAAGAATCTAATTATGAATCTTGAGGATGTGTGAGATGAGCCAGTAAGTGTGTGAAACCTGCATGTCAAATGTACTCTACACATGGGTACCAAGGACCATTTGTCTATCCCAGCCTGTAAGTATTAGGGTAGAAACCCAAGTCACCACTGCCTATGCTGATATCTATTGATAAGCAGGTGGGAGAGGATCTTTCATAGAAGGGAGAGAATCATTTTTGGGCCTTTTGGCAATGTCAAGATGACTGCTTATGAAGGGTGGCAATGATAGCAAGTAGCCAGATAGTGTGTGGGAGGAGAACAGCAAATCAAAAAGGGCAGAGCATAGGCTGGAGACTGGAAGGGTCATCATATTGAGTTTTCATGAAATGGCTCCTCCTGGGAGAAGGGATAAAAGCAGGCATGCAAGAGGCACAAGGCAAAGAAGTCAAGAGCAGCTAACACTTATTCTGTAAGCATGGCTACAAAGTTAATGAAATATGGAGCCAAGCAACCAAACCTCCACACCAAAATAGGCAACATGAAGAGTTACCTACTCAGCTGAAGCTCCACTTGGACTACTGAAACCCATGCCCCCAAAGCCTGCACCTACCTGTTTCACTGTGTGTCCTCCTCCTTGAAGTTGTTGCCTCACTTGGTTCTTGCACTGATTCCTGTAAAATAAAAACCATTACATAAGCAAAACTCCTAACAGAGATTTATAGTAAATATCACTGATCCATATGTTACACTTGAAAAGAGAATATAGGAATGTACCATGTATTGTTACCTTTAAAGTATTTCCATTCTCTAGCTGGCACCTGGACTGATTCACAGATGAGTTAAGATTACTAGACTCTTCAAAAGAAATACACATTGAAAGTCACCAAAAAGGGACAGCAGGCAGCTCAAATATACATTGAAGAGTGAAAGACAAGTTTACATTTTATATCACTTGTATACACACTGTGGATTAATCCTGAATTTCAGGGCCTCTTCTGTTTTCGTAATTTAACAAATCTTATTTAAAGCACTAGGAACTATAATTAAAGACTCCTTTAGTAACCACACTTTTGAAAAGAGAAGGATGACAGACCACGTTTGAAGAAAGCTACACTGGATCCCTCAGAGTTAGCGAATTACTAATCTTCCATGATTGGGCAAGGTAGTTGAGCGGGTGGTGGCCTCTCAGCTGCAGGCAGTTTTGGATGATGCAGATAATCTAGACCTATTTCAAACTGGCTTTCACGTGGGCTATGGGGTTGAGACTGCCTTGGTCAGCCTGAGGGATGATCTCCAAATGGCTATCAACAGAAGGAGTGTCTCTGCTGATCCTTTTGGATGTCTCTGCAGCTTTCAATACCATCGACCATGGTATCCTTCTGGACCGCCTGAGGGAAGTGGGATTGGGTGGCACTGTTTTACAGTGGTTCCGCTCCTACTTCTCTGGCAGATTCCAGATGGTGTCACTTGGAGACTGTTGTTCTGCTAAGCGAGAGCTGAAGTGTAGAGTTCCACAAGGCTCCATACTGTCTCCAATGCTCTTTAATATCTACATGAAGCCGCTGGGCGAGATCATCAAGTTTGGTGCCGAATGTTATCAATACGTTGATGACACCCAGATCTACTTCTCCATGCCAACCTCATCAGTAAATGGCATATCTTCCCTAAATGCCTGCCTGGAGGCAGTAATGGGCTGGATGAGGGATAACAAACCTGAAGTTGGATCCAAATAAGATGGAGGTACTGACGGGGGGGGGGAGGTCAGGACCAGAGAGATGGTTTAGATCTGCCGGTTCTGGATGGGTTTACACTCCCCCTGAAAGATCAGGTACATAGCTTGGGAGTACTCCTGGACCCAAAGCTTTCCCTGGTCTCTCAGGCTGAGGAGGTGGCCAGGAGCGCTTATTGTCAGCTATGTCCATTTCTAGAGGCGAATGACCTTAAAATAGTGGTACATATGCTGGTAACTTCCAGGCTTGACTACTGTAATGCGCTCTACATGGTGCTGCCTTTGTATGTAGTGCGGAAACTACAATTGATACAGAATGCGGCAGCCAGATTTATCTCTGGGACAACACAAAGGGACCACATAACACCAGTGTTAAAAGAACTGCATTGGCTACCGATATGTTTCCAGGTGAAATACAACCAACAGGTTGCTTACCTGTACCCTGTTTCCCCGAAAGTAAGACCTACCCCGAAAGTAAGACCTAGTAGTAATTTCTGATGTACCGCTAATATGCCCTTGTGCATTTTGGGGGGCTAAAATTAATATAAGACACTGTCTTATTTTCGGGGAAACATGGTAACTTATTATCTCTGTGGGGGATCCACAGTCACTCACAACTGGGTCTTCTGCGACCTGGAAGAATCTTTAACTCCATTTAGGCGCTCGCTGGCCCTTTAAGGCATAGTGACATTGGAACCTACAAAGCAGGCTGTAGAGCACCTCCCTCTTCAGTTCCTGAATCAGCCGCTGCGAAATGACTGACAACACTGAGAGATAGAGAGAACAACAGACAAAGCACAGCAGCACATGTAAGTAAACAGGTCATGCTAAGCTAGCAGAGGGACGGCTGGGCACATGTTGTAAGTGACCATGGATTCCCACAGAGATAATCAGGTAAGCAACTTGTTTATCTCTGTAGGGATCCGTGGTCCCTCACAACTGGGTGAGTGACTAGCTCCCGTAAAGAGGAGGTGGGTGCTAGCGGTTACAATACCTTCTTTAGGACAGCACGACCAAAATTAGCCTCTGAAGCAAAACGCAAGTCCACAGCATAGTGTCCACAGCATAGTGACAAAAGGCAGGTCCAGATACCAGGTGGCAGCCCTGAAAATGTCCTTCATACTAATGCCCAACATGTGGGCATCTGAAGTAGCCATGGCTCTAGTGGGATGTGCACTGATCTTGGAGTACAGTTGAACGCCTTGCTTCTTATAACAAAAGATGATCAGTTGAACCAGCCAGCTGGACAATCTTTGCCTTGAAATGGCTAGTCCCTTACTAACTCCTGCATAAGAGATGAACAGAACGTCTGAACACCTTTGTCCAATCTAGGAAATAAAAGAGACATCTACGGACATCTAGGGCATGGAATGTTCGAGAGGCGTAGATGGGTTACAGAAGAACGTAGACAGCACAATTAATATGAAAATCTGATACAATCTTTGGGCAAAAAGCAGGATGCGATCGTAGGATCACCTTATCCAGGTAAAACTTAGTATATGGTGGGTCAGCCCTTAAAGCAGTAAATTCATTCACACGTCTTGCAGACGTGATAGCCATCAGAAAGGCAGTTTTTAGGCATAGTAGCTTCACAGAAAATGACAATGGAGGTTCAAAGGGGGCCTCCATGAGTGTGAACAGCACAAAGGAGAGACTCCAAGGCTCAACTGGTGTCCACACTGGGGGGTACAAGTTGTTTACCCCCTTCAAAAAATGTTTGGAGTCAGGGTGAACAAAAACCGACTTGCCGTCCCAGCCTGTGTGGTGGGCAGATAGCAGCGAGGTGAACTTTGAAGGAAGAGTTTGAGAGGCTCAAGCCCTTGAGAGAGGCAAGGTAGAGGAGTATTTGGCATATTGAAGCTTGGAGTGGGTCAAACGCTTTAGAGGATGCAGAACACTTCCATTTGCACTTTTAATCATGTCGTGTGGAGGCCTTTCTCTCATTAATTAGGATTTTGTCTAGAAGTTCAGCCTCCACACTGTGAGCAAGAGGGTCCGAAGAGCATGCTATAGGATTAGCCCCCCGTCTCTTGTGAGAAGATCCCGTTGAGGTGGGAGGAGAAGGTAGGACCCTTTGGACAGCTGGAGGAGAGCCGGGAACCAGGGTTGCCTTGGCCCATCAGGGTTGCCTGGGCAGACTAGGGTGCACTGTGTATGTTCTTGTAGTACTTTCCCCACCACTCTGGACATTAGTGGGAAAGGGGGTGGGGGAAAGGTAAAACATTTTGTCTTTCCACTGCAGCTGAAAGACATCCCCCAGAGAATTTTGGCTGGCGCCTGCCCTAAAAGACAACAAAGGACATTTTGCACCATAGCATACAAGTCAATAGTAGGGACAACCTAAGAGTCAAAGACATCTGACAGAGTAGTCATTTAACTCCCATTCATGGAGGCTAGAAAGGGAGAGGTCCAGACTAAGTGAGTTAGCCAAGATGTTATCTTTCCCCTTAATATTTATTGCCAAGGAGAGGATGTCAATTCTCAGGCACCATTCCCATAACTGTAATGCAAGAGTATTCAGGGACTTGGATATATGCCTCCCTGATGATTTAGGTAGACAATAGCCATAGTATTGTCGATGTGAACCTGAACCGCTCGGCCCTGGAGAACAGGTAGGAAGGCCTTGAAAGCAATGAACACTGCCAAGAGCTCTAAAAAGTTAATATGGAGCTCCTGTTGCTGGGAGTTCCAAAGGCCCCCTTGCCCATAGGGAACCACAGTGAGCACCCCAACCCTGTATGGAAGCATCAGTAGTTACTGATATTGTGGGGTTAAGTTCAAGGGGTTAAGAGACCCCTTGAGAAAGAGAATCTGGCAGGGACCACCAGAGTAGGTCTTGCAACACATTCTCTGGAATGGCCAACCATTTGTTCCAATTGTCTAGGTTCGGTCGAAAAACCAACAACAGCCAGAGATGTAGTCTCTGCATCCATAAACGTGTTCACCACCGTTGTGGTACATGAGGCCATAAGGCCCAGCAGATGCTGGGCAGATCAAGCCCGTTGTTGGGAAGTTGTGTGAAAGGCAACCGTGGATGAAATAGCCTGGATGTGTTCTACAGGCAAGTATGCATGTTTCTCCTCTGCATCCAAGATGTACTGGATGGCACGCTGGGGGGTTAATACTGATTTCTTCCAATAGACCCTTAGCCTCAGATTTACCGGGAGAGAGAGAAAGAACGAACTTTAGGCTGAACAGCAGAATAGATCTTTTTTTTTTTTTTGCCGTAAAAAGCCAGTCATCCAGTTATGTAAAAACAGATACACCTTGAATGCGAAGGTAGGCGATGACAGCTGCCATGCACTTAGTGAAAACTCTTGGAGCAGTACAGAGGCCGAATGGGGCCTTGTACTGATGGGCATTAGTGCCCAGGCAGAAACACAAGAATTGGCAATGTCAAGGCCTTATGGAGATGTGGAAGTATGTGTCCTTCAAATCTAAGGACACAAACCACTCCTCCTCCCACAATAGTAGTAGCCAAGTAGCTGTACACAGGATCTGTGACAGTTTCTTCAGGAGGAGGAACTTCCAAGCCTAGAGCCTTTGCCATCTCGGATTAACACGCAATAAGGTTCGGTTTCTTCAGAAGGGGAATTCGATGACTGAGTTCCCACTGAGTCATCAAGTGAAGTTCCTAAGGGCACCTCAGCAACGTCTGAGTCCAGATCAAATGGGTATGAGGAGTCCCCTTTGGAATCAGGGTCTTGTGGAACAGAGTCCCTTGGTATAGGTTGTGAAGGGAGAGCTGGTGATGCAGTCAGTTGGAGGTGCAGGGCGTACAGGAACAGCAGCCATTGGGGTAGTAGACGGCTGTGGCTGTTCTGGAGGTTCAGGAGCAGATGACACTGGCACTACTGGTGTGGGTGGCGGCACCCTAGGCAGCAGTGTGGCAGTCCTAGAAGGTGCAGGTGGTATGGCCAGTCTTTTGAAAGGATTAGCAGTTTGCACATCAAAGGGGTCAGTTATATCCCCCCTGAGACGCATCTGTATTCCTGAAAGTCATAGGTTCAGGCAGGTGAGTTATACATGGAATGCGAACGTCATTCCCTGGCTCTGAAACATGGTGAGTCAAAAGCCCCCAGAGAACTATTATAATCAAGAGGGTCAACAGGGACATGAGAGGCAGAGAAATGGAACCCCTCCTTCCAAGGTGCAAATGGAGGGCAGGTTGGAATAAAGGGAGTAGGACTGCCTGTCGATATCTTAAGGATTTGCACAGGGGACTGTGGTTCATCCCCAACAAGCCCTTGCAACAAGAAACCTTTAAAGGTGGTATCTGAAGGAGGTCTACTTCCTCCCAGAGTAGTGCTTGCAATGCACGAGAGTCTAACGAGGGTGTTACTGGTACCGATGGAAAACCATGAGGTGAATATGCAGGAGTTGAGGTTTGAGAAATGACAATAGGTGAATGAAGGTGGAGCTGAAGCAACAGGTGAGATTCTATGAGCAGTGGTGGCAACTGGAGCCAAAGAAGTTGTAGTTGTCGATGGCGTAGAGGTCGGAACTCTTGATGGCGAATGTGTTGGCGCAGATTGCAGAGTCAACGTCAAACCCATGCCAATTGACACTGATAGCGAATATACTGGTGCCGAAGGCCTTGGAACCGAAGTACTCGACATCGAGCCAGTTCTGACCAAAGTTGATGGTCCCGAAGAGCTTGGTTCCGATAAGGATCCCGACGCTGACATGGTCCTGATTGACAAAGGATGAATTGAAGAACAGGACATCTCAGGCTGAGCTGATGAAGGCAACTTTGTCTTTGTTGATGGGGTCGAGCCTGGCACTGATTTAGACCTATCCGGCGCTCAGGCCATTACAGTAGAGGTCGTAGAAGGAGGGTATATCTCCTTTTTTTTGTGGGGCACTCCCAACACGGAGCAATGGCAATTATGTTTATGTTTGTGTGATCGCTCTCATCCTCTCTCCTGAGGCTTTTTAAAAGTGGAAGATTCCAATGTCAAGGGTAGCTAAGCCTTTGAGGTCAACGCCGATGGCACCGACTGGACAGACACCGTGGTTTTTGGTGGGGATGGAGGACTCTGTCTCAGTGTCCCCGGCCAGAGAATATTTTCATATAATGAAGCCTTAAGGCAAAATTCTGGACTTAGGGTGGGTTTTATTTTTAAAAGATAAACATACTTTGCATGTACTAGTATTGTGCGAGTCACCCAGGCAGATGAGAAAATCAGAATGCCCATCGGAGGAGGGCATTGTGCCCTTGCAAGTTGCACATCTCTTAAAACTTTTAGGGTTAGACAAAATCGAATCCAATAACCAGTCCAGAGTCAGCCGAGAAATAAGAGTAAGAAGCCAAAACCGAGGTAAAAACTAAGTCAGAGTCCAGAAAACAGTCCGTGGTCAGAAAAACAAGTAAGCTCAGCCAAGTCAGTCCAAGTAGAAAAAGAATAGTCAGAAAACAGTCCATAATCACTAGAAAACCAGCAATATTAAACACAACTACAATCTCTTACAGGAACGAGGGAAAACAGGAGCAGATTCTTCCGGAAGCAATGTGAGCAGTAGACAAGAAGGAACTGAAGAGGGAGGCACTCTACAGCTTGCTTTGTAGGTTCCGATATCACTATGCCTTAAAGGGCCAGTGAGCGCCTAAACAGAGCTAAAGATTCTTCCGGGGTCCTCCTGCGAAGGCACAGAAGACCAGCTGTGAGGGGCCATGGATCCCTACAGAGATGTGCTGGTTCTTACCTATAAAGCCCTAACAGCTTAGGTCCAGGCTATTTAAGAGAGCGCCTCCTTTGTCATAAACCCTGCCACCTGTTACGATCTTCTGGAGAGGTCCAGCTCATTTGGTGGCGACCCAGGACCGGGCTTTCTCTGTAGCTGCCCAGGGTTTTGGAATATGCTCCCTACTGAAATAAGAACATCTTCTCCGTTTTTAGGAAGAACCTCAAGACTCTCCTGTTTTCGCACACAATTAGAATTTTTAATAATTTTTAAAATTTCATTTAATGACTATTTTATTCTTTTTTTATAATCGTGTATTTTAATCTGTGACTTAAATATTTTAAGTTTTGTACACCGCCTAGAGATATACTTATCAGATGGTATAGAAATACGATAAATAGATACAATAAAACAGGCATCCTCAAACTGCGGCCCTCCAGATGTTGCTAAACTACAACTCCCAGCATCCCTAGACACAATTTTTTGCAGCTGGGAATGCTGGAAGTTGTAGTTCAGCAACATCTGGAGGGCCGCAGTTTGGGGATGCCTGCAATAAAAGATGATGGTTGTCTGGTGCCCCCAGACTGCCACGTAGCTGCAGGATGATCCCTGCACCTCCAAGGTGGAAAGGAATTCAGCTCCAAAGTGGAGAAGGATTCAGGTCTCATTCATGGGCAGTGCCCCTCTTATCAAGGCAAGGGGCTGTGTGAGCAAAAAAAAAAGTAGAATTCTGCTCATGTAACACGATGTGCATGATGGAAGGCAGGTACATTATAGGCTTGGGTTCCACCAGAGATTTGGGGGTGTTCAGGCTAGATGTCTGCCCCAAGGTCATTTGCAATATTTAACAAAGAGAATCCCAATTCTCTCCTCCTCAAATTCACATTTGGACACATCAGATTTCTTAGTTGCCACATTAAAATATTAAACTATTTTATTCATAATTATTTGAAATAAGCTAGTAGATATTCCAATCTTAATAATCTGTTTTAATTGGCCCAGCACAAACAGAGGCCTGGGCCATCAGATCATCCAAATTGCTTATTAGATTATCTAATCTAATAACAGATTAACAAGCAATATTATTATTGCTTATGAGATAAATAATTATTTATCAGTTACTAATGAAATAGTAATTCACACTAGATAAAGCACATGAAGAATAAAGGATTTTCTTACTGCAACGTTTTGAATCATCTTACCCACCACAAATGCTGACGGAGCTGAGCTGGAGATCCTACTATGCAACCAATTCATCGAAGGCATCTCCTGTCTGCACTAGAGTTGCTGTCAAATCAAGCCAATTCCTACTGCATACGTTCTCTGCTATTCACTCATATTATTAACTTAAACAAAAAAGTCTAAATCCTTCCCCAGTCAGCTATAACAATAAGAGAAACCTAGCTTACCTTGCTGATTAATTGTCATCAGGTTTTTGGAAATCATCAGATATAGTTGCCTTGAAAGAGATAAAACAAAATGTTAGGTTTATAGTGACCAATTATTTATATTTTTCAGGAAGTTATCCTCAGACAGATGAGATAATACTGAAACACTGTAGAGTGCTTGGGCAGCATTGCCTCTTAAGAAAACAAGGAAAATACACCTGTCCCACCACCTTTAAGAGCAATTCACACCATGTTATGAAGTCAAGCTCACCCCACCATTTACCTTAATTCCAGAGAAAGCTTCACCTGCATTATTTCTGTTTGACTGTTAAAGGCACAGAAGCAACAGTTCACCTCCCTGCCCACACCACCACCCACTTTTTAAAGGCAGAGTCCTGTATGCATCTGTCTACATTAATATATTTATCCTTTAATTCAAGAGACTACCAAGAACTAGAATTGCAGTCTTTTGCGAAGTTGTTGGGTAGAGACTGAAAGCTTACAGAATCATTAATTCTCTAACCCAAGTAGACAGTGATATTTAAGAGCCTTCCTACCCCAGTCTTGTCTTTAATCATTCACCTGGCTGCCACTGGCAGGGCTTATGTCTGTTTAATTTTCCTCCTCACTGTACTTCCAATTCACTGCTTATTGATTATGGACTGCACCAATTAATCAACTTCTGATTATCTGTTCCACTGACAATGAATTAGCAAGGTAAGCATCAGTGGCTTCAGCTGCACTTTAAGCACAAGTAATATTCCCAGTGACCAGCTCCTGCCAGTAACTACATTTCCCCCTCGAGAATGTGCCAGGAAATGACCCTATGTCACATGGCTGGCACATTCTAGAGAAAGGGAGCTTAAGCTGGGGTTTAGAGGCACCATGTGGGAGATCTAAGTGGTCTGTGGAAATCTTTGCTGCATTGAATTTAATTTGTTTCCTCGTAAGCCAGAATAAAGCTCTTGAAAAATAACTATCCCGTGCACTTATTTTTTAATATTTACTGAAAATAAGTTATATAAATGGGGTTGGGTCCATGGATAATACTTGAGGATCAGGAGTTATGTAGGTGCAAAAAAAGTTAAGAACCGCTATTTGGGGGTGGGGTGGAAAGGGTGTCTGGCAGGGGCCAGTTGCCAGAAACATGATCAGTACTTCAAAGTGCAGCTGAAATCACTACCATCTTCAGAGGCATAGTGGGGGGGAAATAAAGAGGTCCCAACAATTTCATCAACAAAGGTAACCCCTGAAGCACGTGAATACAAAATTTTGCAGGTAGGCAAGTTTTGGGGGCTTCCCTTTTGCTGCTACCAAATAAGAAGTAGTCATTTTTTGGTCTTACTTTACTATTATTTGGTGGCAGCAATAAGCAGAATTTAGGTCCAGAAGTGAAGCTCGATTAACTAGCCTTTCTATTCTAATCCAGTTTACCAGTGATCCCCAGGGTGCGGAGCAAGAAAAGGGGCAAACAACGCTAGGTAGATCAGCAAAATATTTTCTCTGTTCACTGCAAGATTGGGGGTTATTCAACACAGGCAATAGAGATGCAAACTCAGAGCTGCCCATGGCAGTGAATATGAAAATCTTTAGTGTATCAGAACTATGTATGCCCAGTTTCAAAGTGTGTCAGAACTGTGCAAATTGAAAGAAAATGCACCCTCCGCCACCATTTTCAATGTATGTACAATAAAGCACTCTCAGAAGAATCCACTGGATCAGAAAAAATGTGAGGAAATGAAGACACACTCTTACAGCCCATGCACAATGTATTATCAATAGTACAGACATCATTTATTTGTACAGGATCAAATTGTGGTCTTCCCAAAAGTTGGAGCCCTGCCCCCCACCTATTGTAGACAGTAGCTATACAAACTATTCTATGGAACTATTAAGGCAAGAGAGCTGAACAAACAAAAGGATATATTTAGTACAAACATACAATCAAGTTTTCTACCACACACACCTTATGTGATGTGCACATAAGAACACATCAACAAAGCTGCAAGCCAGAACATGCTTCCAGCATTTAATACAAAGTTTTAAGAAATATGTTTACCTGTGTTCTTTTACAGAAAAGCTCTGTACTCCAAAGAGATCACCAAGAAGATCATTTGCACAGTTGACAATATGCTGCTGGTTTTCATCATATAGATGTTTAGACATAATATATTGACCAATATAGAATATTACCTATAAAAGCAAATATTAAAAAAACAAACCCAACTTTTATAGAACAGGATAACCATAGCAGAATTTGCAGTTTATTTCCTGCAAGATTGCTTACAATATTACTATGTAAATTTTAGACTTAAAACCAGTTTCCAGCATAGGTATGATCAAAAAATAGATCCTAGGATGAGGCTATGCAGGTAAGGAGGTGGGGGCAGGACTATGCAGAAAAAAGCAGGCTTCATTCTCAGTGTATGGAGATACTAGGGAGAGAGAGCAGGTTTAGCTCCCATTCCAATAATATCCCCAGAGGCAAGCCTTTACACTTTCTCATAAGTTAAGTCGTTCACTCCTATGGCGTGAAGTAAAGTACTTCACTTGGAGATGCTATTCAAATGAAGGCAAAATGAGGCCTTTTCCCTCAACTTAACAATTTTCTTCATTCTAGTGTTACAATAATCCAAGAGTGTAGTTCAGGGGGTGGAGAACAAGCCCAAACTATCAGATACATACTCCTGTCTATATTTATTGCAGTAAATATAACTCACCTCCTTCATAGTAAAAGTATCTTTTTGTGCACCAGCAAACTTTAGAAGCTGCAACAGCAATGGTGTGGGTTTGACCTGAAAATACAAATCAGAGTTTACTTAAAAAAATAGTTCAAGAAGCTAGAATAATTTTATAAACTGAGGATCCAGTCCTGTAGGATTTATTTTTAAATAAAAGGCAGTCTTACTACTGCAACAGCAAGAGATTATCTAAGACAGGGATTCTCAAAGTTGGGTCCCCATATGTTATTGGACTTCAACTCCCATAATCCCTAGCCCCAGTGGCCTTTGGTTGGGGATTATGGGAGTTGAAGTCCAAAAACATCTGGGGACCCAACGATAAGAACCCCTGATCTAAGATCACCTGCAAAAGTACAAAGTGAAGAGCGCCTTACACTATCTTAAAGAGAGAGAGAGAGAGAGAACACACTCAATATCAATATATAAATACCAATTCTTTAAAAAAGCTAATTTCAGAACTATAAAACCAGGACCTATTCATTCATTCCCTTAGATGAGAAACATTTCATGCAGGCAAGGGCAGGGGACTAGCAGTAGCTCTAAGGAGCTAGGTCCTTACCTGCTCCTCTGCAGCCCCGCTGCTGTTCGGGTTATAGTGCTGTGTTGCTGAAAAGAATATACGCAGCTGCTTCCTTGTTCCCAGCAGCCTGTGCATGGCACTGGCACGTACATGGCGTGCCTGCACAAACACCATATACATGCTGATGCCGCGTGCAGGATGCTGGGAACAAGCAAGCAGCCACACACATTTTTTTCAGCAACACAGAATGGTGGTGGGGCAGTGGAGGAGCAGGTGAGGACCTGAATACCTGCTCCTTAAAGTTACCGCTCGCCCCCTGCCAAAATGTTTCAGCTGCAGCAACTCAAACCATTTCGATGCTCTAATTAGAGCCACCATAATGATTCATGCACATGCCTAGAATCCTGCCCAGGTGGCAAAGAAATAAGTGCATGTGTATAACCCTACAAACACTGAGCAATACATGACACAGGTGCTGCACTCATCCAATTCAAGCCACCTCTCCATCTTTTGAGGGGGAAAGTTCACACAAATCAACACACACAAAAACCCTTTATGTAAGATGTCTAATATACTTAAAGCTATTTCAGTTTTGTTTTGTTTTTTAAAATTAAGTGTCAAGTGCCTATAAATCATACTACTGCCTGCCTTTGTACACACTGGCCAGAAGACCAGAATGCAAGACCAGGTGGGAGCTCTACTTACTAAAAAAAACTTGGCAGAAAACTACCTATATGTTTCCTTATGTTTTTGTAAGGAAGAGTGCTAAATTTACTTATTATTTTTAAATGAAAGCTGGAAATTCATGGCTATAGCCTTGCTGGAGGGACATACATCTACACCTGCTCCATACATGGAGCAACAACATATGGAAATTGTGACATATGTGACAGCACATATGGAATGTTGAAGGAAAGAGAAGAAGAGGACGGTGAGCAGCAAGGTGGATGGACTCTATTACGAAAGCAATGAATGCACCACTGAGAGACCTTAAAGGCCACATTGAAGACAGATCATCCTGGAGAGAATCTATGTGGTCACTAAGAGTTGACACCAACTTGACAGCACTTAAATCAATCAATCAATCAATGGAAAGCATCCTCGGCCAAGTGAGCTGTGCCCATGGTTTGAGTCCAGATCAGTACAGTTAGGATACAACTCAAGGCACACCTTTCAAAAGTAGCTTAAAAGCTATAGACACCGATGATGTTTCAGACTACCCTTTCCAATTCAGTTCTTATGGATCCTTAGAAAGATAGACTGGGCAACTATCTTTCAAGAATCACAGAGAAAACAAACCAAGGTCTTTAGCCCCTAATGTAACAAACTCGGTAGTCAAAAGACGTATATGCAAGCGTTGAAATCAGGGTTTCCTAACCTTGGGCCCCCAGATGTTGTTGGACTACAACTCCCATCATCCCCAGACATGGCCTTTGTGGCTGAGGATGATGGGAGTTGTAGTCCAAAAATATCTGGGGGGCCGAGGTTAAGAAACCCTAGTTTAAATAACCACAGGTCAGGATTCCAAAACAAAACAATATATTCTTCCCGCCTACTGACCAATGCTTCTTGATCTGTACGGTTGATGCCTGATGTGCCCGCAGCAGTCTGGTCGGTGGTAGAAGCCATCTTAGTATTGCACGTTTGCCTGTTAGGAAGCGAGAAGGAGAAGAAAACAAAAGAGTTTAAGCGGCTACAGGCTGTAGTAGGCAGGGTGAGACCTGTCGGCAGCGGGAGAGTCCCTGCCCTGAAGCTGCGCCACGGAAACCCCCGTCTTCTCGGCTGCCATCCCACCCCCCCCCCAGCTTGGCCCTCCTGTTTGGCCTCACCCGATATGGCCCAGAGCGAGCGAAGAGACTGGACGACAACTCCCCGCCCGCGCCCCTCTTGCTACGAAGGGAGAGCGAGCGAGGGCCGCCTTTAAATAGCGCCGCCTGTGTCTACCTGCGACGTGGCCGTCCCCGGGCAAGCCCGGACTTAGTTCTTCTGCCAGCCGCGGCCCGACATGCCCGAGCATGACCCAGAGAGACGCGGAAACCGACGCTGAGTCAGTGCTCTGGGGGGTGGCGGCGGCCGGGGCCGCGGCGGGAGGGAAAAGAGGGAGCCGCCGCCGCCGCCGCCGCCATTTGATCTCTTCGCCTTCCCGGGTAACGTCCAAGCACCTCCCTCAGCAGCCCCCCCCCCCCTCCCTTTGTATCGGGCTGGGCTTCCTCCCAGCGCCCCCTGCTCCCCTGGGGGACGGGGAGGGCCCCCCTGCCCGGTGCCACTTCGCCTCTCGCGCTCCGCTCGCCCCCTCGCATACTCTGCTTTCTTCCAGTTTACGGGGCAGCCTCCTTCTGCACAGCCGCAGAGGCCCCACTCACGCCAAGCGCCGCCGCCATTTCGGGCCCGCCAACGCCAGACCACGCCAGGCCTCCCGCGGCAGCCGCCGAAGCCACTGGCTGCGCGCTCGAGGCTCTCTGGCGCCCCCCAGCGAGTGGCCTCCGCCCCTTCCGCACAGGACTTCCCTCCTGGACCCTCCTCGAGGGGTTTTACCAGCGGAACTTAGGTTGGACAGTTGGAGCGGCGTTTTTGCCTTGAGCTGAGGACGACTCGCTCTGGGCGCGACCCTGCAGTTTTAAAAAGACTTACGCGCCCAGGAAAAGGATAAAATGATAATAAAATGGGAGGAAAGGGCAGCTGTTCATTGCTGCCTCTCACTGTTCACTCACTAGGAGAGGAGAGCTGGTCTTGTGGTAGCAAGCATGACTTGTCCCCTTAGCTAAGCAGGGTCTGCCCTGGTTGCATCTGAATGGGAGACTTGATGTGTGAGCACTGCAAGATACTCCCCTCAGGGGATGGAGTCGCTCTGGGAAGAGCAGAAGGTTTCAAGTTCCCTCCCTGGCTTCTCCTAAGATAGGGCTGAGAGAGTTTCCTGCCTGCAACCTTGGAGAAGCCGCTGCCAGTCTGTGAAGACAATACTGAGCTAGATAGACCAATGGTCTGACTCAGTATATGGCAGTTCCTGTGACATGATGGGAGAACTTTAAAGGGTGAATTTTGGTCACTGGATTTGCCTGTGGCGAGCTCCCTATGCAGAAGAAAGTCCATGACTCAGTATCGTTTCGAGTTCCGTGACTCAGATTGCCCATAGATTCAAACGGATAACGCACACTTTCCTCTACCTTGTCAGACACATAGCCTGCTTCAGACTTCAGTGCCACGTTAAGGACCCTCGGGTCCAGGGTACTTAACTAAGAGAGCGCCTTTTCTGACAGGAACCCTGTCGCTGCCTATTAAGGTCATCTGGTCCGGTTACGGTTGCCTGTCCCACGCCTCGTTTGGTGGCAACTCGGACCGGCCTTCTCTGTGGTGGCCTTGGGACTCTCGAATATGGTCCCTGTCAAAATAAGAGCATCTCCTCCGTTTGTTTTTAGGAAGACCCTCAAGACACACCTGTTTTTTTCAGACTTTCTTTTAACTGAAATTAATTTTAAACTGAGTAATTGTTTTTATCCCATCCCAAGAGATTGTTTTAACTTTTTATTCTGTGAAATTGTTTTAATTTTTTTTACTCTGTTTTATTATATCTGTCTGTTATTTTTAAATTGTGTACACCACCCAGAGATGCACATATCAGGCAGTATATACGTTTGACAAATAAATAGATAAAAAGCAAACCCTACAGAAGTCAATGGGGTTTATGTCCAAGTAAAAGCACACAGCATTGCATGCACACACATTCATTTACATACACAGAACATGCCTATTGATACGTACATACATATATTCACACAAACACAAGGCCAATTTGAGCCATAAATCTGAATTGGCCCCAGCACATGTGATAAGGCAGGGTGTCCCTCTCACTCTCCTCGTGAGCCAGCCTGCAGACTCATAATCATGTGGTTTGTTGTGCTTACATTGTGTGTGTGTGAGTGAAGGATTGGATGAAGCACCTCCCCACACATTATAGGTCTGTGTACCCGGAAGGGGTGAGATGTGTGTGCTTGGCTCGTCCCTTATTTTATTTCTCTATCTATCTATCTATCTATCTATCTATCTATCTATCAAATATGTAGACCGCCCCAAACTTTTGTCTCTGGGCAGTTTACAATAACATAAAACCAGTTAAAAACATATACAAAAACTTAAAAACAATTTAACAATTTAAAAATAAACCAGGAATTAAAACTCAAAAATATTAGGAAGCTGAGAAAGCTTGGGCGAAAAGATGGGTTTTCAGGTGTTTTTTGAAAATTGCCAGAGATGGTGAGGATCATATCTCAGCAGGGGGCGCATTCCACAATCTCGGGGCACCGACCGAGAAGGCCCGTCTCTGTGTAGCCACCAAACGAGTTTGCAGTAACTGGAGATAGACCTCCTCAGATGACCTCAATGGGCGGTGGGGCTTGTAACGAAGAAGACACTTTCTTAAATACCCAGGGCCTAAGCCGTTTAGGGCTTTGTAAGTTATAACTAGCACTTTGTATTTTGTCCAGAAACCTATTGGCAGCCAGTGTAACTCCATCAGTAAAGGAGTAACATGGTCTCTCTGAGATGACCCAGAGACCAACCTGGCTGCCACGTTCTGAACCAATGGAAGTTTCCAGACTACGTACAAAGGCAGCCCCACATAGAGCACATTACAAAAGTCAAGTCTGGAGGTTACCAAAAGATGTACCACTGTTTTGAGGTAGTTGATCTAGAGAAATGGGAGCAGCTGGCATATCAGCCAGAGCTGATAGAAAGCACCCCTGGCCACCGCCTCAACCTGAGAAACCAGGGAGAGGTGTGAATCTAGAAGTGTTCCCAGACTGCAAACCTGTTCCTTTTGGAGAAGTGTGACCCCATCTAGAACAGGGAGATCAAAACCGTCTCTAGAGTCCTGATCCCACACAATAAGTACCTCCGTCTTATCTGGATTCAGCTTTAGCTTATTCCCCCTCATCCAGCCCATTACTGCTTCCAGGCAGGCATTTAGGGAGGATATGCCAGCTCCTGAAGAAGTTGACATGGAAAAGTAGATCTGGGTGTCATCAGCATACTGGTTACACCCAGCTCCAAATCCCCTGATGATCTTTCCCAGCGGTTTCATGTAGATGTTAAAAAGCACTGGAGAAAGTACGGAGCCTTGAGGGACACCATAAGCTCATTGAAGAGCAACAGTCTCCAATCGACACCAACTGGAATCTGTCCAAGAGGTAGGAGCGGAACCACTGTAAAACAGTGCCTCCCACCCCCAACTCCCACAGACGTTCCAGAAGGATACTATGGTCGATTGTATCGAAAGCTGCCGAGAGATCCAAAAGGATCAACAGAGTCACACTTCCTCTGTCAATTCCCAATTGAAGATCATCCATCAAGCCAACCAAGGCAGTCTCCACCCCATAGCCCACCCGAAAACCAGTTTGAAATGGGTCTAGATAATCAGTTTCCTCCAAGACCGCCTGGAGCTGAGAGGCCACCACCTTCTCAATGACCTTGCCCAGCCATGGGAGGTTGGAAACAGGCCTATAATTGCTCAGCTCTGAGGGATCTAATGCAGGCTTCTTTAAAAGAGGTCTAATGATTGCTTCCTTAAGACAAGGAGGCATCCTGCCCTCCCTCAGAGGATAATTATAATATGCAGGCAGGGCGAGCTTGGACATTTCCATTAATTAATTAATTTGATTTGATTTATATACCACCCTTTCAAAAATGTCTCAGGGAGGTTGACACAACTGCTTATAGCATGTTGGGTCTTAATCCCCTGCCATCAGCTGCACAGTGGGACACAGAAAGGGCAAAGTGCATTTCAAAGTGGGGACACAGAAAGGGCAAAGTGCATTTCTGGGTGTGAGAGAGCTGTATTTCACATGTTAGACTTCTGGAACAGAAATGGCGAGCATTTCTGTAGTTTTTCTGTGAGCATTTCTGTAAGCATTTCAAGCTACTTGTCTGGAGGGGGCACTCACCCCCTTGGACTCTGGAACCACCCTTGAAGATGCATGTAAGGCAGAAGCATGGAGAGTCCCAATCTGGCGTACACGGAATGAGGATTGCACAATACCCTTTTCTGTGGCCTTTCCATGGCAAGTTGTAGGCGTAGAGATAGATAGGGAGAAGAAGAGAATCAGTATCACAAATCCATGTGTAAAGTGCAAAATTACACACTGGCAACAGAGAAAGGCAATGTAATCTATGACAGCTTAATCCTATCAAATAGTGTGAACACAGGCAGGGCTGGCCAGCCAAATAGGCAAACTAAGCAGTGGCCTAGAGAAGGGATTCTCAGTGTTGGGTCCCCAGATGTTTTTGGACTTCAACTCCCATAATCCCCAACCAAAGGCCACTGGGGCTAGGGATTATGGGAGTTGAAGTCTAATAACATCTGGGGACCCAATGTTGAGAATCCCTGGCCTAGAGCATCAACAGCCTGGGTCACATGCCACTCATGCCAGCGCCCCCTGCAGGCATGCATATGCACCTCCCATTGCCAGGGTGGGCTCCCCATCCCGGGTGTTCACCCGCCCACTTCACTACCTCTGCCTGCCACATCACTTTATAATTATATTGTGGCACACGGTGATGTCATTATAAATGCACTGTAGCAGGCTGGCTGCCCAGAAGCAGCCCGGCGGCAGCAGCAGGCAGAGGCAGCAAGAACAGCAAGTGGATGGACAGACAACTGGGACCACCTGCCACTTGCTCTTCGTGCTACTTCTGCCTGCCACTCCTGCCTCACATCCGCCACACAGCAGCGCTTCATAATGACATTGCCGTGTTTCAGAGCGACATCATTATAATATATCATGGCAGGCCCGCTGCAGCAGGAGCAATGGATGGAGGCAGCGAGGCGGGTCACAGCGACAATCCTGCCTGCCTGCCCTCTGGAAGGTGCCCACCTGCAAGGGTGAAGGGGGCAAGGGGGCCAAAGCCAGGCTTCACCTGGGGTGCCCCCAATCTTTGGACCAGCCCCTCACATAGGTCATTAAAGTGTGACAGTTGGGAGATAATGGGTGTGCATATGAAATCTTGCTATTGCCTATACTAGGCTCATCAGTTGCACAAGAGGCTGGTTGCTGCCTAGGCATGTCCTCTGGCTAACCAGCAGCAAGGAAACCTCAAGGAAACTTTATCCTCACTGCGACAACACAGTCATTCAGGAATGGATTGTCCAGACAAGTCTGTTAAACACAAACCTCAAAGTCCAAACGCACAATAACTAGCATTTAAATAGTTGTCAGTTTGTCTAAAACGCTACTTGTACCTTTATCTCTTTCTAAGCACTGGAATGCTCCCTGACCTACATCTGACAGAACAAGATCCTCAGCAACAACCTTTGATCTTCTCGTACAAGTTGTATTTTCTTCTACTCTCCACCAAATTAAAATGTCAGAAATAATATAGCCTCAAAGATGTGTGCACTTAACTTTTAGCATCACAAATTTAAACCAGCCCTTAAACAAAAATAAAACCAATCCTTGCCAGTTATTTCAGCCAAAAGTGTTACTTGGTTAATCTACCAATTAAACTGATTAAAGTTTGCAGCCTTCACTATTAGCTTAATTAATTGTGCTACAATCAAACAACTAGAGAGGGAGCAAGTAATATAGAAACTGTAAACTGCTGCTGTTCAGCAAATGCAGTTGATTCCCTGAGCCATTTTTGGAAGGGCGGTATGTAAATCAAATCAATAAATAGACTTCATTGACATGAACTAGACTATAGTTGTATATAAATCCATGGGCAGTATACAAATGGATACTCCATGCATTAGCAGTATTGCAGCCACTGCATCCCAAAAAAGAAACAGCTAAACATATACAGAAAAAGAGAATGCAAAATCAGAACAAGAGAGAATAGTCTGTACTTGTAGCTGTTCTCATTATTAATATATTTCCATGATTAATACTCTTTAAAAGTCATGCAGTGATGACTTGCATACTTCTGTTTTCGTTACTTAACTAGCAAATGTCTTATTAATTACCAATAAGCATAACATTCGTTTGAGTGGTTAAGAATGCAAGCAATCTTCAGAAAGTAACTGGGTAAAACTTTGCCCCAAGTAATCCACCAGCAGGCAAAATATTTATTTCTGTAATTCCTACTACTTAACTTGCCTGGTTACACCCATTCCGCTTGCTTCCCCTTATAGATGGAATTATCTTCTAACAGACGTCACATGGCTGTTTGCTTTCCTCTTCCAATAAACTTCTTAAAACTTACCTTTTATCTTGACTTTTCCCTCCTGACAGCAGTTTTTACAAGAGGTGAAAAATAAGTTTTAATTTCAAGAAATGTACTTGTACAGGGCTGAATATCAACTGAATGTAGTATAAGATGGATTGGTTTGGACACCTGCATCCATCTGCTCCTTTGTCTTTTAGCAGGTATGGAACTTTCTCTGCATTTTTCTTTTGAGTTTGCTGCATAATCAGCCTTAACTGTCTCTCCTCATTGAGTCAGAAATATTAGTTCATTTTTGAAATACAGAGGATTTTAAAGTGGACAATGAAAGACAAGGCAATACTGTATATGCTTCGAGATGAAAGGTGAGGTTACAGCTTATGAAAGAGTCACAAAGCTTTGAAATAGTGCTGATCCTGCTAAGTAATTTATCAAATGATAATTTACTATTGAAAGACCAGCATGGTCTGTCTCGCTTTCAAATAAGGAACTGTGATCCCATTTCAGCATCATGTTTAGGGTAACCAGAAAAAAACGCAAATGAAAAAAGCCCACAAGAAAATTGCGCACAGAAAAAACCCCACTGTCATAAAAGTGCACAAGAAAAATGCACACACGGAGCATTGTTCACACCGAAAAATGCCCACATAGAAAATTGCTCACACTGAAAAATGCCCACATGGAAAATTGTTCACATGGAAAAATATGCACACATAGTAATTTGAAATGCGCATTTTAAAAATCTTGTTATAGTTTATTGTTTATTGTTATCTGTATTTTATCTTGTTATCAATATCTTATGATTAAAATATTTCATATTCATGCTCTGTCTTGAGTGCAAATGTTTGTAAGGGAAGAAGATATGAAGTAATTTTTAAAGTAAAGACAGAAAGATATTATTTTAAATTAAATTATGTATGTATTGAATTATGTAGGGGTGGAGCACAAGACCCTCCTAGGAGATCAAATCAGGCTGCTAATGCTTGCTGCTACTCCCCCTGCTGGGAAACAACTGGAATAGCAGCAGAAAGTTAAGCTAACCCTTTTTATGAAGCTGCTACTGCCGAGGAACTGCCAATCTGGATACAAATTCACAGGAGGTGCAACTGCACCCTTGCACCCCCCTTGATTCGCCGCTGGACTGGCACTCCATACAGACTCATTCCGAACGCATCAAAGAAAAGACGTTACTATGCTCCAATGCAAGAATTTTTCTGTGTGGGCATTTTTCCATGTAGGCATTTTTCGGTGTGAGCAATTTTATGTGTGGGCATTTTTTGGTGTAAGCAATTTTATGTGTGGGTAATTTTCTATGTGGGCATTTATGACAGTGGTTTTTTTTTTCCTGTGCACAATTTTCTTGTGGGCTTTTTTCATGTGCGTTTTTTTCATAGAACCCATGTTTAGAAATAGCTTGCTGGAAACAGTGCCATCTAATGGACACAAACAAGCCATGAAAATTCCAGTAACAAATTCAGAAAGAAAAACAGAGCAAACTATTTATCCAATTCCTCACAATTGTGTTGAAAATGTAAAACAAAAAACCAAAGCCACCTGAAATTCTCTCCACACCACATTTATATATTTAAAATATTTATATCCTGCACCTCTAGGGCAATCCTGTTTGGGGCGGCTCACAAAAATGTTCAATGTTCAAATAAAACATTAAGAAAATAAGTATAATGACTGAAAACAGGGCCCAAATAAAACCAGATTTAAAAGTTGAAAGTTAAAAAACTAAAAACCCACCGGGTATAGCTGCAGATAAAACACGAAAAAGCTTCTCTAAAATGGTGTGTTTTCAGATGCTTTTAAAAGTGGCTCAGCAAGGTTGGAGAGGACCCCCTGGAAAAAGGTGATGGGTGCCCCACTTCCTTTCCCTCTATTTGTTGCAAAGAGTGAAAAGTGAAGCAGTCACCCAACCTGTGCCCTCACCCCTCTTCAGAGGCCCAGGAACATTTGTCTCTCCTTGTTCAATTATAGCTGCACCCCTGCCGTTTAAACACCCTGAGAGAGGGAGAGCATGGCAATACAGTTTACTTAACTGCTATTCTAATCCTTAAGATTTTGTAGAAGGGCCTTGTTAAAACTGTATCAACTATTACTTAATGATTGATCTGAATCTGTTATTGGTGGTTTCTGATAGGAGTTTCAGGATAAAGGGAGGGTAATTTAATTACAGTATCAGAACCAGGGGTGTAGCTATAATTGAGCAAATAGGTTCAAAGAACCCGGGGGCCCCCAGCTCCACCCCTCCCTATTTTCTTCATTATCTCCCTCTCTCCGAGGGGCCACCAGAGAGAGGGGTGAACACAGGCCCCTTCTCCCCTAGCATATGCCTAGCTATGATCAGAACACTTAACAAGTGTCGAAATAACCTTGGTTGATACAATTAGCTGTTCAGCTTCAGGAGACTACCTGCGGACTCTATGGCTGCAGGTCAAAACCCCCATTTTATCGCAAATGAAACTGCCTCCCTCAGTTTAATAGCAGAGCACATATATGCAGGAGCTCCATGTGTCCCGGATAACAGAGTGGTCTACAGCATTGCATTTAGGATGTCGTTGAAGAAGAGAATCATGTACTAATGCAACTTAATGTACTACTGAATTCATTTCCCATAAGGCAGGGATTCGCAAACTTGGGTCCCCAGAAGTTGATGGGCTACAACTCACATCATCCCCAGCCTCAATAGCAGAAGGCCACTATGGCTGAAAATGATGGGAGCTATAGTTAGTGGAGGAGAGCTGGTCTTGTGCTAGCAAGTATGAATTGTCCCCTTTGCTAAGCAGGGTCTGTCCTGGTTTGCATTTGAATGGGAGACTACATGTGTGTGCACTGCACGATATTCCCCTTCGGGATGGGGGCCGCTCTGGGAAGAGCACCTGCATACAGAAGGTTTCAAGTTCCCTCCTCAGCATCTCCAAGATAGGGCTTTGAGAGACTCCTGCTTGCCACCTTGGAGAAGCCGCTGCCCGTCCGCGTAGACAAAAATAAGCTAAATGGGCCAATGGTCTGATTTGGCATGAGGCAGCTACCTATGGTCCAACAATATCGGGGGACCCATGTTTGAGAACCCCTGCCATAAGAAACCTGATACCATGAAAGTTACTTATTCTAGCTTTTTGCAGCTCCATACAAAACTTCTCACAGCAACACAACACCACACTCTTGCTTCAGAAATGGTGCCATAGGGAGCTGTACAAGTACCTACTAACCAGTGCAAACCCTGGAGCCCAATAATGACGAGCATGGACTTTTAAGTTTTCAGTACAAATGAACAGTAATTAATAATTACAGAGAACAGTTTGTTACAGGGCATGTGAAGGAAAGGCTTCTTTAACCCAGCCACTTAGGTCTACCTAGTACCCAAATGATGGATTGGCTTGCTCTGCACTCTGCTCCCGTGAGTTGTATTGTAGTAGTCGGGGGCACTCTCCCTTTCTACCTGCACGCCACATCTGGACTCTGGCCTATGCTTTCCATGTACTGAGGGGAGTTGCATGTGGCAGCCTGGGCAGGGAATTGGGGAAAGAGAGCTGTGTGGCTAGCAGTGGGCAGGTGGACACAGCCAGCAGTGGGTGTGGGGGTCAGTAGCCAGTGGCGGCATCCTCCATCCCTGCTGAACTGGCTTGCTTTGCTCATCATCCTTGTTGCTGAGACATTCAGTGGTGGGGTGGCAGGCAACTGCCCATGCTTCAATGAGAGGAGAGCTGGTCTTGTGGTAGCAAGCATGACTTGTCCCCTTAGCTAAGCAGGGTCTGCTCTGGTTGCATATGAAAGGGAGACTTGAAGGGTGAGCACTGTAAGATATTCCCCTCAGGGGATGGAGCTGCTCTGGGAAGAGCAGAAGGTTCCAAGTTCCCTCCCTGGCTTCTCCAAGATAGGGCTGAGAGAGATTCCTGCCTGCAACCTTGGAGAAGCCACTGCCAGTCTGTGAAGACAATACTGAGCTAGATAGACCAATGGTCTGACTCAGTATATGGCAGTTTCCTTTGTTTCCTAATGGACTATAATAGTTTTCATTTGCTGGTGAAGCAGCACGTGACCTAGGTCATCAGCACCCCTCTCTGCTTGGCACCCTAAGCAACTGTCTAGTTTGCCTAGTGGATGGGTCAGACCTGGATATCATACAAATTAGTTCCCCATTGTCCGGCAGAGCTGTGAGCATCAAGTAAAATGGCTTTTCTATGGCTGGGCCAATCAGCCCCTAAGAACAGCCCTGATGGATCAGGCTCAAGGCCCATCTAGCCCAGCATCCTGTTTCACACAGTGGCCCACCAGACACCTCAGAGAAGCCCACAGGCAAGAGCGGAGGGCATGCCCTCTCTCCTGCTGTTACTCCCCTGCAACTGGTACTCAGAGGCACCCTGCCTTTGAGGCTGGAGGTGGCCTATAGTCCTCCGACTAGTAGCCGTTGATAGAGCTCTCCTTCATGAAGTTATCCAAACCCATCTTAAAGCCATCCAGGTTGTTGGCTGTCACATCTTGTGGCAGAGAATTCCACAAGTTGCTTATGCGTCATGGGAAAAAGTACTTCCCTTTGTCGGTCCTAAATGTCCTGGCAATCAATTTCATGGGATGACCCCTGGTTCAAGTGTTATGTGAACATGTGAACACCAGAACACTCTATCCACTTTCTCCACACCATGCATGATTTTATAGACCTCTATCATGTCTCTCCACAATCGTCTTTTTCTAAACTAAATAGCCCCAGGTGTTGTAGCCTTGCCTCATAAGAAAGGTGCTCTAGGCCCCTGATCATCTTGGTTGCTCTCTTCTGCATCTTTTCCAGTTCTACAATGTCCTTTTTTAGATGTGGTGACCAGAACTGTATGCAGTACTCCAAGTGCAGCAGCATCATAGTTTTGTATAAGGGCATTATAATATTAGCAGTTTTATTGTCATTATAATATTAGCAGTTATTTTATTTTGAACAGCAGGTGGAGGCTGCAGCCAGAAGTGCCTTTGCCCAGCTCCATCTGATTCGTCAATTACGCCCTTACCTTGATCAGCAGGCATTAATGACAGTGACCCATGCCCTTGTTATCTCCCGCCTAGATTATTGTAACACCCTCTATCTAGGGTTACCTTTGAGGACGATCGGAAAGCTACAACGGTTCCAGAATGCAGTGGCTCATTTACTTATGGGTGCCAGAAAATATGACAGGGTAACAGCTCTCCTGCAGTCATTGCACTGGTTGCCTATTCGCTACCGAGTTTAATTTAAGGTCCTGGTTTTGACCTTCAAAGCCTTGTGGGGTTTGGCGCCTGTTTACCTACGGACCCGCCTCTCCCACCCAGATACATCCCGTCTGGTCAGATGGCCCTTTTGCCGGTCCCCGATTTCCAAGAGGTTCGGGGAGCTAGAACCCATGAAAGGGCCTTCTCGGTTGCCGCCCCACTTCTCTGGAATTCCCTTCCTCTGCAGATTTGTTTAGCGCCTTCTTTGTCGATTTTTAAATCTTTATTGAAGACTTTTCTTTTTCGCCAGGCTTTTACCCTGTAGTTTATCTACCCCCCCCCCACCGCTCCGTTAGTTACTTTAGTTTTATTTAGAATGTAATTTTAATGCTGTCTTGTTTTGCATGTTTTTGTACACAGCCCAGAGTCTTCGGATTTCCAGTGTCACTTCCAGTGGCATTTCCTGTTTGAAGGCAGCACAGAGCCATTGTGTGGCTTGTGTTTACAAAAAAAAAGTCCACGGGAACCAGCAAAAGAAAAGAAAAATTGGCTGATTTGGAGGGGCATTGCTGGAGAGCTGGAAAGTAAGGTGCTGTGCTACTTTTATTTCTGCTTCCAACCTGAGTGTGATTTTTGGCAATTTGGTTTTGTGCAGGAAGCTGACTCCCAGATTCCCACAGAGTTAAGGTTTTATTATTTGTGGTTCCCATATTTGTGATTGTGAGCAAGAATGGAAGCCCCATGAATAACGAGGGCCTCCTGTACTGAAAAAAGTCCACGCCATAAAAAATAAGGTTACTAAAGAGTTTGTTGAACATGAGCAAAACATTTGGTAAATGAATGATTCATAAACAGGTCATGCTGCACAAGTCACTTCAGTGAGGTTGAAGTTTCTGCATTCTACTGTTCAAATCACTGAAAGCATTTGAGCTTTCGATAACTTTTGTTGTAAAGACACAACTGATTGGAGGAGATGAGCACTGGTCATTTTTAGAGGGGTTATTGAATTCAGCTTTAAAACTTTTTTATTTAATTCTGTTTGTATTAAATTTCCTTAAAATCACATGGGCTAAACCAAAATACAATACAGACACCATACGTGAAATTCTTCCACTTTCAGCAGTGAATTTTTCAACAAAAACCATGTTTTTAAATGTGATTATGTGTTGGTAAAACGGACTTTGTAGCTTCTGAGGGAAAAAGCTATACTCTCTCCCAAGCCAAATTCCCTTTGAAAGCACAGTCTTTTAGCTTTATATCAGAGCTTGCATCTAGGGCTTCAGTCTTGTCACAACTGGCATCTGCTTCCCAGCAGAGGCACACAATTCTTCATGAATCCTTGGGGCTTGTTCCCTGTATAAAAGTAGCAAGTCACCAGAATATGGCAAGACAGACAGGCAGCAAGGACTTTTTGAGACATCAGTGAGTGAGCTTGTTTTTCAAAAGGGTTACATAATGATTTCCTGAAGAATGAACACTGCTTCTAAATCAGGAACAACCCTGCAGCTGGCATTTTCATGAATACGAGTTACTGTTTGGAAGTTACATTACTAGTCCACAGGATAGCTTTCTCCTATTATAGTTGAAGTTCTGGATCCCATATAAGGAATACTTACCATAATTTAAACCAGCCATCATTCTCCCCACCCCCTCAAGCCATGACATATGCTGTTTGTTCAATTTATTCCAGGTTTTACCTTCACCTCTATAATTATGGTGAGGGCAGGATACTATTACAGCTAGCCAAGTCCTACACATTGGGACTATTGAGACATCACACTCGTGTGACATCTCAGAGCTTCAGGAGCACATGCTCCCCACCCTGCTTTGCATGCCTCAGAAAAACAGTGACTAGAAACAAGATGGGGTGGTTGTAATGTTCAAACCAAGTGATCCTGGTTTATTCTAACCAGCAGTCTTAAAATAAAACCATGAGCTAAACCCACGGCTGGAAGTTGGGTTCATTGCACGGTTTATTTTAAGACCTCAGATCAGAATAAGTCAGAATCAGTTGGTGGCTTGTTTCTAATGACAATGAAGTAGAATTCTATGGAGGCTCACATCTGAAGGGGAGAGGAGCATGCACTCCTGAGGCTCTGAAGCCCTATCCAGACATTATGTTGGACACTTATACGAGTGTACAGCATGCACAGGTACAGATCTGCATTCAAGTACAGTTATTTATAACTTATGCTGAACAAAGGTACTGCAGTACATTTATCTGTACCATGCAAATGAGGGGCCTGTACCCAGGTTCACTTTTTAAATAACAGCAGGTGCCATCATTCACACAAGCACATGTACAAGTGTACAGAAGTCTATACACTCATACAACATAATATTTGAACAGGGCTTCAGATATTGTGCAAAGTCAAGGTTTGGCTCTACATAATGTGTGATCCAGCCTTGCATGTTAGGAATAAGGTGTTGGAAGAAAAACAACTTGACTGACCGGCATCTGCCTTCTTGTATATGCCATTATCGGGCCCTGAAGTGGGGCCGGTGTGTGTGTTTGTGGGTGGGGAATATTTTAGAGTACAAAAGCCAGCTCTCCAATGAGCTACAAAATGTTTTCTAAGTTCAGAAATCTGGTCAAGCTGTAAAAAGATCAGAATGTTCTAGCTTTAATAGTGCTCAAATGCCAGAATTTTGCTCAGTGGCTAATTAAACATTCAGTGCCTGTATTCTACCAAAGAAAAACACATGGCTCTGTGGTCGCCATGAGTCGACACCGACTCGATGGCACAACTTTACTATGAAATTACTACTTCTATTCAAATTTTAAGCCGAAAAAAGTACCCCTTGCATTTGTAAAGTCCTGTTAAGAAACCGAAAAGGACAAATTGTTTTCCTATTGTTAGCCAGATCAAGAAGGAACAAGTTCACCTGACTTCTCAATATCTTCATACAGTCTCCTCTCTAATAGACTTTCTAACCATGGTAATACTGATGTGATCTGAAGAGCAAAATGAATTCCTTTGGCGCTTAATGTCTCTTGTTTCTTGAGTTCGTTTGGTATAAACAGGAAAATTTTCATAGAATTGCCACTGTAATAATGAATGTCCTTTATATAAACCATTTACAAGTAACAGAACAATGGATCAATATAGTAAAAGCTGAGTTTATGTAGTGCCTTCATTTTTTAAAAAAAGAACACAACATGAATAATCTGTTTTCGATTCCAGCCAGTTTGCTTGTTTTAAGATCAGTGCATATTATGTCTTGTTCACAATCCACATCAATATTCCATTTATGGACGCTGAACCAGCTTGCTCTTACTCCCATCCTGCTCGCTAAGTTTGAAGTGAGTGTAAGCTAAAATACCAAGCAATGTACATATAACCCCAAGGCCTTGATTAATTGACAAAGGGTCCTTAAATAGGAGGTACCCTCCCATGAGGGTAATGCAGAATTTGAAGTGTCCAAACATATTGTAGCTATATATTTCTGTTAAGGAGCATACACTTACCAAAAATAGTCAAATTTAATACAACCAGCTGTATTAGTTTAATATTTATTTATACGCCAAGGCTGCAATTTTAGGCAATGTTAGGCTCCTTACATCCTGCCAAACAGGATATAAAGCAGCCTAACTCCAGCTAAAGGAACATCAGCATAAGGCTGGGAAAGACCTCTATCCTTGGAGAGCCACTACCATGGCCTAGGTCCATCTCTAGGCCATCATTGGAGCAGACAATGATGGCCTAGAGAAGGACCAGTGGTCTGATCAGTAGATGGCAGCATCATATACATCATCAAACAGCTTGGGCCCTGGGTATTTAAGAGAACGTCTTCTTCGTCATGAACCCCACCGCCCATTGAGATCATCAGAAGAGGTCTGTCTGCAATTGCCACCGGCTTGCCTGGTGAGTACTCAGGGACAGGCCTTCTCTGCTGCTTCCCTGGAGTTTTGGAATGTACTCCTTGCTGAAATAATGGCCTCGCCATTTTAAAAAATTCTTTAAAGATGCTGTCATTTGTTTTGTTATAAACCAACCAGAGACACAAGTTTTGGGTGATATAAAAGTATGTAAAATAAAATAAATATGGTTGGAAAATGGCATTATCTTGTGGAGCAGCTTTTTTGGAGATGTGCAAAGGGGTTGATGGGGAGCAATTTAGAGCCAAGATTAAATCTTGACTTTGCACAATCCTTCCCTATACACAAGCAATACAGCAGGATCAGTGTGCTTTTCCAATCTTCTATTCAGAACAAACCATACATGTCATCAACTGGCTTTCTTCTAAGTCTCTCTGTTGTATTAAAAAGATATCCGCTTACTAGAGAAATGTCTCTGAAGGTAAGAAATGACAATAAAGAAAAGGATACGTGACTGGTGAAGTATTCCCAATGATCCAGTAGATAGACAAGTTCACCATAAAGGCTATTATTCCAGAGAGCACCACCATAAACTGTGGATTAGTAACACACAAAAATGAGCACTAACCTGTTTCACGGCATTGCTACTTTAAAAATGCACTGTAACTGTGACACAATGTAACAGAATGGCCAAGCTGTACACAATAACTAGCCAAGGTTCATGCACTGGTTTGAAGCCGACATGGGCTGCTGGGGGAGCAGGAAGCTGTGTAGAGCGGCAGTGGAACTGGTAAGGACACACTGTCCTCACTTTTAAAGGTGCCGCTTGCCAACACTCCCCCTCCCCAAGTGCCACATGCTACCCGCTGAACAGTTTCAGCTTCGAACCAGTGCACAGACCTGTTTGTGCACAGTGTTCCCTCTAACAAGGCTTTCCAGATGTTGTTGACTACAACTCCCATAATCCCCAAGCAAAAGCCATTGCAGCAGTGGATTCTGGGAGTTGTAGGCAACATCTGGGAATCCCTGCTAGAGGGAACACTGTTCGTGCACATCCCTGTACAGCAGCATTTGAGAAGCCCCAGCACAAAACAATGAAATATGGAGTCAAATAACTGGTTCTCCTCCCACCTGGGCTTTATTTTTGAGGTACTTAATGATATGAATTGCTTAAGGGGTATAATGAGCTATGTACTCCACTGGACTACTTAGGATCAGTGGTCGACATGTTGAGCTACGTACTGCATGAGAAACAACTATTGTTGCGCTAGCACAAGATGTCATAGTTGGGCTAAAATTGGCATTTGTGCAAAAGCACCCTTGTGCAACAATCTGCAACACAAATGTTACTTAGCACAACTAGCTAGCACAAGAGCTTTCCTCTAGCACAACTCCTCCAGCATGCAGAGTGCCACTCAACTTATTGGCAAGAGTGGCCAATAAATGTTAGCTTCGGAATCTGTAACTATTGGGCCCTTACAGACAATTCTTTACATTTGCAATTGTGAATCCAGACCCAAATAATGACAGGACACACATAGTTGGAAGAAACTAAGGCCACTTTATTAAAGAGTTACAAAACCTGCAATGAGGAATTGAACTAAAGTGCGAGTATCCCCTATGTGGGTCAATCTCATAGGAGGAATGCCTACAGGAGGGCGAAGGATGGAGCTTTGATTCATCTCGGAACTAGTCTGAACCTTATCTCGACCATGAGGTTACCCCCGACAAGGGGATGCATGCCAGCCCAACTCAACCCAGGTCACGAGGCACTGAGCGGCATTTGCTGGCATGCATCTGCATGAGAGCTGATCCAGTCTGAGAGTTGTAAGATCACCAAGCTTTCTTCCATATTCCCACTCAACATAACAGCCCTCCAGCCCAACACCATTACAAATTAACCTACCCCAACCTGCACTCAACTGCAAAGTGACCAATTAACCCAGTGGCAACAAAGTCAGTGAGAAGTTGGCAAAAAAAAGGCCCCAACCACAGCCAATCAGCCGAGACCCAAAAGAAATCCTACTTGGCCCCAAAAGGAGACTAGAATATCCCACACTGAGTCAAGGGATGGGTGGGAGGGTGCCTGCCCACACAGCAATTGAGGGAGAATGAAATGGAGCCAGCTGCTTATGCAGGCGCTCCTGTAAACTGATTGGTCTGCCCGCAACATGTGACAGGGGACAAAAATGGCAGCCAGCATACCTGCTTCTTTGATTGGGCCCGCAACTCTGCCCCCCACTATCATTGTTGATGTAGTGAAGGGGGCGGGGAGCAGATAACCCAGTGGTCACCAGTGACAAAGCATGTCTGAATCTACTGTTTTAGTCCAGAATGTTCCAATCACATCACCACTGCTTCCAAGCTTGGGCATCTTTGTTCTTTATATTTGAGATTGTTCAGCTCAAGTAATGAGGCAATTTCTCACTTTCTGTGTTCTACAACATAAGAACATAACAGCCCTGCTGGATCAGGCCCAAGGCCCATCTAGTCCAGCATCCTGTTTCATACAGTGGCCCATTTACAACTCCATTTCATGTAGATACTAAGTAGACATGTCTACACATTAAAAAAAAAAGTCATAAATGCTTACCACAGCAGAAGTTGTCCAGGGTCCAAATATTCCACCTTCCCCAAATACTGGTTCAAAGAAAGGTACAACACACAACAACATGCCACAAGACATTGGGGCTTGATAGTACAGCAACTGCATCGAATTAACCTGCAGCTCATGTTGCTTTGCTCCTACCCACTGAAACCAAGAAAAACACACAATAAAAGTGTGGTATACAATACAAACACAAGGGTAGTTAGAAACAATCTTATTAGAGCTCTGCTAAGTGCTTTAACCAAGATGCCTGCACACTGACCCACTTTGCCCTCTGTAAGCATGTACAGCAGCCAGAACCAGAGAGCCAGCGTGGTGTAGTGGTTAGAGTGCTGGATTAGGACCGGGGAGACCCGAGTTCAAATCCCCATTCAGCCATGAAAACTAGCTGGGTGACTCTGGGCCAGTCACTTCTCTCTCAGCCTAACCTACTTCACAGGGTTGTTGTGAAAGAGAAACTCAAGTATGTAGTACACCGCTCTGGGCTCCTTGGAGGAAGAGCGGGATATAAATGTAAAAATATTTATAATAATAATAATAATAAAAGAACACCTGAATAGGGCTAAAGCGACTGAGCAAATAGGCTATCCAGATGATGGGCATTCCACAAGGCTGCCACATTCTAACTAGAGCAGTGAGACACAGACAAGAAGTACTTAGAAGCATCTGTGGTTCTGCATATCTGCTGTCGGGTAACTGACACCCAGCCTTGGCATATGTGGAAGACGTGAACAAAGGGTTAGTTTCCATGTACCCACGATTTTGGGGTCCCCAGAAATGACTGCCGAGGACATTTCCAGCCACCATTTTAAGGAAAGGAGCCATTTTGTAACTCATTTGCTTAAAAAAAAGAGAGAAAAACCTACCCAAAATTTCACTGATTGCCTCTCACTCCTGAAGCCCCTGTACATCGCCAAAATATGTCCCCTGAAGGTTTTGGGACCACCAGTGACATATATTGGTGACAAATGGTGGGCTTCAGAGGGAAGGGGACCTTGGAGAAAACAGTCCCTTACCTTCCTCAAGCAAGAAGGCAGTGGTAATCTAGAACTCTCACTGCTGAGTATATGCAACCCTAGTCTGGATATTGGTCATAGAAACATAGGAAGCTGCCATATACTGAGTCAGACCATTGGTCTATCTAGCTCAGTATTGTCTTCACAGACTGGCAGCGGCGTCTCCAAGGTTGCAGGCAGGAAACTCTCTCAGCCCTATCTTGGAGAAGCCAGGGAGGGAACTTGGAACCTTCTGCTCTTCCCAGAGTGGCTCCATCCCCTGAAGGGAATATCTTGCAATGCTCACACTTCATACTCTCCCATTCATATGCTCTCCTCTCTTCCATTATTTCATAAAATTCATTAGTAACTGTGAATGGATGCCAATGCAATATTAGGCAAGTTTGGCAACTTCAGAGTTACAACTAATGCTTTTCAGGTTATTATTCCTACAGAAAGAGACTGTGTGTGTGTGTGTGTGTGTGTGTGCGCGCGTGCGCGCGCACACGCATGAGCATAGAAACATGTTTTATTGATATATTGAGGATTCCAATAAAAATAGTTTCTCTCTACATAAAGCTTTGCATTTGTTCCAGTATAACATTTAAACCAGCTTACATGTTTTTATGGACACCCACCTCCAGTCCATATAAAACATTTCAGTTCAATGTTTTGGCTATTTGAAGACCATTTGAAATACCGCATGGGAAATTAATATGGTGGACTTTTAAAACAAAATTAAGAGGTCAAACAACATGCTAAATCAGATTATGATCTATTTAGGGCATCCAAAAAAAAATGGCAAGTAAACATTTTTGAGGAAGCATTTAATGCAAACTGCTAACTGAGCAAAGAGGCACCTTTTAAAGTGGAGATTCTCTTATATTTAGCAGGGGGAGAGCAACTGTGTGAACCACTTGGAGCCAGGTGGTATATACATCAAATACATAAATCAAGATGTTAAAGGATATTATAATATCAATGGTAAAAGAATATATACATAAGTGAGGACTATGTATACAGTATACAAATATTCCGATGGGTAATGACACAAAAATCAGAATACTAAAACAAACAAGTAGTTGAACATTGTAAAGTAACCCAATGAGCGATGACACAGTTATCAGAACGCTGGAAGAGACAAAATGGCTGAGACTTGCAGCACTTATGCAAGATTTCAAAGGCTTATTCAGTCAGAAATGTGTGTCTCAATCTCCAAATGCTTTCAAACAGATTCTTAAAATAAAGGATCATTTTGTCTCTTCCAGCATTCTGATAACTGTGAGCAATTTACAATGTTCAACTTCCCCCCCTTATTTTTACCCATCAGGATGTTTGTATACTGTATTCTTATTCCTCACTTATGAATATATTCTTTTACCATTGATAGGAGAGGAGAGCTGGTGTTGTGGTAGCAAGCATCACTTGTCCCCATAGCTAAGCAGGGTCTGCCCTGGTTGCATCTGAATGGGAGACTTGATGTGTGAGCACTGCAAGATATTCCCCTCAGGGGATGAAGCCGCTGTGGGAAGAGCAGAAGGTTTCAAGTTCCCTCCCTGGCTTCTCCAAGACAGGGCTGAGAAAGATTCCTGCCTGCAACCTTGGAGAAGCCGCTGCCAGTCTGTGAAGACAATACTGAGCTAGATAGACCAATGGTCTGACTCAGTATATGGCCGTTTCCTGATATTATAATATCTTTAACATCTTCTAGGTACTTCTCTTTTTTGTGTTTCACTACTGCATTTGCTACCTACCAATCACATTTCCCACATTCTATCTACAGGCTTGTATCAATTCCTCTCTTGCGAAAGCATACGCAGTAGGAATCTGAGTGGAGGACAAAATAAAGGAAGTGCAAGTGCAGTTTCATATCAGCAGTTCTGCATAACAATCCTAATTATAACAGAGTACTTCAAAAAATAAAAAAGGGAAAGAAAAGCATATACATTTCATCTCAAGATGGAGTGCAACACAAAACACCACTACACAGATTTACCTGTGAAGTTTTTTGATGGTGTGTTTTGGGATTTTTTTTGCAGACAATAAAATGTTTCTGTGGTCTTCAGGTACTACTAAGTATTGTGGTGTCAAAAGTGGCAGCAAACACATCTAAGAATTTTGCACAGGGAATGCTGCAATGCATGGAGAGGCAGTTTTTGGTGATTCCTTCTGCCGTCTGCAGCCACCTGTGCCTTATGAAAAATATGTCCCTGAGGATTATCCTTCAGGGACATATTTCTAGTAGACACAGGTGGCTACAGAAAGAAGCAGGAGTAGTTGAAAATCAAAATCTCTCCTCCAGAGATGTGGAGTAGAAAATTTTCCATTTCTAAAAATTCATTGGTCAACATCCAGACACTGTGCACATGCAGAAGTATGAATTCCAGATTATTGCTGCACTGTTGCTTGAGTGGGGGAAGAAGCAATTTCACCGATTGCCTCTTACTCCTGAAGCCCCCTGTGCATCATCAAAATATGCCCCTGAGGGCTATGGGGCCATCAGTGACATATACTGGTGACAAATTGTGGGCTTCAGAGTGAAGGGGAACCTGGAGAAAATATGACGCTTCCCTCCCTCAAGCAAGAAAGCAGTGGTAATCTAGAACTCACACTGCTGGGTATATGCAACCCTAGTCTGGATACTGGTCATTCTTTTATAAAATTCCTTAGTAACTGTGAATGGATGCCAATGCAATATTAGGCAAGTTTGGCAACTTCAAAGTTACAGCTAGTGTTTTTCAGGTTATTATCCCACAAAGTGTATTTGTGTAGAAACATGTTTTATTGATTTACTATTCCAATAAAAATAGTTTCTTTCTACATAAAGCTTTGAATTTATTTCAGTATAACATTTAAACCACCTTACGTGTTTTTACGGATACCCACCTCCACTCCATCTATCTATCTATCTATCTATCTAATTCTATAAGGCATACCCGTGGCTAATCCCATGTGTGCCAACTCTCGCGTGTTCGCGAGCAGAAGCACCTGATTGAGCAGTGGCAATTCCATATGCAGACAGGGAGGAGTAGCCTGTGAGAGCAGAAGCACCATGGTGACTGGGCAGCAGGGATTCCATATGCAGACAGGGAAGAGGAGCCTGTAATGGTTAAGGTCAGCTGGAATGCAACTGTTACTGGTCGGAAGATGTTCCTGATTGTAGAGGAGAGGAATGAATATATACGATAGTGGGCAGAGGTCTGCAAAGAGAAGGGTCGTGAAGGAGGAAAGAGCCCCTTCAGGGGGAGGAGGATGCCGTTGTGTGAATTAAATGAGGAAACAAGATGAACAAGATCTGTTAACTCAGGAAGGGAGGGGGGGGAAGAAGGGAGGGAAAGAAAGGCAGAGGGGAAGAGTGAGTAGAGGAGAGAGAAAGAGAGAAAAAGAAGGGAGGAGAAGATAGAAGGAAGGAAGGGCGAAGGATGGGCCCGAGCCTGTCGGCAGCCTGAGTGGAATGAGTGGCCATGGTGGTGGCAGGAAGGAAGGGCCCAGTCAGCCACTGCTGCTGTTTGGGGCTACTGAGGTCATTGGCGGAGCGAGGCAGGCAGGCAAGGGACTGCCCAGAGACGTGAGTTTTGGGCAGTATAAAAATATGTTAAATAAAATAAAATTAAATAAACAAATACCTTGAGAAGCAGCATATAAGCAGTAGTAGAAGATTACAATCTATTTAGGTCATCAGAAAAAAATGCAGAGTAAAATTTTCTGAGGAAACATTTAATGCAACATTTATGCAAATGAAAAAAAATTAATGAGAAGGTTTTCCAGATAAATTTCCAATTTATATATTTTTGGAAAACCCGCATCTCTGCTCCACTCCATGCACATGTGGAAGTATTCTCCATACACAACTCTTAGTTTGGATATAGGCTACTATGTATTGTAAGCAGCCTTTGACTAAGGCACTCACATGCTCGTCAGCAGTGAGTGAATTTTTTTGCCTGGTAAGCATATAGTGCTGGCGGGATGCAGCACGACTTTGTGCTTGTATTTCCACCCCCTGCCTGGTGCTCAGCAGGAAAGCAGAGCAGCCAATGCAAGTGAGGAATGATAGGAGGTGGGCTTTGAAAATAAGCTTCCAAGAACAATCTGAATGCATGGAGGAAAAAGGGGGTAGGGCAACAAAAGCAGCAAGATATCCTTACCATTCTCCTGTTTCTTTCTTCACCTGCTCTTCTCCTGTCCCTCTAATCATAAGCTTTTCATTAGCTTGCTTTCAAAACCCTACTCCTTCCACTGCTCCAACTGTGACACCTTCCTTCCCATTGCCTTGGAAGGGGAAGCAATCAGAGAAGGGAGGGGAAGGAAGTGGCACTTTCAAGATGAGCCCATAGAAACTCAAAGCAGCAACCAGAATACATGGAGGAAACTGGAGAAGCGGAGAAGGTGAAGAAAGAAACAGGATAATGAAAAGGATATCTTCCTTCCTCCATTCATTTTGAGAGAGAGAGAGAAGAGAAGAGAAGAGAAGAGAAGAGAAGAGAAAAGAGAAGAGAAGAGAAGAGAAGAGAGAAGAGAGAAGAGAGAAGAGAAGAGTGTTTTGGAGCTTCCATGGGCTTGTTTTGAAAACTCCACCTCCATCAACTGTTCTTTTCAGCCCAGTGTGGTAGAAGTCCCTCTTCCTTGCCTCTCTCATGTCACCTGCAGGAGGGAACTAACCAGATAGGAGTATATATGACAAGAAAGAAGAACTCAGGACATAAGAAGCCTTCTGTGAAACTTAGAGAAAGGGGCCCCTCCCTCTTGATGACAGCAGAAGAGAGGAGATGTAGCTTTACAAGAAGCATGAGAGAGACAACTTGGGCATCTGAGCAGAGGTTAGACTGGAATCAGGGAGAAAGAGCGGTTTCTCAATTTCTCTCTTGTTTGAGGGCCGATGCTCCTTTAAAACTTGTTTAATCAAATACAAATACTTATGTGGATTTCTTAAAAGCTATATAGTTTCTGTAATTTACTTTTTCATTTTCATCTCTCTCACAGCAGGGTTTGCCAAGCGAGACAGTATCCTGCTAACAATAGTCCTGTGAAGTATTGCTGAATGAGATTTGGCTCACATTCCTCATTTGAATTCATTGGCCAAGGGGGCTACTTGGGAGGAGCCAATACATCTCCATTTCCCAAGTACTCTGTATGTGCCAAAAAACTTGAAGATGGGGGGGGAGGGTCAATACAAGCAATGTGTTTGGCTAGTGCACCATGTCAAAATTTGCAGATTGTAGGAATATCAGTCTCTTCCCAAAACACTAACAGGTCAACGACAGGGAGAGAGATTGGTACTTGAAAGCATGACATCAAAATGGTTCTTGTACCATTCTTGTAAAATGGTACCTGGTAAAAAGCCAATTTACTCACCACTTGATAAAGAGATGTAACTAGAACACCAAGAGTAGCAAATATAATTCCAAGAAAATTAAATTTCACATCATAATAGGAGTTTAGGAAAACTCCTAAACTGATAGGAATCTGTAAAGGAGAAAAAAATATGAACGTTAGATCTTCTGTGCATTTGCTGAAGATACAACTTAGCAGGACAAAATGTTTCTTCTCTAAAACAGCACTATTCAGACATTATGTTGTATGTGCATGCAGAAATCTGCAGTAGTGGACATTTTTGTGCACATAATTATATACCTGTTCTCTTTCAAAATGCATCTGGGTACAAGCTCCTGCAAATGCAGAGCACAGATAGAAAGTATAATGCTGTACATGAGGTGAACCTAACATGTGAATAAATGCATGTGCATACACTCTACACAGATTTCACATGTGTTGAGCATGATGTGCAAAATAGGGCTAATGTCTCAAAGCACTGAAAACCTTGCTGTAATGCTGTTTGCTGTAATGTTGTTTTTAATGTATAATTTGACAGAGTGCTAGACCTAGAAGACTAATAATATTCACACATGAGTAACGCTATTGTTAAGGAAAATGAAAGCAGTGACAGCAAATATTGTAACAGCACAAAGCTTTCATCCAGAACTCTTTAGCAAGCAACACTATTTTAAAAAGAAAATCCAGCAGTGGAATTATCCACAGGAACAGGTGACACCTCACAGAATATGCTGCTGACTGAGTCATCTCTTTGCTCAATTTTGCTGTGGCAATTGCACTGCATACAGCTCACACAGATCCTTGCTGTGAGCCTGCTGAGATTTCCAGTGCAATGACTGATAGCCTCTAGCCATTTATTGGCAGGAACTCCAAGAATAATACTCGAATGTCACTGCATGATGAAAAGTGTGGGCTTGCTACTGAAAGTGAAATCCTTGAACCTATTCAAGTGCGCTGGGTAGCCGTGGGAGAGATCTAGGTTCAAGCCTCTAGTCAACTATGAAGCTTATTAGGTGGCCTGATTATTCCTATGCTAACCTAACCTACCTTAAAGGTAAAGTGCACCATCAAGTTGATTTCGACTTCTGGTGCCCACAGAGCCCTGTGGTTTTCTTTTGGTAGAATACAAGAGGGGTTTACCATTGCCTCCGCCCATGCAGTTTGAGATGATGCCTTTCAGCATCGTCCTATATCGCTGCTGCCTGATATAGTACCAGTGGGGATTCAAACTGGCAACCTTCTGCTCCTTAGTCAAGCATTTCCCCACTGCGCCTTACAGAGTTTAAGTAAGTATAAACAAGAGAAGACCTGTACAACACTTTGTATACCAAAGTAGTATTACATACAGGCAAACCTTGCCATTTGCGGACCCAGCACCTGTGGTTCCACATATCTGCTGCCGGGTAGTTGACACCCGGCCTTGGCATATGCAGAAAAGAAGGTAAACAAAGGGTTAATTCCCATGTATCTGTAGTTTTGGGGTCCCTGGATGTGACCTCCGAGGACATTTCCAGCCACCATTTAAAGGAAAGGAGACATTTAGGGGCTCTTTGTTTAAAAAATATTCTGCAGAAAATCACGGAAAATTTGCAATTTGGACATTTAGGAGGCATTGCAGGACACCTGCAGACCTGCAACAATGGGAGGGTTTGTTTCCATTATTTCTGCCCCTTTTCGCTGTCCCCCGCCCCCATGTTTACAGCCTCCAGGAACCTAACCCCCTCAACCCATTGCCTGTTATCTGCAACTGTAGTGGAAAACAGAATCTCCATGGAGAACAGGTTTTGCCTGTAAAGGAAACACACAGCCACAAAGTTTACTATTCTTGCTCTACAGCAACTAGGTCTGGCAACTGTTGTGAGAGGTCATCAAACCAAGGAAACAATGAATTGTATTGCTTATTTGCTACTTTTATCAGTTTTGTGAATTTTGTGTAAGCTACTCTGGGAGGAACAGAGTAAAAATACTTTAAGTAAACCAACAACAATGAGGCAGGATATTGAACTCAATGAACTCCTGGCAAAGCTCAGTACAGCCGTTTGCATGCTCGTGGGTATGGTGTGTGCATGCTCCCCCAAATTCTTGAGCAGCAAGAGGTTCAGAGGCACCTACAAAGTTTAGTTTTCTTTGGATGACAGTGCTCTGGAGACTCATGTTGACTTTGTAATATCTGCATTACAATCTGCATTACAAGCATAAATGAAGAGTGAAAAGTTAAAGGCGACAGTGTCGGCCTTTGTAGAGAGCAACTTGCAGAGGCCCCCACCCTGCCAGCTTCAGCAAATTCCCACTAGAAACGGTCAGCTCCTCTCAACTCCTCTAACTCACACCACCCGCCTACCTTGCAGAGCAGTCTTCTCAAGACCTGACCCAGCAGGTGAATTGCCATTTGGGGGGGCCATCTACAGTCACTGAGGAACACCCATCTTCTTTTGTCAAAGCCCCAACTACTTATTCACAGTGATCCAGCCAGTCAAACTGACAACGGTATGCAAATATTTGAGATTTGGATCTTTGAACTTTTGACTCACTAAAAGTGCCATTGCTAAGCAAACCTATAAATTTTTAATGGATACATTAGGCATATAATTTCCCCAGAAGTTAAACTGTACTCAGCCCCACCACAACCTAACAGGCGGCCTGTGTGAGGGGTGTGTGTGTGTGGTCTTACTTATTAGAAACTTGTGATAAGTAAAATATATGCGAACGATACCACCAACACAATCCAAAGAGCAAGGACTATATTTACATTGATCCTAGTTTTGTATCACAGCGAGTTTCAGATTAAACAAACGCTTGTTAAGGCATAATACTAAAACATAGTTTTCTAGTACAGCTAAGTTAGCTGTACGGCTTAGCTGAGCTAAGAAGAAAGGGGTGGGGTGGGGCGGGGGAAGACCTACTGCTGCTTCCCCTCAACACCGCTAAAGCTACGAGGATTTAGTACTGCGTGTTAACTCTGGGACACATGCTATCCTTTATACTGGAGAATTAGGGGAAAGTGCTTTCAGACGCACATATGTAATATTTCTTGGAATACTGGAGTCCCAGTAACACTTAAAAAAGAAGAAGAAGTAAAACACTGTCAGGAAGCATTAGCATGGACAGGTAAGGGCAGCTGGCTATCCCCCCCCGCCCCCGCCCCCGCCCCCGCCCGCAGAAGAGATGTCCGAGTTCCCCTATAGCTTACCCTCCCCCTTCCTCCTCACCAGGGTGAGTTTGATGCGGGTGGGGAAAGTCTTGCCGTAAGCCACGGTCTGGATGAGCACGATGACCGGCGTGGTCATGGCCTTGGCCAGCTGATAGGTGCCGATGGTGTTGTTCTGCAGAGACAAGTTGGTGAACACCACGAAGCCGCAGAAGCTGAGGGCTAAAGGCAGCACCTGGCGGGGCCGCAGGCTCTTGGGGGCGAAGACGCCCAGCATCTGGCAAACGTGCAGCCCCAGCCAGGTGACGGCGAAGTGCACCAGGGTCAGGCTCAGGTTGGGGAAGCCCATCCACACGTACAGCCACTTGTTCAGGAAGACGATGCAGATGGACGCCGCCAGGTTCACCAGCAGTCCCGCCGCTAGCCGGCCCCGCTCGGGCACCCAGCCCATGCTGGAGCCCGTACCCAGCTCCACGTCCACAACCACGGGAGCAGCAGGAGCAGCCACCGCGCCCGGGCAGGCGGCAGCAGCAGCAGCACTAGCCGCCACCGCCGCCACCACCGCCTCCTTCTGGCCCGCCCACCACGACCAAGCCACGTGGTTCCGGGCGCAGGATCTTCCGGTGCCACAGGCGGGCGGGCGGGCGAGAGGGTCCCTCCCTGGCAGAGAATCCCAGCCGGGACCCTGCGCAGCTCTTTTCCCGTTAGATGCCATGTAGCGACCATTACCACGGGGCGTGGGGTGGGTGGCTGGGACGACATAGAGAACTCCCAAGCAGGTAAACGCTCCGGGGCGGGGGGGGAAGGAGCTTATTCACCCTCAGCTCCGTCCACTGCGAGCCCATTTTAAAATGTGTGCCCATTTGGCACACAATCAGTGATAAAATGTGGGCTGTCTCTAGCCTTATTCACATGTTGCGTTCAGTACTCGTATATCAAGTGTACCGTGAACACAGGTACAGTATCTCATACACAGTTACAGCAATGAACTTCCTACCTGCTCTGTGCAGATACAGCATTTACACAAACACATGTATGAGTGCACAGACATCCGTACACTCCCTAGAGCATAATGTCTGAATATGCCTGCAGGTGTATAGTTTGAAACAGATGTGAGTAGATCTGAGGGCTCTCGGTCGCAGATGCAAGCAAATGCAATTCAATAACCTTGAGTAAGCTTAAGATGATACTAATGTAACAATTCCATTGAAGGTGTTCAACCGCAGCTCAGTTCACACACATACAGCTCTGCTTGATTAAGTGAAGAGCATGCATCTGTGAAACCAGCCCTTTTAAAGGGCCAAAAAATTATCAGAATGTGCTTTAATTATAGGCCTGTTAGCACCTAGCCCAGAGGGCTTGGTCCTCATTGATTGCCTGGGAGTCCTAGAACTATTGGCTCCCATCTCTACACCCCACACCTTGCTTGGAAGAAGCAGGTGACAGTGGAGAGGGGCATGCTCTGAACTGGAACTGTTCTTGCATTTCCCATTATTGCCTCCTCTGTCACTGAGCTTCCCCACTCCCTAGGATTGTAATGGTAAGGGGGGGGGGAGAGATAGAATCAAGCACCTTCCCCTCATTTCCTCTGTCTCTTCCCTTTCTATAGCAACACAGGTGCAGGGTGGGTGGCTTGGTGGAGAGGGAGGGACTTGTACCCATCCAGTGGCAACCCAGCCATCAAGCACAGTAGAGAGGGTGACAGTTGGCTCTCATGTTGTGGCAACCCAGCTGTTGAAGACAGAGGTGGGGGCAGCATCACACATGGTGGAAATACTACTGGCTAGGGCAAGGGGGGGTGGGTGGGCACGGCAGGCTGCCCTTCATGCAATCAAGGGTAGTGGGGCAGGCCCTCACACCCAGCTGCCACCCAGCTGTGAGGGACCTGGAGGGAGCAGCTGCCAGTAATGACCTCAAGCAGTGACAACCCAGCTAGCCTGTTGAGCATGCTGAAGGGACTCTGGGTGGCCCTTGCACCCTAGGGCATAACTATAATAGCAATAGCAATAGCACTTACATTTATATACCGCTCTATAGCCGGAGCTCTCTAAGCAGTTTACAATGATTTAGCATATTGCCCCCAACATTCTGGGTACTCATTTTACCGACCTCGGAAGGATGGAAGGCTGAGTCAACCTTGAGCCCCTGGTCAGGATCGAACTTGTAACCTTCTGGTTACAGGGCGGCAGTTTTACCACTGCGCCACATAGGGCAAGGGGAGACAGTTGTCTGGGGGCCCACTGCCTTGGGGGGCCCCCCAGAGGCAAGTCACATGACTGACTCCCCCAGCCGCACATCCGCCTGGGCTTCCTTCAGTTGTATTCATCCTCCAAAATTCATCCTCAGCAGCAGCCCATCAGTTGTGTGGGGTGGAGGATGGCCCTCACAGTACCCAGCGGCAATCTACCTGTTGAGCATGGGGGAGGGGTGGGTCTCGCAGCAAGCAGCAACCCAGCTGCTGGATGTAGTGGACCAGATGATGGTGACAGTTCAGGAATGTGAGGTGGCTACTAGTAGCCTCCAGCAAAACTACAGTTTACCCCTCTCCCCCCCCAACTCTAATTTTTTAAAAAATTGTGCAACAGCCCAATCTACCTCATAGGGGTTGTTGTGAGGATAAACATAACCATGTACACTGCTCTGAGCTATTTGGAGGAAGAGTGGGATATAAATGTAAAAACACACACCCCGATTTAACACATTAAGACCACTGCAAGAAGTTATTGCAAAAGGGAGGCATTTTTTTAAAATAACGCAAATACTGTGGGTCAAAACACACCAGATAGAACAAGGATGTTCTGATGCTTGATGGCTTCGAGGAATTGAAGATAATTTTGCTTTGCTTGCATGGAGAGTTAATTATCAAAACAGGAGTGGGGAGGAGAGGCTGTGGGCCTGAGTCAGGCCCTATGGGCTGAGGCCCCACTCTTTTGAATACCCAGCAATGCCTCTGGCTTTAACCATTATAAAATATGCACAGAAAATAGGCTGAATGCCCTTGTGCATCTTGTACAACAACTGCATACATATAGATGTAACCCATACACACTGCATTGTTGCTTACTGGATTGTTCGTTACAAATAATTACAAAAATGAGTTTTAATAATCCAGTTCCCTAACTTTGCTTATACAAAATGTAGACTTCGCTGTGAAGAATTTAGAGATTAATTTATTCTAGGAAATATTTGTTTGTGGTAATGTATAAAGTTATACTGGAGATATATATTATATACTAATGTATAAAGTTATACTGCTGACCTATTACATTCAGTTTTGTATTGAATGTGGTAGAGGCAGCAAAAGCACTGTAGTGATTGGACAATGAGGATTCCATATCCAGAATGGTAGAGGGTGTCTGTGACAGTTAGTGTCAGTTGGGGATGAAACTGTTTCAAGTTGGAAGATGTGCTTAATTGTAGCTGCGTAAAGGAGAAAAGTGTTTTTATTTCAAACAAGAATAAACCCTTCATGGTTGTTTATCTTAGGTGGCATCTTTTGGAGTCAATTCCTACGTGAAGATAAAAAGGAATGTTGTGCCAAGACAATACAGCTACCTTCAGATGCTTGAGGACTCAGGGTGAGTGCTGGTAGTTTCCTCAAGTGGTGGCAGCACCTGATGATCTAGCTATAAATGTCTCAAAAACTTCATGGGAATGTATCATGTGGCATCAATGTTTCTGAAGGTGTAGAAAAATGCTTTGAGAATGTGGTGGAATATTAGACCTCACAAATTAGACTTCACACACTTTCTTCTGATAACCTGATTTCTTGTTTATATAGGTGGCCCTTGTTATTTGTGAGGGTTCCATTCCAGCCTACATCCATAGATAACAAACCCACAAATAATGAAACCTTGAATCAACAGGATTCAATCATACAAACACACACACTTTCTGTATTAACTAGAAAGAACCCTGCACTTTTGTCACCTTTAGGTAACTGTACCTTTAAGTAACTGTACCAAAAGTTTACTCAAGACAGCTGTATTGGAAAATATCAGAATCCTTTCAATCTCTTACAATATATTGATTTCAAATACAGTTAAAAATATTTAGAATGTCATATTGATGTGTAGTGTGGTTCTTCATCTTCTCCAATAACTTTTGCTCAGATTTCCTATTAGCATAAATTTTCTCATACTGAACATATCTAAATAAATAGTTTTCTAAACAGAACCATGGATAACGTGTTGGTCTTCTTGGAAGGATATAAATGTTAAAATAAATTTGCCAGTTCAATATGGAAAACAGTGCTGCTGCTGTGAAGAAGATCCAAACTTTCAGTTGGAATGTATCCTCTTGCCATAGCACCAGTGTAGTAAGCAAAGGGTTAACAGAATCTGGGCCTGATTGCCAGGATAAATGACATCAGAGTCAGACCACAAACCCAGCCCTGTAATTAGCTACAGCCTACTACATGGGAACCAATTAAATTAAGAGTTGGCTTTCCCCTCTCTTTTTGGGAGGAGGGGTTTATTTTCTTTTAAGTTTCTTGGAGGTTTTAGAGAGAAGAAAAGGTCATGAAGTGCCTCTCTGTCTTTCTTCCGGAGGCCTTACTCAGTTTGAGCTGAAAAGATGACTTGGAGGCCTGTGGAGTCCAACAGCCCCAGGACAAAAAGTATAATAAGGATAGTAATTGTAATCAGTTTGTGTTCGCTTATTCTTTTTTCCTCTGTGTTGCCTGGGTGTCTTAAGAAGGCTAAGGCCTATTGTTCTGTTTCTTCCCGATCTGATCCAATTTATGCCCTCTTAATAATAAAGCTTTTTGAACTGTTAATACTGTTTCATGAGTGCTCAGTGAGGAAAGGTGGGCCCCTAGTAACATGCCTCCCAAGGAGCCACAATTTTCTAATATTTTTTCACAAGTGGTAACTTTACAGTTTCAGGTCTTTGAAACTTCAGGCGAAAGAGACTGGGTATCCTGTTCAATCCAATCTGGGATACTCTTGGCGGGGGGCGGTCAGAAAAAACCTTCCCAGGTTGTGAACAGGTGATGGCAGCAGTATACCAGTCAGGTTCTGGGTGGTCTGAACAACCATGCCCACTACAACTGCATTTGCACAATGGTTCTGGCAATGATAAGTCCAAAACCACAATCTGGTGAGCACAAACATTTTTTTTTGAAGCAATTCAATTGGTGCATTACCTGCTGAAGTTCTTTTAAAGTATTAAACCCAAATTTGTAATTTTATTGAGAAAACATTGTACAAATTTAATCAAAGCATTTCACATAAACAAAAGTCTTCAGTTTTACTAGTGTCAGTACACTGTTAAAACAACATTTCCATACCATACATTATGTTCACTAACATCACAATTCAATGTTTTTTTAATCACCTAGAATATTGTACCTAAGACTGGATTTCATATCCAAGAGGATCAAAACCTTGATCCAAAAGCATGAGAGAAGACTCTCTTATGTTCTGCAACAGCTTCCGGAGTTCTTCCTTAGAAAAGACCTGGCGAGAGAAAGATGAACATACCTTAACTGTAGAAATTTTCAGATAGTTAACTGAAATTATTTTCTAAATATTTATTGTGTGAGAAGATTATGAAGAGTGAACAGTTTAAATCCGATGAAGCTGCAATGGTACTGATCCAAATAATCCCAAAGTTAGAGGCCTGGAATGACTATAATTTCTAAATTTTAGGGCCATTCTTGCTTGAAAAAGGTAGCATTCATAGGGAAAACTATTCACAGAAGCAGTCATAGGGACTCCAAGCTCTTGAGTGCTAAACTGATCTGGACAATCATTTGTGCCAGCCACCATTATTCCTGTCTTCCTTCCCTCTGTTCTCTGCTCTGCAAAAATCAAATACTGTGTAACTCCCCACCCACCTCCTGGTGCTCATTATTGTATGGCTGTTCATACATGACCAGCCAAACACAAGGCAAGTAGAGAAAGGTAGGGTTTTTTGCAGGCTGTGTGTGTTACATTTAAGAACAAACCAAAGAGTATCTTATTGTTTCCTGGTATGAACGTACCATATAGAGTTTGTGCCGTTCTGAGGCAATTAAGTCAGCAAGTCTCAGGTCTTCTTGATACTGTCCTGTGCTCTGCAATATGGTGTGAAGGAGGAAGCACATCATTGGCAAGCAAAGTTTCCTCAGCATGACCATCTGATGAGTACGCTCGGGGTCCTCTTCAGCATCCTTGAATAGAAAATGTGCATTAGTTTTAAGTAAAGAGGTCTTAATTTATTCATTTTACTCATTCTCTTCCAGAACCTTAAAACCAGACACACACACACACAAAAGTAATACCAACAAAACATGGGAAATGCTAACTTCTCTGGCCAAAGTCAGCTTCAGTTAAAAGGCCTTGCATTATTCGAATTTGGCCTTTCAGTGTGGAAGATATTCATTACTGCTTTTTAAAATCAAAATTCTTCATCGTTTTGCAGCTACTACCCCCTCCCCATCTTTTTATTATTATTTATTTAAAATTTCTATACCGCCCCAAACTTGTGTCTCTGGGTGGTTTACAATTTATGTATGTAAAGGAAGTCTTCACATTCCAGCTATTCGTGGGTTTCTTATGGAAAAACAGGTTGCTTGCCTCTAACTGGTTATCGTTAGATGATAAGTGTTCATTCACAACTTTGGTTCTGTACCTGCACAGTATAGTCTTCGCAGCAGGATTCAATCAACCAATTATAATTATTACAGTCATAGACCAGCATAAGGTACAGGAGATGATTACAATGAAAAGTGTAATGCATTAAAAGTCTTTAAAAGATATTTAGGTTCAAAATAGGATATCAAAATAACATTAATAGGCCCAACTGGGCATAAAAAGACAAAGGCATAAAAAGGTATAAAAAGGATACAAGGGAATAAAAGACATGATTGCCTAACAGACTAATACTACAGAGCAATAAAACATGCAACAAAAGGGAAAACTGTAAAATCACTAAGATTATAATCATGAATATATACATCTATATTTAGAGAGATAGATGAAGTGTCTATAACAAGATCTATAAAATACAATATCTAATTTATTTAATTTATTTTAATTTTATTTTTGCATTTATATACCGCCTTTCATTAAAAAGATAACCCCAAGGCGGTTTACAAAAGTTAAAAACATACAATAAAAAGACAATAAAAACATCATGCTAAAAGTATAAAAACATATAAAAACAGGCATAAAAACAATACAACAAATAAAAACACAGAGAAGCCGCAGTAGAAAATGATCATGTAAAGGCCTGGGTAAAAGCTTTCTAAAAGCCGTGATGGAGTCCGAGGAACGAATGGCCACTGGGAGAGCATTCCAGAGTCTGGGGGCAGCAACAGAGAAGGCCCTGTCCCGAGTGCACGACAGCCGGGCCTCCCTCATTGTTGGCACCCGGAGCAGGGCCCCCTCAGATGTCGTTGTCAAGCGGGCAGCAACCCTTGGGAGCAGGCGGTCCCTCAAATACCCCGGGCCCAAACCGTTGGGAATACTAAACTAATTGGGAATACTAAACAAGCAGATAAAATAGTCAGTAAAAAATAATACAAAGCTGATACATGGTTATGGACTGGACGTCAGGGCCCAGCGGATCTTACATGCTGCCACATAGAACTTGGAAGTGTTATATGTGAAGGCCTGGTCTTCATTCAATAGCAGCATCCAGGTGTAGGCCTGGCTTGGGTGACCAGGGTACTTGAGGAGTTATGGAAGTATAAGCTTGCTACAACTGTCTCTATAAAAGGGGCAAGAGAGGAGTACGTTCTCTGTGTTTTAAACCTCCCCAGTGTCATAGGGACAAAAGTATTTCAGTGACTGGACTCTTTCTGTATTTGCCTTTTAAAGACAGCTGAGGGGAGGTTGTCATTTAATGACAAAGGGAAGAGTGAAGGCCCTTCTGTGGCTTGGAATTTCCAACTGTGTCAAGTACGCCATACTGAGCTAGCATCGCCAATGCCCCTCTGAGGCCTATAGGAGTCCTCAATAGGATAGCGGCATCATTGGCTCACAGCAGGGTGGAGATGCTTCTTTTGGCCAGCTTGCCGGGATGGAAGTCTGGGTTACTAAGGTGGTTCACTATGTCATTGATGTAGAAATTGAGAAGAAGCGGGGCCAGGATGCATCCCTGTTTGACTCCCTTCTGCATCAGGACAGGGTTGAAGGATTCTATTACTCATGGTGCTCTGCAGCTCTGTCCTTTGCGTGCACTGCACGCTCGGTATCTTTGGCAGCAGACCACCTGTTGCTCAGTTCCTGTGAATGACCACTGTGAAGTTCTTTGATGCAGATTGTGGATGAAATGTAAGTAGATTTTAAGGTGAGGCATCTGAGCAGTGGGGAGGCTGGGTGTAGAGAGCTGAACAGTTGAAGGGGAACGAGTAAGATTTCCATACCCCAAAGTAACTGAGGTCGATATCGGGGCTGATGTCGAAGACTAGGAAGGAGTCGAGAGAGGTGCAGAGCCTCCAATTTTTGGAATCTTAAATGCAGACTGATGTACATTCTTCAATGTTGAGGGGATTGATGTCGAACAATGTTGGTCCTTTGATATTCAAGAGGTTGATATCAAACTTGAAGCTGGAGAGGAGGATTTCTGATGTTTAGAGGGCTAGCGAGATGGGAGTCTCCTCCTTCATGTCTTCTTTTCTTACGGTGTTTCTGATGACCCTCCTTGGGTACATTTTTGGGCTTCTTAAAGACATCCTTAGAGCGCTCCAATGAAGGATGCTCCAAGCTCTTCAAAGAGCATCTAAATATCAATGTTGAGCTAGAGCACCAATTATCGGGAAGTCTCAATGTTGACAGCATCTGAAATTGTGGCACAGGAGTTGCAGGGTGAAGGGCTTCTATGTAAAGAGCAGCCTGGGAGGCACAATTCTCTACTTTTTCTCATTTGCTAGAAAAACGAGACACAAATTTTACAAGCCCCAAAAATGTGGTCCTATCCCAAACACAGATCATGTTGTCCAAAGACAGGAGCATCCTGCCACAAGAAGAGCACTTATTGAAAGTCTTGTTAATGTCCATTAGTGGAAGTCACAGGAAAACCAACTCCAAGAGAAAACCTTCAACTATCTGTAGTCAAACCAAGAAAGCAGCAATCAAGAAATCACCCATTCTTTCTACTTTTTTTCACCAGGAACCGAGCCCAACTGAGGAGTGAGTGCTCAGCAAAGTGCATGTAATGGCGGTCAAAAAGGAACTGAGCAACAGGCGCTCTGCAGATAAAGATACCGAGTGCACACTATGCACGAAGGATGGAGCCACAGAGCGCCTTGAGGAGCTGTAGAATCCTTCTGCGAGGGCTACTGTGCAGGCGCATGAACCCAAGTTGTGAAGGAACTTGAATCACCTTAGAGATCAATTCTTTCAGAGCCAACAGTCATTCCATAGGTAAGGGAATAAAACCCCAGAATATATCAGCATGTTAGCATAGGAAGAACCCACTGATCTTCCATTATTGGGCAGGAGTAACTTCTAAAAGACTTCTTGAGACAAGAATACAATATACCTCTGTGACATCAACCATCCACCCTCCATCAACAAACAATAACACATTGTAGATTTTCTCTTTCACATCAGCTGTCAGGGCATCCAAAAGACCTTTCCAAATACCATAATCTACCTGGGAGAAGGAGGGAAAAAAAGCAAAGTTATCAATACTTTGTAGCACAATGGTCATGCTTTCTTTACCGCAGTGCATTGCGTCTATCCACAGTGTGAACAAGACAGAATTACAGTGCAAGTTACTCAGACTTGATTAATCTGTGCAGGTGAAATTCTAGAGAAAGTGGCTACAAATATATGCTTAAATACTTAATATACAATATACTTAAATATATATTAAATGGGAATGAAAACCCATGCTTTGGCTTTGTAAAGCTAGCTATGTGGCAGATATGCTGAACCAGTGTTCGGAGGTCGAATAGGGTTGGATGTGGGCTAACAAGCTGAAATTAAATTCAGACAAGACAGAGGCTCTTCTGGTCAGGAGAACTGCTGCTTCAGGGATAGTGCATCAACCTGTTCTCAATGAGGTGGTACTCCCCTTTAAGGAGCAGGTTTTGATGGCTTTAAAAAGGGCTTAGACAAATTCATGGAGGACAGGTCTATAAATGGCTACTAGTCTGGTGGCTGTGGGCCACCTCCAGCCACAGAGGCTCAATACCAGTTGCAAGGAAGCAACAGCAGGAGAGAGGGTATGCACAAACCTCTTGCCTGTCGGCTCTCCAGAGGCATCAGGCAGGCCACTGAGTGAAACAGGATGCTGGACTAGATAGGCCTTGGGCCTGATCCAGCAGGGCTGTTCTTCTGTAGCTTGGCATATGGATGCCCAAGTATCTGCTGTGGCTCAGGTATTACTGTATCACACTATGTGGGGATGCCCTTGAAGACCCTCTGGAAACCTTTCTTAGCCAGGGACTGGTCCACTCCATGGCTAACTGGGCAAAGAGTCACATTTTAAAGTGTGGTCTCTCTTATATTTAGCACGGGAAAGAACTGTCTATGTATGACACAGTGCCCCCTCCCAGTGGATATCATTGGTGTCTTCTTTGTGTTTCGGTTTAAATTTAGAGCCCTTTTGGGACAGGAAGCCATTTTCTTATCTTCTTGTCATGTAAACGCTTTGAGAACTTTTGTTGTTGTTGAAAAGCAGTATGAGTGAGATGGAATGTTGCTAGAGTGGAGTGATTGGCAGGTGGCTGTTGGCAGAGTGGGAGTTGAAGAGGAAGGTGGACTGAAAGAAGCTGGGCGGGGGGTGGCGGTAGAACAAGGAGGGTAATTATAGTATTAGTAACTTTATTGTTAATTGACTGCCCGTTCCTGGTGTCTTATGTTTTTAAATAAAACCATTTACTCTGTTAAAGCCCTATGTGTTTTGGCCTGGACAAATCTGGAATATAAGTAGTTCCACCTCACATCCTTGCCTTGCTAGTGCTGGGGCAGAGATATTACAGGATATTCCTACTGATCTCTAATATAGTAGGTAGTGGCAGCTATTCATTTGACATCTTAGTTGACCCCTGGGGGCCAGAGCCTTATGTAGGACCCCAGGTACGTACCATGGTATATAAACAATACCACCACCAATCCACATGGATGAGAAGATAAAACTTAAAAGGATGGCACCTGTGAGTGGGAAGTAGTATTTCAGTATATTCCAGTCAACAGTAAAACAAAAAGTTTAAAATACATTTCATGTCTCTTTACCTCAAACTTCTTCTCTTTAAGTTCATGGGCTACTTTTTTAGTGAAACTTGCTTGTGAAGGCTGGACAGGCTTTTGTGGCATTGAGTTCTTGTGTTTAAACCATTCATTGAAGGCCTCGTGGGCTTCCTAAATTGAGTTGGAAATAAAGTCATTTTCCTGTAGTTACCTGGAGAAATAGTTAAAGGATATTTGTGCCAATGAAATACTTTGATATCTCAATCCCCAAATGGTTTTTATTAAAGAGTAATTCTGATTTTTTTAGCAAAGGCTCAGCCCCAGGGTGAGTTCGCTAGGCACCAGCCCTAGAATGTGAGGTAATTTGTAAAGGGTCTGTATACCTGAACAGAATGTATCTTTTGCTTTCTTAAGTAAAAGCATCCCACCCACACATTTCTGGGATATAGGTTCAGATCTTCCAGGACAGAGGGTGCAACTTCCAGTCACTCTTCAAAACTTAAGTCACTGTATCTCACCAGGTATGCTCTAATACACAAATGCTCTCTAATAGCATTGTCATCTTCAGCTGGAAGCGGACTATCCATTCCTTGCTCCTCCCACTGTTTGAATATTTCTGCTATAGAATCTTGTGGAATCTTTCTAAATACATCTCTGGCTGCTTCGTGTTTTTTAGATGCTGTAAGGTATAATCATTAAGAGAAAATTATTATTATTATTATTATTATTATTATTATTATTATTATTATTATTATTATTAATTCGATTTCTATACCGCCCTTCCAAAAATGGCTCAGGGTGGTTTACAAAGAGAGATAACAAACAAATAAGATGGCTCCCTGTCCCCAAAGGGCTCACATTCTAAAAAGAAACACAAGACACACAACAGCAACAGTCACTGGAAGTACTGGGCTGGGGGTGGATAGGGCCAGTTACTCTCCCCCTGCTAAATAAAGAGAATCACCACAGTAAAAGGTGCCTCTTTGCCCAGTTAGCACATCAAATTATTTATGTGTTATTGCTTTCAGATATCCTGCTTTCCTCATTTTTTCTCTATTTTAAAGAAGCTTTTCAGGGAAGGATAACAATGCAGTACCCAAGAATTTCCTCATTATAGCATTGCTTTGCTTAAGTGTTTCAGCTCTCTGAGCAGGATCAAATACTAGCCAGTCAATCACATCAATCTTCAAGCGATCTTCCTGGGGGGGAAAAAACACAAACAAAATATAGTAAACATTTCCTCTGGTATATTTTTGGAGAACCCATCAGAAGCTCAAAACAGAATCAGTCTGGAGAACTTTGTAGATAGTTCTACAAGTACAGCAAGGCTCTGAATTTGTATTTTTCTGACAGCAGTTTTACACAAAAACTGCTTTCGAATCTTGAGATTCAAGAGCAGTTTATAAATATTGCATAGATTCAAGATTGGTTGAATGGAGGAGAGAGGTGAAATGAGGCTTGAAGTAGCCCAAGTGTTTGGCCCAAAGCAAAGCAGACCCCCCTCGAAGCAGGGCTGAAGTGGACAGGGGGCCCTTTGGGAGTTCTGGAGTGGTCTCCAAAGCAAAGCAGGGCTGCTTTATACAGATCTAATGCTTATTTCACAGCAACTCTTAGCAGTCTTTAGCAAAGCAAATTTAAAATAAGAACATCTTTCTCTTTTACAGCTGCTGATTTTCTAAAATTTCAGTCATCTTTGTTGGGAAAAATAAGGACTGGGAACTATAGGCAAGACATCCCATGCCTTAAAATCTTCTGTTCTACTGTGTTTATATTAGAGATAGAACACATTTTCAATTCATACTCACATCTGTTGTGCCTGTATCTATTGCAAGATCATGGTGGGTGAACTCGCTAGCATCTTTTCTGCGAATATTTTCAACTACAGTTTTTGTTATGGTTGCAACTTCCAGACCTGTATTTTAAAAAGGTAATACACACAGGTTAGTTACAAGGGGGAGGAAAGAGTTTGGGAAATGAGAAGAGATCCCTGCTATTGGCATTGTTCTTCCTGACAGACCCTGCCTGTCAACCAAGAGGCAATACTTGCCAGAAGTAAAGACTGCTCCACGGTGGAAACATTGGTAAAGATGAGGGATTGCAGGAAAGAAGAACATTTGAGTTCACAGCAGCAGACATAGCTTCTCCATTATAAAATACATAGTTTACATTCTTACAGAAATCACTCCAATACTAGATCAGATTTCAAGCTACAGTTTTATTTGAAATAATAAAAAAAATACTATGGGCTGTACCCAAAGAAGGTTTGTCATGATTTAATCCCATTTATATTGCTGAGACTTAAATTACATGATTAACTTGTCTCACTGAAGTCAATGGTACTTACTCATGACTAATTTTCTTAAGATACAACCCAGTGCTGAGAAGTACGGTTACTGTCCTGTCCTGTCCTATCCTACCCCAACATAGTGGCTTTCCCATGCTAGTGTTTACCTTGAGCTTCTTTTTAAATTGTGAATCCTTTTGGGAGCAAGAACTATCTTATCTCTTTTTTGCTGAGAAGAGGTTTATAAATAGTCATAATATAATAACTGAGATAAAACTGCTTAAGAGTATACCTTCCTACTTGGAAGTGGTAATTATGTGTTCCCTAAGCAAAGAGAATGCTGCGACTTAATATATTAACAACAGCTCACATTCTGCACAGTCTTACAGGGGCAGAGCAAGAGTGCCATCCTCACAAGAAGCCATGAGGCTTGGCTTCCAATACAGTGTGGGTAGAAATATTTCCACTTCTCTCTCCTCCCTGCAAAAGCCCTTTTCACATCCAGGAATATGTGCATGAGATCTGCTTCCCCCTGCTTCTCCACTCACATGGAAAATGTCACCCACAGTTAATTTAGTAGCTACTTCTGAGGATGGAGCTGTTGCTCTGCCCTCGTAAGGCTGTCCAGAATGCCTGCCAATATTTCTTACCTGCTTCCTTTGCGAGCTCCAGGCAGTGGTGGCGTTGCTCTGCCTCAGTTACATCTTCCAAGAATACAGCATACTGAGCAACAGCTACATCTTGAGGCAAGTGGCTGACATAAAAGGCTATAAGATCTGTGTGCTTCTCACAGATTAACCACTGCAACATAAAACACAACATACAGGATGCAGAGTTTGTTTCATTAGAGAGCATTCTGTATTTCATGCACATACATGTGTGGAAGTTCAAATCAGAACCTATGTATATACATTTGTCAGATACTTTACATACTTTTCCAACAGTACATAAGTACAGCCCTGCTGGATCAGGCCCAAGGCCCATCTAGTCCAGCATCCGGTTTCACACAGTGGTCCACCAAACACCTCTGGGAAGTCCACAGGCAAGAGCTGAGGGCATGCCCTCTCTCCTGCTGTTGCTCCCCTGCAACTGGTATTTAGAGGCATCTTGCCTCAGGATGGAGGTGGCCTATAGCCCTCAGACTAGTAGCCATTGATAGACATGTCCTCCATGAATTTATCAAAACCCTTCTTAAAGCCATCCAGGCTGCAAATCTGGCAACCTCACTGTTTACCCCAACTTCTAAATCATTCATGAATAAATTAAAAAGGAGTGGCCCCAGTACAGATCCCTGGGGACCCCATTTCTTCCTTCCCTCTATGTAGAGAACTGTCTAGGCACCCGTTTCCTATCCTTCAACCTGTTACTAATCCACACATGAACCTGTCCCCTTATCCCATGACTGCTGAGTTTTCTCAAGAGTCTTTGATGAGGAACTTTGTCGAAAGCTTTTTGAGAGTCCAAGTATACTATGTCGACTGCATCACCTTTATCCACATGCCTATTGACACTCTCAAAGAACTCCAAAAGGTTGGTGACGCAAGATTTACTTTTGCAGAAGACATGTTGGTTATCCTTCAGCAGGTCCTTTTCTTCTATATGCTTAACAATTTTATCTTTGAGAATGCTTTCCATCTATTTGCCTGGCACAGATGTTAAGCTAACCAGCCTGTAATTTCTCAGATCCGCCCCCCCCCCTGATCCCTTTTTGAAAATCAGTGTTACATTGGTTACTTTCCAGTCCCCTGGTACAGAGCCTGATTGCAGGGATAAGTTACATATTTTTGCAAGGAGGTTGGCAATTTCACATTTGAATCATTTAAGGACTCTTGGGTAGATACCATGTGGTTCTGGCAGTTTGTTAATTTTTCATTGTTCCAGAAAATTTTTCCAATGCCATCTCTCATCACCTCTATCTGACTCAGTTCATTAGCCTCTGTCCCTGAGAAGCTCAGTTCAGGCACAGGTATATGCTCAGTATCCGCTGCCACGAAGACAGATGCAAAGAACTTGTTTAGCTTTTCTGCAATCTCCATATCCTCCTCAATAATCCCTTTCACTCCCTCATCATCTGACCAATCGCCTCCCTGGCAGATTTCCTGCTTCTGATGTATTTAAAGAAGGTTTTGTCATTCCCCTTGATGTGTTTAACTAAATGTTTCTCAAACTCTCTTTTCGCCTCCCTTATTGTCTCCTTGCATTTATTTTGCCAGAGTTTGTGATTCTTTCTATTCTCTTCATTTCTGAAGGCCTTCCAGTTTCTATAGCTTCCTTGACTTTACTTGTTAGCCATGCTGGCATCCTTCTGGACTTGGTGGTACCTTTCCTCCTTTTTGGTATACATTCTAACTGGGCTTCTATTATTGTGTAGTTTAAAATAAATTCCATGCATTCAGGAGTGAAATGACTTCTCTGATTTTCCCTTTCAGCTTTTACTTGATCAACTCCCAACTCCTCATTTTAGAGAAGTTTCCTCTTCTGAAGGTCATAGTGTCTGTGTTAGACTTCCTTGGCGATTCTCTCCTCACTTATATGCTGAGTTTGATCACAAATATGGTTCAGTAACCATATTTTTGATCACTCTGCCCTTACAAATAGTCTTATTCAACAAGCACTGGTAATTCTTGTTCTGAAAACAGTTCATTCTTTTTGACCAGCCCACGATTACATTTTGAGAAGGAAGAACTTTTGTTTTTTTAAAGTGTTATATTTAAAAGAAAGCTTTCCTTGAATGCTGGCTCTTAAGGTATATGATAAATCTAGAGACTTACTTGGATGTAGGTTTTCAAAACATCAACAGACACTTGCTCCTTAGTGGGGAAAAAACACACCAGGTACTGAGTTTAGTAAATATAATTTAACAGCATCTAAAATTGTCTGCATAAAAATACATCAAAATAGCCATCTGAGAAAATACAAATTATGACCACTTATCAAGTTACTTTTAAGACATATGACTAAATCCAAATTAGAACCAAAAAGATTACAGTTGAACATTGTTCATGATTGTGCCACAAAAAGACAAGATGCTAGCCATTCCCTAATGGATAACAATATTCATATAATGCAATTTTTGGTTGATAGTTATTCCATGTTAACTTCTCTATTTGGAGGAAAAATAATTTTACAGTCAGACCCAGCAAAAGATAGAAATAAGATCTGTTACACTACCATCCCTAATTTCAGACAGAGATAGAAAATTAAGAGTATCAGGAAACTGAGCTTAGCTCATTCCCAAAACATAGGGATCACTTCTAGGCAAGGCCAGTTCTTATAAAGTGGACTTTTACACTGCATATTACATACTTCCCCTAGTTAAAGCACTCCTGCTGTCACTATTTAAATAGATTTTTACATGCAGTGTAATAACCTGATAATTTTTCCTGTCTTTCATCATTACATTTATATTCTACATCTGTTCACAATTTTATTAGTTTCTTGTTGAGCCCCAAAATTGCTTGAAAGAATACAACTTAACTGAAACACTGATGGGGGAAAAACACAGATGAAGTGACGCAGTATAGTCAAATATCAATTAGGAATGGGGCTGTGCATAGGAGCGTCCAATGTCAATGCAACTGCAGCATGTCCACACCTGGCGCTATATGGGAGGCAGCCACAGTAGTATCCATGCAGTTCTTCATATTCCCAGTGTGTGGAAGGGCTCTTCTATGGAAACTGGAGTTCATGGGGGTGCTGAGAGGGTGTGCATGGGCAACTGGAAACTCAAAGTTCCTTCCAGTGCTATCCCCATGGGGATAGTATGGCAACTAACATTCCCAAATGCCCTTGCCTGGCTCCCCAAATGCTCCAGTTACCACAGAAGAGCCCCCACCCCGGTACTGGAAAAGCGAGGAATTGTGTGGAGACTGCTGCATTGAGAGTATCTCCACATGGCACCAAAAGGGGGGAGCTACAGATTCATTGGCACTGGACCCTCTTGAGGTATTATACGAGGGGGTATCCAAAAGTTTTAATTATCACCATGAAATAAAAAACATACAATAGTCACTTGCAGTGGACAAAGTTAGTTCTTCTCCACGTAGTCTCCCTGCAGAGTCACACATTTTTGCCAGCGTTTCTTCACCTGTTTCAAGCCCTCTTTGTAGAAGTCCTCCGCTTTGCTAGAAAACCACTGTTCCACTTCGAAAATGACATCCTCTCTGTCGTCAAATCGCCGACCATGAAGTGGTTTCTTCATCTCGAGAAAGAGGAAAAAGTCACTTGGCGCAAGATCAGGCGAATAAGGTGGATGCTGCAAAAGTTCATAGCCTAACCGGTGGGCGGCGACAACGGGTGCTTGGGCCGTATGGACGGGTGCATTGTCGGCCAGGAGACGGACGCCTTTGCTGATCATGCCATGTGTTACTTACTGGTAACTAATGGAAGTAAAGGTAGCATGGTGGCTTATATGAAGCCTGTCATTAATGTGCTGTTAGATCTATAGATGCATCAGTATAGCCTCGTCATAAATAATCTGGACTTTGTTTCATTATTATTCTGGTACTCTCCAATTCCCATTAAGAAAAGCATTTTAAGAGTGAGTTGGTGGCAGCGAAGTAATCTACTGGAAATACAGAATAATTTTTATGAGGTGCCCACCCAGGCAGCTCAGTAGGGGTGACTCAGCTATCATTTCCCTCTTTCTCGAGATGAAGAAACCACTTTGTGGTCGGCGATTTGACGACAGAGAGGATGTCATTTTCGAAGTGGAACAGTGGTTTTCGAGCAAAGCGGAGGACTTCTACAAAGAGGGCTTGAAACAGGTGAAGAAACGCTGGCAAAAATGTGTGACTCTGCAGGGAGACTACGTGGAGAAGAACTAACTTTGACCACTGCAAGTGACTATTGTATGTTTTTTATTTCATGGTGATAATTAAAACTTTTGGATACCCCCTCGTAAGTAGAATGTGATACTGCTTGTTACTTATCTGCTAGGAAACTGAAGAGGGAGATAAATTATCAGGGTTCATGAGTAAAAATATTCTTCCTATTCATATGCTCCGAACTACAGTTTTTTTTAGCTTCAAAGCCCAGCTGAGTAGCTGGAGAGAAGGAATAGGTGGTGTGCACAAGTGAGAGAAGATTCCTTTGCATATTTATGTGCTCTGACCTCAGGACAGCTAAATTAACATTCCAAAACTGAACTTACTTTTGTTTGAAGTCCCAAAGTGCGGAAAAATAAAATGAGATGAGTCATGAATCGAAGTAGGTGCCCTGGAAGCATGCTCCTGTCTTTGGAGAGCCATTTGTTAAACTCGTCCATCAACCCTGAAAAAAATAAAAGTCTAAATAAGACTTAACACTAAGAAATTAAATATTTAAAAGCACTCCACCTGTACAGATGTAAAATTTGCCTTGTTATGCAAGCTATATTACTTTAAAAGGATAGGGTACATTTCCTACTCTTGTAATAGCATGCAGTGAAGTTACAGAAGAAGCTATAATCTCATCTTGCTGTTGTCTCAAAGGAATCATCTGACTTGAAACTTAATCCTAAAGATATAGGTAGATGTAGCAGTACACTGAGCAGTATGCAGTCACAAAAACAGGTTGCTTACCTGTAACAGATGATCTGGTAGTGGTTCCATCATCCATAAATAGTGGGTTCTGCGCCTGCACAGATCAGCTTCGGGTAGAATTCGTTAGCTCCTCGCGACACCAGCAACCGCCTGTCGCACGTGACTATAGTAGCCTCTAGTGGCGGTTGGGCGTCTCTGCAATCAGTTTCTTGATGGCCGACATGGCCGTACGATGCTTCTGTTACAGTGGCTTGTCATTTCAGATGTGGGGACGGCAGGGAGGGCGTTATGAATGATGGAACCACTACCAGATCATCTGTTACAGGTAAGCAACCTGTTTATCTGGATAGTAGTTCCATCATCCATAAATAGTGGGTGAATTGCGAGCTACCCAACTGGTGGTGGGCATAATCTGCCAGTCACTGTAACACCCTCTTTAAAACTGCCCGTCCAAAGTCGGCAGCCTTTGCTGCTCGTATGTCTATAGAGTAGTGTTTCACAAACGTCTGATGTGATGACCACGTTGCCGCCGTGCAGATGTCAGCGAAACGAATGCCAGTCAAATGTGCCGCCGAGGTGGCGTAAGCTCTAGTAGAGTGCGCTTCAATTGTTTTGGGGGGACTGACCCCCAGGTGGTCATTAGGGATGTGCATGGACCAGTCCGGAGGCCATGTTAGAGGCCTCCGGACCGGTCCGGCACCGAGGGGGAGGTCTCCCTTTAAGGGCGGGGGGGTTTTAGAACTTACCCCTCCCGCTGCTCTTCCCCCTCCGGCGCTGTCGTATTTAGCGAAGATTAAATCACGTGTGACATAGGCGCCTATGTCACACGCGACGCAATGACGCGTGTGACATAGGCGGTGCGCGCGCGCACGGCGGCGCATGCATGCATGCAGCACTTAGAAAGGCTTTAGTGACGACGACGGGGGCAGGGGCGGCAGCGGGGAACGCTGCTGCCCCAAAATCTTCGCTAAATACGACAGCGCCGGAGGGGTAAGAGCGGCGGGAGGGGTAAGTTCTACCCCCCGCCCTTAAAGGGAGACCCCCCCTCGGTGCCGGTCCGGACTGTGCACATTCCTACTGGTCATACGCTAGTTTAATCAACTCCACCAACCAAAAGGAAAGTTTCTGTCGGGTTGGTGAACACCCCTTGAACTTCCCCTGTAAGTCTATAAACATCCGAGGTGTTTTACGTATAGCACTCGTGGCCTTCAAACAGAACAGAAGAGCCTGTCGGACATCTAGCGAATACATCGCACGTTCGAGGGGAGAAGTTGGATCCCTAAAAAAGGTAGGTAGTACAATATTGGCGTTCAGGTGAAAATCAGTCACTACTTTAGGCTGGAATTCAGGATCCAAGCGCATGACAACCCTTTCTGGATAGAATTTTGTATAGCGTTTGTCTATACGAAGTGCACGCAGTTCACTTACGCGTCTGGCGGAGGTTACTGCCATTAAGAACAGAGTTTTTAGGGTCAAGTGTTTTAGAGATGCCATACCTAGTGGTTCAAAGGGAGCTTCCGTCAGAGATGAAAGAACTAAGGAGAGGCTCCACTTCTCGGCCGGCTGCCGCACTGGAGAATATAGATTATTGATGCCTCTTAAAAAGTCCTTACAACATGGATGGGTAAAGACAGTCTTGCCGTCCCACCCATTGTGGTGCGCCGATATAGCCGCCATATGAACCTTAATAGACACGTTTGCTAGTCCGCTCTGCTTCAGAGTGGTCAGGTAGAGAAGGACGGCTTTCAGACTCACCTCCCTAGGGTCACAGCCTTTGGAGGCAGCATGTGCAGCAAACCTACGCCATTTTGCCCTGTAGCTTCATCTCATGTCCCTCCCAGACTTCCCTGAGCCATCTGTCTTACCAGATCTCTCGGTCATTTTCGAAGATTAGTCGTCCATTCCGTTGTCAGAGGAAAAAATCAGAGATTGCAACAAATCCGAAGGGGTGTCCGTGAGGGATGCCGAGTCCGTTCCGTCGTCAGAGGGGGAAATCAGAGTTCGCAACAAATCCAAAGGAGTGTCCATGAGGGAAGCTGAGTCCGTATGCAAAATTCAAGCCAAATGATCCGAAATAACGCCAAGTCCAAAGGAGTATCCGTAAGAGTTTTCAAAGTCCGTGTCCAAAGTTCAGAAGTCCAAATAAACAAAAAACAAACTTTCTTCGAGGAGCAACTATCTCCGAGTACTGATCGCAATGGCAGTCAGAAAGAAACTGATTGCAGAGACGCCCAACTGCCACTAGAGGCTACTACAGTCACGTGCGACAGGCGGTTGCTGGTGTCGCGAGGAGCTAACAAATTCTACCTGAAGCTGATCTGCGCAGGCACAGAACCCACTATTTATGGATGATGGAACCATTATCCAGATCTATAGTGCATTCTGAGTAAGGCGAAGGGGAAAGATACATCCTGGTATGCATCATCTGCAGTCTCTCTCTTTAATGGATATTTTATTGAGCATTTCATTTAGTACAATGGCTGTTGAGCAGCACCAATCTATCCTGTGACAACAAAACAATATTCTTGGGCTGGTGCTATGGCATAATGATACAGCAGATTGAGTTTACATTTATGTTTATTTTCATGAGACAATGGTAGTTCACCATTGCTCAGTCATATTGTTACAGGCCAATATTTACTTATACAGATTTCTAGCTTCTCAAGATGCTAAAGCATCAAAAACCCAATCATTACAAACTTACCATCTACATCTCCCAGGATAACAAACTTTTGAATCACATGATAATGTTCTTGATTCTCTTCCAAAACTCTCTGTGGGGAGGAACAAAAATCCTCACACAGTTGTCACACCATACCATACAATGTCGACATACCATATAATCACACACTATTACTCATGGTCAAGCCATATATTTTATTTTTTGCAAGAGGCTCTACTGCACCACAGAGCTATGCTAAAAGGATAATGTTTCTTGCTGATGTCTAATGTTTCTTTTTAGATCATGAACCCTTTTGGGACAGGGGGCCATCTTTATTATATTTCGACATAAACCACTTTGAGAACTTTTGTTGAAAAGTGGTATATAAATATTTGCAATAGTAGTAGATGCACAGAGTAAGCGTGCTGAAATAAAATAGAGTAGTGTCTATTCCCCCCCCTAATTTGGAATGTGTGTGTGGGGTGGGGGAATATGTTTAATGACCTGAAAGAGATGTCCATATAGGAATTTTATTTTAGATTAATTGAAGAAACAAATACTTAATATAAAAGCCTGTCTATACTCCCTGAAGAATTGATGTTATTTTAGCAACCAATAGCCCCACATTAAAAACATGAGGTCTTCTCTTTCTAGATTCTCCCCTTCTCCTCACTCTACTTTAACAAAGCTTTCTTCCATAACAGTCTCTTAACTGACTCTCTTCATTCACTCTAACTGTCCTTGCAGTTTCTAACTGCCTCTCCTGACTGTTTAGAATGCTTCAATCCATTAGAAGCAGTCCTTCAATAACATTCTAAAGAGGCATTCTAATCACACATGAAGAGGGGAAAGCCTGATCTTCTAGGTCTATAAGGACTGGCACTCCTTTTCACTTTCCCTTCAGGAATATAGAATTGTTCACAAAGAACTAGGGTTTCGTGGTATGCAAGAGGTAAGCAAAGTCCAGCTTTGGAAGCCAACAGAGACTTTGAAAAAGTCATGCAAATTAGCGTCAGCATCATTCTACAAACCATTTATCCTTTTTAAAAAAAATATTCCTGACAATGGTTTGTACAGAGCCTAACGTATTATGAATATTCAGATTTTACCATCAAAGAGGAACAATTTTAGTGAAAGATAAAAGTTCTCCCTCTTTTTTGATTCAGCCTTAAAATTACCTTTTTGTCTGTTGCTTGAAGTTCTTCAAAAACTTTTTCTAAAGTCCAGCTTCAAACCACAAAGGAAAAACATGAAAAGACAGAAACACAGTCCTTAGTGGGAATAACTCCTCCAGATGTTATATCATAATTACTGCAGAAACAAAAAGTGACTTACTTTGTTTCTAAATACTCTCTAGGGAGTTCTTGTGTTTCCTCTGTGGTCATCACTGATGAACGAATTTCCTGTTCAACAAGCGCGTCCACCATGACTCTGAAGTATGCCCAAATTGTATCCTCCCATGTATCACAAACTGGAAGCAGCTTTAAGTTTGGAAAGAAACAACAACAAAAATGATTTGGAGAAATTGCTGTATTCAAAAAAGAAAATAGAGACATAGCATTTCCTCATCTGAGAAATACAAATATTTATTACATTTATAGACCACCCCATCCAAAGGCTCTGGGTGGTGCACAACAAGTTTAAAGCGACATAAAAACAAACATTTAAAACAATACAAAACCATTTAAAACTAATTAGAATACTTAAAACAATTTAAAAACCTTGGAAGGCCAAGCCAAACAAGTAAGTTTTTAGGGCTGTCTTAAAAACCAACAGCGAACCTAAACTGTGGATATCTGCTGGGAGTGCATTTCATTGGCCATGAGCAGCTACAGAGAAGGCCCGGTTCCAAGTTGCCACCAGACGTGTCGATGGTATCTGGAGATGGACCTCTCCAGAAGATGACTTCAACATGCGATGGGGATCATACAGAAGAAGGCGTTCTCTCATAGTGACTGATATTATTTATTTATTTTACACTTGTATTTCGCATTCCTCCGAGGAGCTCAGATCGGTGTACATAGTTATTTTTATCCTAACAACAACCCTGTGAGGTAGGTTAGGGTGAGAGATACATGACTGGCCCAGAGTCACCAGTGAGTTTCATAGTTCAATGGAGATTCAAACTTCCTGGTCCTAGTCCAACACTCTAACCACTACACTATGTTGTATTCAGTGCAAGGATGCAGCAGTGCAATGAGATAGCAGCCCAACAAGATTTCCAACTAACTGCAGTACTGCAGGCAAGTGTCAATTTTTGACACCTTCTCCTTTTCCCGAAGGTCCTCTGTGCCACATGAAAATACGTCTCCAAGCACTATGTGGGGAACTGCTTCACAGAAATGACTTGCCATGTGAAGCTGCTTTCATAGGGCTAAATTCCAAGAGGCTTACGGCACCACTATGTAAGTCTGTGAACTGGGACTCAAAAAACCCTTCATAAGTACACCACTACAGGAGAACCCCATTATTCATGGAACCGCTATATGCATTTCTGCATATACACTGGGTTTCTAATAGACATCCATTACCAGTATCCGCGGATACTAATGGGTTAAAACCCATGTATCTGGACTTCCCATTTTGTCTGGAGAAGCTCAGGAAGAGACAGAAGGAGCCCTTTTGTAGCTCATTTCTTTTTTTAAAAAATGGACCTCCCCCCAATTTTTTGTGGTTTTGGGGAGCACTCCTGGGCACATGGGGGACCCATGGAGTGCACCACAGTAAATTCCAGGCTGTTTGGGGGCTTAAAACTCCCCCCCCGAACCTAACCCCCCTTTCCCCATAGCCTTAATGCCTAGTGTTTCCATTACTTGCGGTAGTAGGTGAGGAGCAGAACCTCCATGAGCAACGAGGTTCTCCTGTACATCGATATTCTGAAGTATGAAAACATTTCCCCCTTACTGAAAAACCTTCAAGTTAGAATTTAGAGATACCTATGTGCCTACTTGCAAGGCTTGGAAAAAGCCAAAGCTTTGTGTTTCAAGTTTCCTGCCCCCAGAGAAGCACAGAAATTAAGGCTTACAGTGCCAGATGCACCATCCAATATCCCAGAAGGATAGGAGGCTGTACGATTGGCTATTCTTCATCTGTCACGTTAAAGATTCTTGGCAAAACGTTACTTCATGAGCATCTCATACCTGTTTCAGGTTCCCACTGAGCGCTGCATAGATTGCTCTCTCATACTTGTCAAACTGCTCCTAAAATATTTAGTTCAGAAACATGTATGTTTATCATCTAAATGCATTTGATTCCACGGAACTTAAATTACTACCTATTAATTTACTAACACATGATATTCAGTGGCTTTGGAAAGGACTAGAAAATAATATTCTATTTATAATGATGGATAAAATTATTATACATATTTAAAACAAATAATGTTTCATAATAGTGGCTAGTTCACTAACAAAACACGAACTGTGTACATAATTAAGCAACATTCTAGGAGACTGGAATCAGCAATATGGAGGATCATGCACATTAGGGTTCTCATTGGCAGCTAGGAGGATGAAAAGTATCACATGCCTATGGGACACATGGCCCTTGGGACATGGGTTACCTTTCTCCTTTAGCTTCCTTATTGTTCCCTATTCTTCAGTTGCTCAGAAATCAATGACTTGCATCAATGTCATTGAAGAAGTTCATAAATATGCGATTACATTAAAATAGCATATAAATTTGGATCTCTCAGCAGCTGCCAGCTAGGGATGTGGACAGAACTGGTTTGGCTGGTTAATTTAGAATATGGACCAGCTTTGGCCCAGCTTCAGGCTTGGTTGAACTTGGTCCAGTCTGGCTCGGCTATTGAACCAGGCCAAACAGGTTCGCGGACTGGCTCAGGTATACTTGAAAAGGTGAATCCTCAAGGATTCTACTTTACAAGTAAAAGGGGCATCTCTATTCCTTAATGGTAAAGGCACCAGCAGGGGGTGGGGCGGGTAACAAGAAAAAGCAACCTCTGTACCTTTAAAAGAGGCTGTGATGGATACGAAGCATCGGAAGTGGCTGGGGCTCCTTCAAATGACAGCACAGGCTGGTGGCGATGTAAATGGTGACGCAAATGGCCTCTGCACATGTGTGGAGATCACAAAAATGGCCTCTGCATGTGTGCAGAAGCCCAAACTGGGCTACAGCCTGCCCAGACTGTTATTTGGGAGGCCGGAGGGGGGCTTGGAGGAGCCCCCGCTGCTGTCTCCGATGCTTTTCTGTCACGGCCTCCTCTAAAGTTATGGAGGCCGCTTTCTCTTGTTACTCCCACCGCAGGCACCTTTACCATTAGGGATGTGCATAAAACTGGTTTGCCCGGTTCGGTTCAAGTTTGAACCGGGAGGGGGAGGTTCGGTTTTGCTCGAACCACCCTGGTTCAGTTTGAATTCGAACTGTTTCAAACCTCCAAAATTGGTGAATTTTTAAATTATTTTTAAGTCCTCATAGGGAATAATGAGGATTACAGCAAATGTATAGCTTCACATCGGGGGGAAAGGGGTGGCTTGGAGCGGAGTGTGGTGGGTGGTAGTTCCCAAGGGGGGCAAGGAAGCTACCAGAATTATTTGAAAGGAATTGGGCAAAGGGCTGATCTTTAAGTGATTTTTGATGTTTATACATCTTTAAGGTTCTTCTCCATAAGGAAGAATGGAGGTTTCAGCAGCCCCATAACTGCACTTGGGGGGTGCTGGGAAGGCCCAGAGCGAGTGGTGGTGTAGTGCACAGAGGGTGCCAACCACCCCCATGGGTTGCTAACTCATAGGGTACTGGTTTTTGTTGTTTCTGAGGTGTTCCGAGTGTAGATTCTCTGGTAGCATATGAGATTTTCAATGACAAACCATGAATCCACTCTCATTTATTCACCAATAATCTGAAGAGTGTCCGATTGCCTTGGGGTTTTGTGGGTGCCCCTGGGTGCCTATCACCCACCCCACTTTTGTGCCCCTAGGTGCTCCACAATAAGGGATAATGGGCTGGTTCGAGTCCCATTATACCCTATGAGGGGAAAAATAATTCAAACATTCATTAAAAAATCGTACGAGTGTCCAATTGCTTTCGGGGTTGGGTGGTAGGTACTCATGGGTGCCAACTACCACCCCACCCACTTTTGGAGGTTCGAATCGACCCCCCCCCCAGTTTGGTTCAAATTCGAATCTGCTGCTCAAACCTGATGGCTGGTTGGGTTCGAATTAGAACCATCGAACTGGACCAGTTCGAATTTGAACTGGTTTGCACATCCCTATTTACCATTAAGATTAGGTATGCCCCCTATACTTATAAAGGGGAACCCTGAAGGATTCTCCTTCATAAGTATACGTGAGCTAGTCTGCGGACTGGTTCTTAGAACTGGGGGCCAGTCTAGTTCATACTTAGACTGCCCAAACCAGGCTGGCTCGATGTCGAGCCTGGTTCGAAGTGAGCTCTCTCACACATCCCTACTGCCAGCCTTTTAAGAAACTATGTTAAGGATAAGCTTGCAAAATGTCTATTGGAAGCTAGTGCCAGAACTGTTAACATTACACATTAAATTATTTTATTATGTTGATAGTGTTATCATAATACACGACCACTAAATTCTTCTTGCCTTTTCTGCCAGTCGCCAGCAACTTAGTTTCCAAATACATCTGTATGGATTCCCTTCCACGGGCTCCAGTTCTGTTCCTACATGTAAAGAGTAATTCGTAGTTAATTAATTAACTAAGGTAAAACACACTGCCCATCGAAAACCTCTATCAAAGATCAGTCCTAATGATGGTTTTGGGACATCTGGTGAACACCAATTTATAAATTTAAACTCTACCTTACAAATTTGAGAAAGCATTCCAGAGCTTTTATTTTCTTTCAGTTTATACCAGTTCCTTTCCTAATGGAGACCTAAGGCAGCTAATATGATTCACCTGCAAACTCTAAATGTATTTCTTAAGGCCTTGCGATTCCTCTTTTTTGGGGACAATGATTTAAATGTGAGAAGTTAAGGAGTGGGGAAAAAATCATGTAAATATGAAAAGACCTTCCAGTTCAGCTGAATCAGCAGAAAGGACAGGGACTGATAGATTACAGATTCAAGGGAAACATGGAATGCTCAATGATATGCAGAAGCTGGGAATCAAAACTGTCTGGTCTCAAGAGAGGGTGGGATGCTTGAAAGACAATCAAGGAATATGGCAGATTAAGCAGTATACTTATGCTACATATACAATAGTTTAAAGCCTCAGCTGTTCCCTTTACAAGGCTCTATTAAATATTAGATTCAGTTTATTATTATCAAAGATATCTGGATACATATTCTGGATACAGTTCAGATCCAGATATAAGGGTCTTTAAATATGAATATCGATGTGTGTGCGCACGCGTGTGTGTATATAATATACACAATTAAGAACGATTACATAAGATTAATATAGAATGGAATAAGGTAAAAAAAAGCACACACAATTAAGAGCCTGTATTAATCTCCAACACACCATGTGCGGATCTTAATCGCAGCCAAACAGAATTTGGCCACCGCGAGACATCAGTATATGTATAGGAAATAAATAAATTCATATAAAACTCATCCGAGTTATTTGGATATCTAAAAACAAGAGGAGCAATAAATCTAAGACGCAAATCACAATAAAAAGAGCAATACAAAAGCACATGACCAACTGTTTCAACGTCACCATTCCCAAAAGGACACAATCTCTCCAAAGAAGGGGCCCTCCTAAACCTACCCTCTAATACTACAGAGGGCAACACATCCATCTGGGCTAGTGTCAGGGCTCTTCTGTGGGTTGGATATGTCAGATTATAAAGGTAGTTGGCTGGTTTTTGCAAGGGCTTAACTGCGCCATAAAACCTGTAGGCTGATGCCCGGCCTAAATTTATCTTGTGTTCCATATCGATAATGTGTTGCTTAAGGATCATCCTGGCATTGCCATAGCCCAGGGGAACAGAAATTCTATTGACAGCCCATGTAATTTTAACTTTTCAGTGATTAAGTGTGTCCAATCAGAGGGGTATTCATCCTTAAAGATTAAGGGAGCTAAGCCAGTAGGAAAAAAGATCAATTTAAGCCAGAATTTGAATATATAAATCCAGGCAGAGGATTCCAAGTTTAACAAACCAGCTTCCAATCGCAGCTTAACATTTGACTCAGAGCAGGTGGTTGAAAAAAACAGTCCTGAGAAATTTGGATTGGATCCTTTCAAGTAGACGAAAGTCATTATATATGCAAATGTGTGAGCCATAAAGAAGCCGTGAGATTACCTTAGTCAAGAAGACCTTAATGGCAGCTGGAACATATCTGCCTGCTGCAGAAAAGGGGGCAGATATGGATCTTCTGCTCCATTAAATATTTCCACTATTTTAATACATAATTTTCCCCCCTTATGACATGACAGGGTGTTAGTGATGTTCCTAGCTGCAGACATTCTCCCTTGTAAAAACAGAACCCTGCATCTTATCATGCTTATGCCATATTTCACTGACGTACCTCCACTGACATTAGGATCATGGTATAGTTTCCACCCTTCAAGAGTTGCTGCTCTCCAAGCCTGTCCACATCTTTTACACAGTCGCTGGGCCTGTAAAATAACCAAGGAGAGGAGAGAAACACTCAGGTTTCATTCATTTTTAAATAATATGGCATGGTTAGTTGTTTAACAACATGCCCTTAAGTTTTGGCATGTACTTTCCCCAATATTTTGACTGGCTGATCGATTTCTGGAGTTTGATATAATGCTCTTGGCAGGAGTTTTACAAGGCAGTGGCATCTGTGTGAGTAGAGAATGTTTGAATCACTTTGCTTCTACTGTTGCTGTTTTCTTGTAATAAGCAAAGCATTTCGAAGTCTGTGTTTGCATATACAGCTGTGCAAATGCAGAAACACAGTTTCAACACCAAGCAAAGAGTAGTAGTTTCCTTTTTATCCAGGGAAGACTGATCTTCTACAAGACCAGGTAGCTACTAGCTTCTTGCTGTTGTGTGGAAAGGAGTAATTCTCTTAGAGAACTTGTCCACACATACTAAGCTTAGCTCATGCCTATTTTATTTTATTTTATTTTATAGATTTGCACCCTGCTTTTTGAGCCAGAAGATCCCCAAGGTGGCTTACAATAAGTTACACAATACAATAAAAACAATGCTGCTGGACAGTTAAAGAGAGAAACTGTAATTGAAGCCATTGGCTTACCTCATCTGTCATTCCAGCTCTAACAAGAGTGAAAAGAAACTTGAGTAGCCTTGCATCATCTTCCCGGTCCAAATCATCAAGTGGCATTTTCTGCCTTATTGGAGCATCTGGGTCCTAAATAAAAAACAGCTCTGATTCCTCTGAATTGTGAAAGCATGGTCTCCCTGCATACTGTGTTTTCAAGAAAAAGTAACTCGGAATTACAGCAGATTTCTTGCCGAAGGCTTTTTTTAAATTCCCCAAGCTACTATAAGATTCCTTACTGTCTGGTTTTTCCTAGACAAGTTGCTTTTAAGTCTTCTGTAGTCTTATTCACTGCTACAATTCCTGCCCCTGTAACTTTTATGTGAAATCCAAGAATTAAATTCCATCACCATATCTTAATTCAACCCCCCTGTCCTAAATATTCCTTTCTTTCACTTTAAAATGTGCTTGGCCCATGCTGCCACTCTCAAAATACACTATATTCACATCTCTGTGCTCCACAATCTAATTCTTACCCCGCATCCCCCAAGGAAGAGAGAAAGAGGTAGCATTTAAATCTATAATTTCCTTTTTAACTTTTCTAAGGAGTCAAATACTCCTATTCATTCCTGTGCCCATAAAATTTACTCTGACTTTTCCTGACTTCCTTCCACCTTTATCTTTCTTTTGAGAATAATTTTCAATCTAGTCTAATTTGCCAGGAAAACCATTCCCTATCAGTTTTAGGAGAACTCCTAATTACTAGTGGACAAAGACCTATTGCATTTGGCTGGGGCTCGTCAGAAGCTCAACGTCTGTTGTATCTTACAGCATGCTGCCATCACTTGAGGTATTGTAATCAGTTACTTGCCATACTCTCAAATATACATGGCTAAATTATTAAGTCAGTTGTCATATAATCCTTTGGAATCTCAGGGTTTCAGAAGATTTTAGCCTCCTAAACCAGATAACATGTAGAAATCTATGCAGCAGGCTTGGAACTTTACAGTTCAAGAGATTCAATCAATTCTTTACCGCTTATAATCAAAGGCCTTTGCAAAAAGAGACAAAATACAAACATACTGGGCTAGGCATCCAGATCTTAAACAGATCACAAATACCCCTTGCATGCGTGCAACCCTCCTTCCATTCATGGAAGCAGCTTCTGTTGACAGACTACCAAAGGTCTGAATGCCACCATACACATACAGAATAAAATATAATGGTACTTTAGAATTAAACAAGCCAGTTAAGCAGGCAGGCTAACAAATTAATGTAGAAAACACTAGAGAGAATTTTCTTTACTAAATTTCATTTCAGCTATTTTTATCAAAACTACGGTATTAAATACAACAATTGTTGCTTTCATTTTGTACCTAAATCTTACTTCATGCAGTTCGGATCTGGCAATTATGTACACCTTAGGGCCATCTATTAAGTTATTTTACTCTTTCTCAGTGTTCTCTCTAAAAATTTTCCTGTGTGCGGAATGAGTTTTATTGTGGGCAAGAGTATCAAGGCAGTTTGTGCACACATGCATTCAGAATGGGGCCTTCCTGATTCAACCTGAGCGGGATCCAAAATTAACTGAGCCGACATCAAAAAATGTGTGAGCGCAGGCATGTGCGCACGCCTTAGAGCGAACACTGCTCTTTCTGCTTTTTCCTAATCTGTTTTACAGATTTCTCCCCCAACTGATTTTACATGTCCTACTGGCCACAGAACTCAATCTTCCAATAAAACCTTTAACCTACAAAATGAACCAATCCCTAGGAAACATACAAAACAAGGAACCACCAGTCACACCAGAGTTGCACACTTCCTCAACCAATAGGAACTGCACATTTTGAATTCTCTATTTTCTCAATATCAGCTTTACCAATTTCCCCCCAAAAGTATAATCTTGCCTTAACCTAATAATATTAATATAAAAAATACTTCCTTATATCTACTTCTGTGTACCTGGCATTTCCCTAAACATTTCTAATCTTCATTATCTATTAACCTGTATTATCTACCACCCTGCGTTTTGTCACACAGATTGTCATGGCTCAGCACTAGAGCACATGCTTTGCATGCTTAAAGTCTAGGTTCAGTCCTTAAAAAAACAGGTTGCTTACCTGTAACTTATGATCTGGATGTGATCCGTTGTATTCATAAGAACTGGGTTTCTGCGCCTGCACAGAGACCTCCCGGGCTGACTAGCTAGCTCCTCTTCGCGCCCCGCCCGTCTGCACGTGCCTTGCAGATTCCGTTGGAATTGACGGTTGGGGCGCCTCTCCTTCAGATTTCTCGCAGACCGCCATATCAGTGACGATCCGCACACCAGCATCCACTAGTCCATGCACTCTGCAGCGGGGCCGGCTGGGAGGGACTTATGAATACAACGGATCACATCCAGATCATAAGTTACAGGTAAGCAACCTGTTTATCTGGATTGTGATCCATTGTATCCATAAGAACTGGGTGTTTAGCAAGTTACCCCATAAGGAAGTGGGTGCAGACGACGCCCAGCTATGCCAACACACGTTTCAAAACTGATCTTCCAAAATTCGCCTCCCTAGCCATCCGCAGATCCAGAGCATAATGCTTTACGAATGGCAGATGTGATGACCATGTTGCCGCCAGGCAGACATCTGCCATTTTAATGCCTGACAGATGTGCCGCAGACGTTGCATAGGCCCTAGTAGAGTGAGCCCGAGCCGTCTTCGGTGGTGTTATCTTCTGGCTTTTATAGGCGAGGAAAATAAGCTCTACTAGCCAGTGAGCAAGTCTCTGGCGAGAGATTGGACGGCCTTTGCTACGCCCCTGGAAGGAGAGAAAAAGCTTTTTACTCTTCCGAAAGTCATGAGTTCTTTCTAAATAATATAGGAGTGATCTACGCACGTCCAACGTGTGGAGGGCCTTCTCTAAGTCCGTCTCCGGCCTACTGAAAAAAGTTGGCAGCACTATGTCTTGATTTAGGTGGAACTCCGTTACCACCTTTGGCAGGAATCTTGGATTGAGACGCATCACAACCTTGTGTGGATAGAATTGAGTGTAGGGTCTATCCATCCGCAGGGCCGTCATCTCGCTCACCCTCTTAGCCGATGTAATGGCTACCAGGAATGCAACCTTCAAGGTCAGAAACTTTAGTGGAACAGTCGCCAGTGGCTCAAACGGTGCCTCCGTTAGGGCAGAGAGCACTAAGGACAGACTCCATTGCTCCATTGGGCTGCGCACAGGCGGGTAGAGGTTATTAACACCCTTCAGGAAACGTTTACATTCCGGGTGGGAGAAAACCGTGGATCCATCCCATCCCCTGTGCTTTGATGAGATTGCAGCCAAATGCAGCTTAATCGAGACATTCGCCAATCCACTCAGTTTGAGCGATGTCAGGTAACGTAGCACATCCCGTGGGGTCGCACGCAATGGCGTGACACTCTTCCCCCTCATATACATCTTGAAGCGGTTCCACTTGCAGGCATAACTGCGTCTAGTCGACGCACGTCTACTATTCAGTAAGATGTTGTTTAACAGTTGATTCTCCAAGCGGTCAGCTTGAGAGAGTGCACATCAGGGTGTAACACCTTTCCGTGTTCTCTTTGT